>NC_056742.1:185868737-185896237 GCF_019279795.1 Protopterus annectens | reverse complement strand
GTTGGAATTGAAGTGTTTTTTAGTTCCCAGAGTTTGTGCTGTGCTCTTTTCAACTGATCTCAGGAGCTTTGGATACACAATAAAATGAATGGATTTGTTATCCATATCCTTCTACCATATTGGGGAGTGCAAATGAGATTTGAATAATATATCTGGGCTCAGTTTCCCATAAAATTTATTTAATGTTAAGCCATGTAGTAATTACTTCACTAGTGCAATTAATAAACTAGTAAAAGAATTACCCATCAAAGGTCTTGCAGAAAGTTTTTTTTTTTAATTATCAATTTAATAGTTAAAAAGGATGCGGCAAGACTCAGAATACTTGGCATCTGCAGTAGTGGGATAGCACTGAGCTATTAAGTATAATTAGTGCCTCTAGTTTTCGTTAATGTGTGAATTAAATATTATATTGAATTATATGAACTATAGTGGAGAAAGAGAGTAATTCAAGTGAGTCTTTTGGAATTTATAGTAAGAAAATGTTTTAATTTGTTTATTATGACTGGACAAGGGCAAGTAGTATTCATCTTGAGTAACTGGCTATGTTGTATCACTTTCACTGTAGGCCCACACAGCAAATGTGAAGCACAACTTGCAGGGCTATTAACTTATATGTCCAGTATGATTCTTACTAAGACACCATTCCTTGCCAAACTTAATTCAATAGCAAAAGATTAAGATTTTCTCTCTCCATTGAATGTTGAAGGGCTTGACCAGAGGAACATAAAACTGGGCTTCAATCTTGGTGGTGTAGTTCACAGGCTGATAGCAATGCAGTGGAAAAGCAATACTAACTAGTGCTCCTAACTCATCCAATACTTACTTGTTGAGGCTCGCAGGCAAATTAAGTGCCAGACCAACAACTATGGCTGAGCAATGTACAGTGTAAGTATCATACATTTTGTTGTTACACCATTATGTGGCTTACGTTTAAGCTGTGGATACGTACTAGTGGTACCTTATTAGTTAAGAAGTAGGTAATCAAGGTTTATGTCTGTTTGCTGTTATTTTCTAATACTGCATGTCTATACTGTGATTTGAAAATATTACCAGTTCATTCACTGCAGTACATCAATTGTCCTCCATTCTACTATGCTCTTTTATAATGACTAATTTGTATATGACTTGGCTTTTACGTCATTAAAGTGACAAAAACTTATCATCAATTAAGCAATAAGCTATTGTTTAATAGGGGAAACTCATGTTAAATATGGGGTGGGCAAATCAGTTAAGAGAATTTGTCAATAATTTCACAAGAACATCTTTCATTCTGATAAATTTGTACTCTTAGAGCATGTTAATTGACACCTTCATGCTTATGTGCAGCTTTTTCCAGTTGCATTTTTCTTACTGATTATGAACATTTTATGGTTTCTGTTTTCACGTGTGGCAAGCAGCAACATGACATGGATAAGAACTTAGAAGGCTAACCTAATTTAAGTAGCTTTATGGCTTTGTCTATTCAGTAGTGTTGTAAAATGACAGTATTTGAAGAGAAGCAGCCAGTATTATTGAATGATTGAAATGATGTCATATGCAGGATTACAGGGAGTGTGTGAGTACATGTGAATAATACTGGCTGTTGGAGAATGATGGCTGCATCTTTTTTTTGTTGTTTCAGATGTCATGCATCTTGCATGTCTCTTAATGTTTGTATGTGTTTGTGTACAAAGTCCTAGACACATATGTACAGTCACACAGATACAAATACACAAACAGACCTTTACATGTGTTCATGCTTGCATGTGTGCTCACATGTGTTTGTATTTGTTTGTGTTTGTATGTGTGTGATAGAAAAAAATTGGTGTAATAATATGCATTCTTATACTGTTCAACATTAACACAGCAAAAAAAAAAAAAAGAAAGAAATGAAACAAAGAAATTTGGGCATTTGCTAAACTCAGTAAAAATGTATGCCTTAACAAATTGTGACATGTTGAATTGTTAATTCTGACTCCTTATACAAATAGAATGTTGCTGGAATAATAGAAAGACTGAAGTATTCTAAAGGAATTTGCTGTACAAAACTCTAAAATCTGAAATGTATTGGAGTTTGTATTAATGCAAGATTTTCTTTGAAAATATTATATAATAGATCTGCACGGTTTGTATATAATACTACTTCTGTAACTGAGACTTCAAATTATATATAATGAACTTTTATTAGCACATAATCACATTGATCACAGACAGAAAAAGGCATATTTATGATTTATAAATAATTTCAAATTTAAACCCAACAAATCAACTCATAATAATGGATTTTTTTTCTTTTTGTAAACGTGATACTAGCACTTTCTTTTGTAATGTCATAACTCAGGTTCTAAACTAATGTCAAGTCAATGTTTAAAGCATTAAATATGACACAAGATGAATGAATGCATCCAGAATACAGCTGATAAATGCATTATCTGCTATAATACTAACTCAGCTACTGGAAACATCAAATTCCAGTTTCAAAATGTAAGAACTTCTTATATGCTATCTTTAAAACTATGTCAAGATGCTAGATTCAGGAATTTTTAAAATTATATATATATATAAATATATATATATATATATATATATATATATATATATATATGTGTATACTGTTCACAATTACTTTGCTGGTATTTTAATCATAGGAAAATTGAGCAAATTGTCTGAGCAGAATGCAAAGTCCTGTTTCTTTACTATATGTAAATCTAAGATTCATGCTTATTTCATTTATTTACAATGTTTTCAAATAACGAAATTCACATCTTGTTCTAAGTCTTTCTCAGGTATACATGTGTGGGAAGATGGAATCAACACAATACTGTTAGATCATGCATATGTGTAACAGAATACTCTGATAAAGTATGACCCGTGGCAATGCACTCGGTGAATGGCATGGTATAATGTCACAATACTGTTAGATTATGCATATGTGTAACAGAATACTCTGATAAAGTATGACCCGTGGCAATGCACTCAGTGAATGGCATGGTATAATGTCACAATACTGTTAGATTATGCATATGTGTAACAGAATACTCTGATAAAGTATGACCCGTGGCAATGCACTCAGTGAATGGCATGGTATAATGTCACAATACTGTTAGATTATGCATATGTGTAACAGAATACTCTGATAAAGTATGACCCGTGGCAATGCACTCAGTGAATGGCATGGTATAATGTCACAATACTGTTAGATTATGCATATGTGTAACAGAATACTCTGATAAAGTATGACCCGTGGCAATGCACTCAGTGAATGGCATGGTATAATGTTACGACTTACAAGACATACAATGCATTTGTGTGTGTGTGTGCTTGTGTGTGAGAGACCATGTGTGGGTGTGCATTTGTCTGTCCACTTATCTAGCTGTTTCTCCCACTATCTTTGCATTTACCTTATCTATTTATTTATTTATTTTATTTATTTATTGACATTTGTTAACCAGGTTTGTCCATTTTCAGTGAAGACCCGAGGAGAAAAGCTCCAGTAGTACATTTTTAAACAAGTGCAATTTTAAACAATATTGATATAATAGTAGTTATAGCAGAAATATTCACATATGTTGGGTTACATGCATAAAAGTTAAAGTTGCATTAAAAAAAGCTTAGTAACATAATTTTACATTGATATAGTTCAATAGGTCAGCAATAGTTTTTTTTTTGTTTGTATAAAATTATGCAAATGCATAATTTTATACAATTAATGATGTTAATGGACTGGACTATGGCTGTTATCTTAAGATCAAAATCATTACGTTTTATGCATTTATTGTCTTAGCTGTGCCTTCAAATCACATTGAGATTCTGTCTTTCCTATACCTTGTCTAATTTTAACTAGATGAGATGCTATCTCAATGCATTGAGCTTTGACAATGGAAAATTGGCATTTTCCATATGAAAATACTGCCATGTGTGTGGTATCAAGCCAGCAGTGATTTTTTTTCTTTGGTGGCATTTCTTTTATTAATGTTTATGCAACCATGATGCAAGTAGCTGAAAGTTTGGCAAGTTGGGGCATGCCCCCACCGGGGTGGTACAGAGTAAACTTAACATCTCTGCAAAAAGTGCTTTATTATTTGCTCTTCTTATAGAGAAGGTTATGTTTGCATGCTTTTGTCTAGTTGTAATCTTTTCCAGTGGTAACTCACAAGTCATATTGGAAGCTTGTCTCCCAAATGAGCCTGACAATTTGATGTTATCACTGATTTCCAATGCAGTTCCAACAGTATTTTTCATAATTTTTATAAAAATGCGCTGTAATCCTTATTCAGACAATACATAGATTCTAAATAACATGCCCCTTTCAATTGTAATGCTGAAAAAAATTAGCAAGCGTAAACACTGTTAAAGTGAGAAAAGCTAGCACATCCTTTTTCCCAGAGATGCATTGCTGTTTTGTGATCCATTATGTCCACTGTATTTCTACATTTCTAAACAAGTATAGGCAGTGTGTTTGCTGAGTGCACCAGACTCAGAGCCTTTAATTTATGTGTCTTAGCCGTCACTAATCCTGGCATAATTAAGTCTGTATCCCCTTGATAATACATTACCACATAGTGTATAGGTAAAAAATATGCAAACAAGTCTTTAAAAGACCTAGGACATAGAGATTTATATATCAGAACAGGGTCTATATCAGTTCCACGAAAATCCATTAAAGTGAATACCAAAAGAATGACACATATTAACTGAACTGCGAATACACCGAAAGCACTAAACCATGAAATTTAAAACATTGAACGGTCATATTCAGCCATACCCCACCACCCGCTACATTTATTTTATTTATTTTATTTTACATTTGTTAACCGGGCTAGTCCAACTGGATACAAGTCCATTTTCAGTGGAGGCCCGAGGAGAAAAGCTCCGCTATCTACTACATGGTAACAAAACAGTTCATACAAAATATTTACAATGGTTATAAGTCAAGTGTGGTAGTAAAACACAAATAAGAAAGGCAGTAGGAACAGTTTCACGGAGATAAAAAAGAAGAGGATAGAGAGAGAAGGAAATTATATTAGTGAGGATATGGTAAAAAAGGGAGAGAAGGATTATTTTTTTTTTTTTTTTAAAAAGTTAACGAGTGTTAATAGAGAAGTAAAGTTATTAAGCTTAGATAGTCATAATTCAAGTCAAAGGAAAAAGAATAAATTGAAGAAATATATTTGGAAGACAGTATGAGGGATAAAGGAGGAGAAATAGGAGGTCAGAGGAAGTCAGAAATAGGAGGTCAGATGTACATACTACCTACCCAAACAAAATAAATAAACCACATACAAACACTAACCAAACCCTACTCCTAACCCTAAAGTAAAGCACCAAACCCAACTTCTAACACTACACTAAACCCCACATACACAGCTATCTATGCATTATCCTTAACCCATCTCTAACCCTAAGGTCCGTAACTACCGCACATTTCCCCTACGGAGATATATCCTAACAAAATAAATAATACACATAAATACATTTAACAAAACCCAACTTCTAACACTACACTAAACCCCACATACACAACTATCTATGCACTATCCTTAACCCCTCTCTAACCCTAAGGTCCGTAACTACCGCACACTTCCCCTACGAAGATATACCCTAACAAAATAAATAATACACATAAATACATTTAACAAAACCCTACTTCTAACACTACACTAAATCTTACATACATTACCTATCTATACACTTACCTTAACCCGCACCCTACCCTAAGGTCCATACCTATCGCACACTTATCTTACAGAGCTATATCACAAACAGGCCAACCAAAATACTTTGACATTTTGGATTTCATTGTTTTGGAAAGTCTGCATTTACGTACTTCGCCCAATACGTGTCGATCATTTTGTATTCGCGGAAACGGCATTTGGATCATCTGATAGGGAGCCATCAGAACATTCTACCCATTTTCTGTAGGTGGTATGATACTGAATGCCACAACTCGCAGCCTACCTATATACAGGTTGCATTACAAAATGCATGATATTTTTCCATGTCTTTTGTGGAAGATAAGCCAATGACAATGATGTTTTGCATGCTGTCAGAGGCGTTGCTCCACATAAAGTGGACTTGGCCTTGTAATTCCTGATAATCCCATTGTATAGGAAGTTGCAAGAGATACACTAGTGCCTAGAAGAATAGCTCTGCAGAGTTAGAAAACAGAAAGAACCAAAGGCATAAATAATATATTTTAAAGATTAGTACTTTCACTGCCAAAAATATATGAAAATGTCAGTATAAATATTGAATCAATTGTTATTTAACAGAGCTGTCTGTTGAATGCTTCTCAAATGTGATATTTCAATGCCTTTGATCAGGAAATTATCATAAGAAATTCTGTACAATGCTAGAGATATTAGTATGTTGTTATTAATGCCAGCAACAATGTCCAAGACCTCTCATATGTATGGTGTCAAAGAAATTAAGGAACAACCTGATGTTACTTAGGGTTCAATGTCTATTAAACTGTTTCATCAGTGCAGTTTTGTGAAACGTATATAGTTCTCTTCTTTCATAAAATATATGATAAATGGAAATCTAAATTCAGAGCACTGATCTGATCAGTATGTCAGAAATGTTCTATAAACCATTTAGCAGGTGTTTTACAAATTGGTTTTGGCAAGGCCACAGGAATGCATATATATTATGAAGTGCACATCATTATATAAAACATTACTAATGAGATGTCAAAGGCCTTTTTTTTTTGCAGGTCAAGACATATATCCTGTGTGTTGGCAGATAGAGTGACAGATTTATTCTGCCCTGAATTGAAGAGTCAGGATGGATGCCATGTTGTATCCAGTGCTGCAATGGATGCATTTCACAAACAGACTAACGTGCATGACAGTACAAGAGCTTAGCAACCTTTTGTGAAGACAGTGTTCTGTGCATGATCAGTACAACTTTCATTCCTATTACATATTGAGCTCTAAAGGACACAGACCAGATGCATTTATTCCCTAAAAGGAAGACATGTTTTCACTGCTCTGAGTTATTTTTTATTCATGAACCAGTTCAGAATAGATGATTAGATAAGCTTTTTTGACCTGCAGTATTTTGCCTTTTGCTACCATAAATGAAGTGGCTCCAAGAAAGTAAAGTGTTTGACCTCTTTTACTCAATGGAACCCTGATTTTCAACCCTTGCTAGAATGAATCATGGCTAACAGTTAAAGATCTTAGTGTATTTGACGAGAAGGAATCTATAAAATAAGTTTGACATTCCACTAAAATGAGAAAGACAGAATAGTTACATGATTTTGTTGGGACAAAGTCCCACGTGCATACTGAGGTGTAGTGACTCTTCATCCTCGAGTAACTATACTTACTTTGCGCTTCACAAATTTGGAAATGGGTAAAGTATTTTTTTGATTCAAAATAAGTATTGTAGCCATCTTCCAAGCCATGCAACTTCAGGGTAAGAATAATTAATTAGTGAGAGTGCAAAGGGCGTACACCTATCCCCCACAAGGCAGAGGATACAGGGAGCATGCCACTGCAGAAAAGAATGTTAAGTCACTTCACAAATTTAATTTGTAAAGTTCCTGCAGTATTGTGCTTCCAGAAGAAATGAGGTTTGGTAACAAGCCAATTTGTCCAGGGACATCTTCAGAAGGAGGTTAGATAAATGTTAGTTCGAGTTAAGAGGGTAGGGGGGATGAAAGGATTAAATGGGAATAAGAGAGGATTGGAAGGAAATGAGGTAAGGGTGGGGAAGTGCTTGAGGGGTTAGGCAAGTTCAACTGGGTAAGGAATCACATTTTGGTGTAAAGTTGCGTAAGCTGTTCATTTTAGAACTAGATTGCTTGCGCGACCTGGCTTCCAGGGTGTGGTAGTTGGTGTTGGTACTTGTGCGGGGAAACTTTTATGGTCATTCTCGGGGTGTACTACTATTTTGTCACCATCCATTTCACTTTCCTTTCAGATCTCAAGCTACGTTTCATTTTCCGTTCACATCTCAAGCTATTAAGGGGCAGTGTCTTGATTGTATTTTTTGTTAAGTCTTTTATTTTCTTTTTAAAACTGGGTTAGTTTTCTGGATATCAGGGATTATTTGCATCCTCCGATGGTTGTGTCAATCTGGGATGGTCCAGTAGTGATGGTGGGGCAGGGAGTGGCCAATTTTCTGCCAGGCAGGTTCTCAGATGGAGGGAGAGTGGGTAGCAATTTTCACGTCCTTGAAGGCACTCACAAATAATGACTGCTCAGCGTGCATGTGTGGCGGAGCACAAGGCTAAGTGAATTACTTTGGTTAGCGATTCATTGGTTTGAAGGGTTGGGGTAGTTTGAGTGTTTGAAGACTGACACACTCTGAATATTGCCAAGATGTTTTTTTTTTTGCAGGAATTGGTTTTGGGAAATGAGGGCTCGTGGGGTTATGGTTTATGTGGCATTTATGTTATGGCTGTATTTAGTCATACAGAAAGTGGTTAGTTTGTCAGCAAATGATAGGATGGGAAGTATGCTTTTTCTGCTTATACTGGATTCCTGGACTGATGGCAGGATTGCTTTTAAAAAGATTTTGTAAAGGAAATCTTGTTTTAGTCATTATTATATAGGGCTGGAGTTAGGATGATGGTAGGAAACTGCCCTTGCATGGTTTCACGTGGCATTGGGTTTAATGTTTTGGTGTTGCCTAGGGCAGGTAATGTCCTCGGGCTCATTACAATGTTAATATTGGTAGTGGAAATAAATGAGAATTTATTTAATATACACAAGTTATGCAAAGGTATGGTTATTATTTTAATATTGGAGAGGGATCATTGGTTTATTTTAACTGTTTAGTCAATTGGCAGCTTTCAGTATTTATATGGCAGGCTATTTGAGGTGGATGACAGGGATCTAGTTTGGTTTAGAGAGGATGGGTACACCGAATAATGTTTGGCTTAATCCCCTCCTTTTTATGGGTGGTTTGGATTTTGAAAATTTCGGTAGTCTGAATGGTCATCAGCCTGTTCAGGCTGGTGGGTGAAAAAGAGGGGTAAGCTTGCCCTCTTCTGTTCCCCCTCTGGTGTTTTCAATGAGCTGGGAGAGGAAAGTGAGCAGCTGAGAGCACTTGATAAATAAAATAAGTGAGTAGAGGTAAGGATGCTGCTTATTTGTTCGGATGTTTGACTTAATAAGTGGTAAATTAAGTGGGTGATGGGACACTGCTTCATAAGTAAAGTAAGTGAGTTGAGGTATGGATGCTGCTTACTGGGTGAGGATGAATGAGGTCACGCTGTCCTGATTAACACACATGGATGTTTATGCTGCGATTAAAATCAACTATACTTTGTTTCAATTGTAATTAACAAACTGATTTGCCCAGGGACATCTTCAGAAGGGGGTTAGATAAATATTACTGGGAGTTAAGAAGGGAGGGGGGATGAAAGGGTTAAATGGGACTGAGGGAGGATTGGAAGGAAATGAAGTAAGGGTGGGGAAGGGCCTAAGGGGTTAGGCAAGTGTAACTAGGTAAGGAATCACATTTTGGCATGAACGTGCTTCCCACCCTCCCTCCCTTTTTTGGTGGAATAGTGTGGATTTTCTTTATTTTATCAGTCCGGGTAGGGTGGAGAAGAGGGGCAAGCTTGTCCTCCTGTGTTCCCCCTCTGGTGTTGGATGTTCATTTCAGTTAGATGGGAAAGGAAAGTGAGCAGTTGGAGGCTACTTGATTAATAAAATAAGTGAGCAGAGGTAAGTACGCTGCTTATTTGGTTGGATGTTTGACTTAATAAGTGGTAAATGAAGTGAGTTATGTGACACTGCTTCATAAGTAAAATAAGAGAGCAGAGGTAAGGACGCTGCTTATTTGGCTGGATGTGTAATACAATAAATGGTAAATGAAGTGAGCGGTGGGCCGCTGCTTCATAAGTAAAGTGAGTGAGTGGAGGTATGGGAGCTGCTTACTGGGTCAGGATGAGTGAGGTCACTCTGTCCTGACTAACATTACATGGGTGTTTATGCTGTGATTAAAATCAACTATTTCAGTTGTAATTAATAAATATTGGTTATCAAAGCTATGTTATGGAAGTTTAACAAAGGTCTTCAAACGCCATTCAGTGTGATGAAGGAGACAAATGATATTCTTCTGTAGTTTATATTCACGTTTCTGCTATAAAACAGCTATTGTTTTTTCTTTGCAAGCAGGCTTTCTGGGTTTGAGCTGATGTTTTTGAGAGACTTGCGCAAGCATGTGTGTGTGTGTGTGTGTGTGTGTGTGTGTGTGTGTGTGTGTGTGTGTGTGCATGTGTATGTATGTGTATGTATGTGTGGGGGGGTGTCTATTTATGTCACTGAGGAATTATTTGACTAATAGTAGCAAGTATGCTTACTGAGCAAATTTCATACTTTCTGCAAAGCAGTGATTATGTAACATATTTAGTCATTGCCTAATCAGGTTTATTGATATGAGTTTGACAAGGGCATTTGTGAATTAAGTATATGCAAACAGTAGTAATGAGGTTATGTGTATATTTTAATTTGCCATTAAATAAGGAAATACACACTGTAATCATTTATTGTCTTACTTAGTTTTGCACTGTAGATTGTTAGAGTTCATGTACTTCTTCTTCCAGTAAGTGGTTACAATAATTTTAGTGATGTTCTTTTAACCTGCTTGGCCTTACAGATGTGTGGCTACTTAAGCAAACTGGCATTATGGCAAACACATTGTCATGGGAGGTTGGCATAAGGGGTTGGGAGGTTGGCATAGTGGTTAAGGCATTTATGTTACAGAGATAAGGTGCCGGGTTTGATTCTCAAATGGGATAATTGGATTGGGTTAAAATGACCCAGAAGGGCAGTTAGCCAAGTACTAATCTATGAACCTAATCTAAATATCAGAATTAATAATAGATGCAAGGATATATGCAAGTTTTACGAAGACACACACTGTTTTATTAGAAAAAACATTAGAACTTTCCATTTTTTTCCCTTTGGGGGGATATGCTTCCAGCCACCCATGCAGGGAGGTACTTCCTGCACTGTTTTCCTAATTATAATCTGCTTGAGATCATTACATCTTTGGGAAAGGCTGGAGTGATGCCTGAGATGTGACTGCTCACAAAACAAGCTGTGAGAAGCTGGGATTAGAAAATCTCTTCTTTGTGAGACTCATTTTACCACTGGGCAAAATTAAAATGAAAAATGTGTACATATTAAGTAATAACGCATTTTGTAAAATTATGCTGTAAAACTATGGATGTTTTTTCTGAATAACCAAATAAAAGGGGGAGAAATACATTCTAAGTTAAGAATAGAACTTAAACAAGTGGGTGTTGGTGGAAAATGTTAGTCATGTTTAAAATGTTATATAAACCAGACTTGAATATCTTTTTTTATGCCAGTAATTTGACAGTAAAATGGAAAAATGCATGAAGTAATTTCCAAATAGATGAGCATCAAATCAAAAAAGGAAGTATAGCGTAACTGAACTACTGAATAACCAGAAGATGGTAACACTAGCTGCCAGAGTCCATTAATCCACCACTCAAGTTCCTTAAAAATATTTTATTAAATTATGCAACTAAAATGCTGTGGATTTAGCTCTTTTGTCAGTTGAAACAGGACTTCATCAGAATCAGTTTGTATGAAACACAAAACCCACTTATATATAAGAATGTCACAGCATTACTTGCATCCAGCTAACAATCCATTAGCAATTAAATTTAGAGATAACTTAAGGTTAAAATGTTTAAAAATACACACCAAATAGTGAACCCAACAAAAGATTCTCACAATGCCATTAAAACAATAAAAACTGTTAAAATATTGATGGTCTTAATATTAAATGTTAAAACGTCTAAGTGATCAATAAACAGTAATTAAGAAGGATTTAAAATCAAAGACAGATGAATATTTTAACAGTTATATTATAATTTATTAGACTTTATACCTGGAAACGGAGTTGCATGTAACCTTAAATGTCATTTAACTTCTTTGGATTCTAAAAGCACTTTAGTAGTCCCCCCTCCGATGTTAGCTTTAACACATTCAAGTATGGCAAATAAAAACTTTTTGTAATGGGGACATTTTTAGAGTGCTTGTATGAAGCACTGTTTTCATTACATTGCATAATGTTGTAACTGTGCTCATATATTATTTTACTGAGAAATCTTTCAGTTTTCACAACATAAAATTCCAGGCACCCTGAGAATGTAGCAAGATTTACAACAAAGTTAGACGAACAATTGCCCTCCTCAAATGGCACTTTTGAATGCATATAGTTCTCCAAGATTAAACAGCTTCCTTCTAAATTATGGCAAATGCAAAAGACAAGAACAACTGGAATCCAAAAACGTACCACGGAGCCCTTGTACCAGCAACAACAAGTAGGTAGTCTTAACGAATTTATTTATCACAAATGTTTTCGCCGCACAAAGGTGCAACTTCCTCAGAGAAAACAAATTAACAATGAGGTAAAAGTGCACGCCCCTTTTATACAAAGCAAAAGGGAAATGACAACATGGTAAGGTGAAACTCATTGTAGTAATTGGTAAACAAGTAGAAGCCTTCACAAGAACAACTTATTCCTCAAAGAGAAAATGCAAACATTAATTCATGTTAGTAATAAGCATTTCAAAGTGTGGAATGTTACCAAAGATAAACATAAAATTTAAAATGACATATTTGAAATTCTTAAAATATGTGGAAGAAATCATAACGTTAAAGTAAAAATTCAACATAAAAAGTCATTCAAATAGCAACTCATAAAAAAGTAAGTATAATATGCAGTAATGGATTAAATCTTAGTAAAAAAGTAATGGTAATCCATTATAAGTATGAACCATAATGAGCAACTGTGTACCTTAAAGGTATTATTGTATAACCAACAATAATAACTAAAATCTAGGCAATATTTAACATGAGAGGTGCTACAACAAAGGCACGTCACATGAAGTCAGAAACAAAAAAAATTTGTATATTTTAAAAAAATTTTGTATATTTTAAAAAAATCTTTATGTATGCATAAGAAAGTAAGGAATATCTACAAATGGGGGTACTACCTTAAATAGCTCCTCAATTTGAGTACTGCTGAGATGTTACAGTTTTCGTTTAAACCCGGGTAGCAAAATGAGTCTAAACGCAGTTGCCACTCCAGTTCACGTACTTCTAAGAGTAGGGTTATTGGGCCTCCCCGGATGTTATTGGTCACTTGATCTATGGCCATAAACGAGAAAGAGTGCCCAGGGTGGTTGGCAATGTGTTTAGCCAAAGCGTTAACGTCAGAGTTTTTCTTAATTGCATACATATGCTCATAGACACGGTCCCTAAGTCTGCGATCAGTCTTTCCCAGATAAAATGAGGGACAGCAATCACAAAGAGCCAGGTATACAACTGATCTACTTTCACAGTTGAGTGGAGCTTGGATTAAAAACTTCCTGTCCCTTATAGTGTAGGTCTGGCCTACTTTCATTTTGTAACACCAGTTGCAAAAACCACATGGGTACATCCCTGTGCGCCTGTTAAAGGTTTTTTTAGTTAGGTCCCTCTGTAGAAGTTCCTTAAGATTGTTGTTCCTCTTGAAGACAAAATTAGGACAGGGGCCTAATTTCTCAGAGAGGCCAGGACTCCCCAAGATAAATTGCCAGTTTTTCTTAATCAATGCAGTGGTAGTCTGAGTGTTAAGACTAAATGTGTGGACGTAACTAATGGCAAAATCACGTACATGGTTGGTCAGAGAGATGTCATTAGGAGAGCGGGAACACTCAATGGGTGAGAGTAGTGTGTTGTTAGAACTAAGGTCAAGTAGTACATGGCTTTGCAAGATAGGTTTATAAACCCCGTTTATCCTTTTGGCTGTAACTTCAAGCCTAATTTCATCAATGAGATTCCTCGGGTAACCCCTATTAAGGAACATGTTACACAAAAGTGTGCATTCGTTCTGGAAGGTGTCAAAATCACTACACATTCTAACAGCCCTAACCATTTGGCCCTTCACAATAGATTTCTTTTGTTTGAAGGGATGGTGGCTTGTGAAGTTCTTGCAGGGTAAGATTGACATAGAAACTTACAATTACATCGACATCTCTATGCCAAAAATTCCCTTCAAACAAAAGAAATCTATTGTGAATCTATTATAAACCTATCTTGCAAAGCCATGTACTACTTGACCTTAGTTCTAACAACACACTACTCTCACCCATTGAGTGTTCCCGCTCTCCTAATGACATCTCTCTGACCAACCATGTACGTGATTTTGCCATTAGTTACGTCCACACATTTAGTCTTAACACTCAGACTACCACTGCATTGATTAAGAAAAACTGGCAATTTATCTTGGGGAGTCCTGGCCTCTCTGAGAAATTAGGCCCCTGTCCTAATTTTGTCTTCAAGAGGAACAACAATCTTAAGGAACTTCTACAGAGGGACCTAACTAAAAAAACCTTTAACAGGCGCACAGGGATGTACCCATGTGGTTTTTGCAACTGGTGTTACAAAATGAAAGTAGGGCAGACCTACACTATAAGGGACAGGAAGTTTTTAATCCAAGCTCCACTCAACTGTGAAAGTAGATCAGTTGTATACCTGGCTCTTTGTGATTGCTGTCCCTCATTTTATCTGGGAAAGACTGATCGCAGACTTAGGGACCGTGTCTATGAGCATATGTATGCAATTAAGAAAAACTCTGACGTTAACGCTTTGGCTAAACACATTGCCAACCACCCTGGGCACTCTTTCTCGTTTATGGCCATAGATCAAGTGACCAATAACATCCGGGGAGGCCCAATAACCCTACTCTTAGAAGTACGTGAACTGGAGTGGCAACTGCGTTTAGACGCATTTTGCTACCGGGTTTAAACGAAAACTGTAACATCTCAGCAGTACTCAAATTGAGGAGCTATTTAAGGTAGTACCCCCCTTTGTAGATATTCCTTACTTTCTTATGCATACATAAAGACTTTTTTTAAAATATACAAAATTTTTTTAAAATATACAAAATTTTTTTGTTTCTGACTTCATGTGACGTGCCTTTGTTGTAGCACCTCTCATGTTAAATATTGCCTAGATTTTAGTTATTATTGTTGGTTATACAATAATACCTTTAAGGTACACAGTTGCTCATTATGGTTCATACTTATAATGGATTACCATTACTTTTTTACTAAGATTTAATCCATTACTGCATATTATACTTACTTTTTTATGAGTTGCTATTTGAATGACTTTTTATGTTGAATTTTTACTTTAACGTTATGATTTCTTCCACATATTTTAAGAATTTCAAATATGTCATTTTAAATTTTATGTTTATCTTTGGTAACATTCCACACTTTGAAATGCTTATTACTAACATGAATTAATGTTTGCATTTTCTCTTTGAGGAATAAGTTGTTCTTGTGAAGGCTTCTACTTGTTTACCAATTACTACAATGAGTTTCACCTTACCATGTTGTCATTCCCTTTTGCTTTGTATAAAAGGGGCGTGCACTTTTACCTCATTGTTAATTTGTTTTCTCTGAGGAAGCTGCACCTTTGTGCGGCGAAAACGTTTGTGATAAATAAATTCGTTAAGACTACCTACTTGTTGTTCCTTCTAAATTATGACAGCATTGTGAACAGGCTGCACATTTAACCATGCCTTTTCCTCAAATTGTATGATGATATAGGTTCATAGATTCATAAGTAGGTACTAGGCTATCGATTCAAGGGCCTAAGTAAGCCTAGCCACCATGGTTCTCTGGCTTATACCACCCAAGAAAGTTATTTTTCTGTGCCACTGTCGAGCAGAGCTACAGAAGTGATCCCCGGGGTGTATTTCCTATTTCCCATCCATTCATCAAGATTTTTCTTGAAGAGTGCTAATGAGGAACTTTGCTTGACATAGATGGGTAGCTTGTTCCAGAGTATGGGAAGTCTCTGGGACAGGAATCTATCCCTCCAGCATGTCTTGTTTATTATGGTGACAAGGTTTAGGTCCCTAGAGCATGTAGATTGGAGGGATTGGGATTTCTTTAGGTGTAGCATGCCCAAAAGCTCTTGGTTTGACAGCTTTATATGTTAGGCAGAGATCACCTTGAAGTAGGTGATATGCTACAGAGTAAAGCTGGAGTTTTTTGAGATGGTCAGTGTAGGGCATCTGCTTGAGGCCAGTAATCCTCTTTGTGAGGTACTTCAGTGGGCTTTTCAGCTGCTGCAGATGTCTTGTGAGGTACATTCCAAAAGAGGCGTTGTAGTTTATAATGGGTCTAATGAGTGTAGAGTAGAGGGGAACAATTACCTCTTTTTTTTCCTGGATAAAAACCCTTTTGTGATGAAGTGTGCCATGTAGAAAGACTTTCTGACTACTGTGATGATGTGATTATCAAAGGAGATACTACTGTCCACCTGGGTCCCATGGTCTCTTATCACACATTCAGTATTAAGCAGAATGCTGCCTATGTGGTACTTCATTTGGCTCAGAAATTTAACCAAAGGGGATGACAATGCACTTTTTGGCATTGAGCTTGAGGCCATGGCTCTGACACCAGGCATCTGTCTCAGTGAGGCCCTTCTGTAGGATGTCCACATCATTTGGGGACTCGACTATGGCTCCTAGTTTGCAGTCATCTGCAAACTTCATTAGACAAAGGCCTTCTGTGTTAGCCTGTACTTCAGAGAAGTAGATACCAAACAGGAGAGGTCCCAAGACTGAACCCTGTGCTACTCCACTTGTCACTGGTTTAAAGTCAGATTTGGAGCCTGCAACATTTACAGTGTGGGTTCTGTCAGTGAGCCAGTTGGCAACCCATCTTGTAACAAAGGGATTTATACCTAATATAGTGAGTTTAGCTATAATTCCAGAATGGGGAATGGTGTTGAAACCCTTGGCGAGGTCAAGGTAAACCGTGTGAACCACCTTACCCTCATCTATGGCTTTGGTGACTGCCTCAAAGAAGTCAATCAGGTTCAGGAGGCATGATCTGCCTTTCACAAACCCAAACTGGGTGTGGTCTAGAGTTTGGAGGTTACCAATGTCTTTGTTTATGAGTTCCATGATGATATGGCCTTGCAGACCAAGCTTGTCAGGCTAATTGGGCGATAGCTTCTGGGATCAGTGGTGGCTCCCCCATTGTGGAGTGGGATAACTGTTCATGTGTACCATTCAGTGGGCACAAAGCCAGATGTGAGGCTATGATTGAACATGGTGCTTAGGTGGGGAGCCAGTTTGTTCTGAACTTCATGTAAAACACAGCCTGGGATGTTGTCCAGTCCCATTGATGCTATATTTTTGGGTTTAGAGAGTGCAGTTTTTACATGTGTAGTTGTGATTACAGAGACTCTGCATTCTTCCTGTATAGATATGGGCCCTTTAGGGGGTAAGAGTGGGGTAAAGTTAGCAGTGAACGTATCTGCCAAGATGTTGGCAATATCAGTTGGTTCTGTAATTTTCATGCCGTGTGCTGTAACTCAGAGCAGATCTGGGTGTTGCCATTGAGATTCTTGACATAGCTATAGAATGCTTTGTGGTTGTCCTTAGAATCAGTGGTAATTTTGTTTTCATAGCTAGCTTTGGAGGATCTTATAAAGGATCTCAGCTTCTTACTGAGGCTGACCAGAGAGCTCCTCCACTCATGGGATTTTACTCTCTTTTGCAACAGTTTCTTCCTTCTGTCATACAGTTTGTTTATGGCAGGGGACCACCAGATTGGCTAATTTGCTTGAAGGATAGCGTCTTGGTTCTGTTTGGGATAGCGCGATCCAAGCACTTGTGTAAGTGCTTATAGAGTGCATTTGTATAGGATTCAGCAGTCATAACTGTATTGTCCATCTGCATGGGTGTCATGAAGTTCGCCACTTCTGTCTTAAAAAATATGATGTTGGCTTTGGAGAAATTTTACTGTGGTTTCAACTCATTCACTCCAATGGAGCTCAAGAAGTTTGCACTGTAACTTCCAATGGGCGGAGCCTGAGCCTCTTGACAGAAAAAAATTATGTCCTCACATTTCAAACAAATGCCCATATCTCTGCAAGTATAGGGGTTATGAAAGAAGTACAAATGGCAAACTCTTCAGCGCAAGCTATTTTTATAGTGGTAGTATTCTTTAGGTTGTAGGTCATAAACAGAATTTTATAAGTCACAGTAAACACAGCAGTTATTACATTTGTAATATTTTGTAAACAAGTTACAAGATCTCAGCAACCACTCAAGTTACACACATACAGTCAGCAGCATTTTATTCATCTAGCTGAGAGATTTTCTATGAAACTAAGGAGTTCTGTCTGTGTTACTTGGTTGCTTAGATATATGGAAAAGTGAAAATTATATGTATATAAATTAATATAATAAAAACAACAGTTAATATTTATTTACCTGCACTAGACAGAGATCAAATATTAATGCAGTTGAATTTGCCATTGTGTAAGCTTTAAGTTGAAATCTTTTAAAACCTTGTGCATGATTTTGGAATTATTGATACAAATATGAACAAGCAATATTTGACGCTCAGAGGCGTCAGTAGGAGTTAATTGCAGATGCACCTAGAGACGTCAATTGGATGTAATGAATTAATGGTTGGTGGGGGCAGGATGTGGATATCTAGGGTGATTAGCTTATGGTCAGATCGGACAAGCAAGGGAGTTGACTTCAGGTGAGGAACACCGGTCATTCATGTTGGTAATGACTAGGTCTAGGATATTGTTGCCGCTGGTGAGGGTGTGGATAAGTTGATCCGGGGCATTGGAATATTTGAATTCCAGAAAGCGTTGAGTGAAGGAATGGTACATGAGTAGTTTTCCCAGTTAATGGTGGGGTAGTTGAAATCACCCATTATTAAGGTGTAAGGTTGAACCATAATATTTTCCAGTACATCAAGAAAAAGAGGAGTGGGAATCCTGGGGCATGGTGGGAGATCTGTAGCAAGCTACAATTTGGATTGCAGTTTTGCCCAGAGTTAGTTGCACTTGGATAATCTTGGATGCATTATGCTGAGCAACTAGCTTGGAGGTGTGGATATCCTTAATGAATATGGACACAACTCTGCCTTTGGTGATCCAGTCCAGGTTACATAGCCGAAAAGTGTGATATGAGTTATAGCCTGGTAGTGCTCTCTGGAGCCTTGAACCAGGTCTCAGTCACTGCACAGATATCGATGTTCTCCATTTTAAGGAGTGCCTTGAGTGAGTGCATTTTAAGATTTAGACTTCTAGCACTGAGTAGAATTACCCTCAGTTTTTGCTTGCCTGTTCCTATTATGGTGATGAATTTGTCATTTGAACCTTGCTGACAAAAAGGCACTATAAGGTCTGCAAGAGCCTTAGCCAGTATCTGGAATCCCAGGGGTGACAGGTGCAGGCCATCTCTGGCAAAGCATCATGGTCTGTCAACCATGTCATCCCAGGCAGACAAATACTGGATTTCCTTAGAATGACACCAGAAGCTTAGCCAATTATTGAAGTCAATCATTTTGTCCTTGTACTGCGGTATCATTCTGGGTGATGGCAGAAGGCTACTCGGGTCTAGGGTCACACCTGCCTGCAAGATCGGAGAGCTCTTCCATGTCTCTTTTCATGTAGTCCAGGGAGGTACATCTCAGGTCATTCACACCAACATGGACAATGACAGAGTCAAATTTGTACTTGTTGTGGAGTGACCTGAGCACGTGGGTTATGTGACAAATCCTGGCACCCGACAGGCAGCTGACAGTAACCTTTTCCTTATTTAGCCCGGTGAATGGGACATCAGTGTGCCTGACTATAGAGTCACCTATAACTAGTGTGTTGGGTACGTTGTTTTACCTTATGGGCTGTAGTTGAGTGGCACACTAAGTCTGTGTGCTATGTGTAATTTGGGTTGTGTTGGGGGGTGGATGTTGCTTGTGTTTCTGCTTTGGAGGTCTCTGTTGCTTGAGCAGATTATTATTGAGAGCCTCCTCAAATGCTTTTGTGTTTCTGTGTGTGGATTTTGGTGGTGTAGATTTAGTGGGACTATGTGATGAGTGTGGTGTGGTGCAAGTGTTTACCTTCTCCTCTTGACTTTCAAGTTCAGTCTTGGTTGGAGAGAGCTTTACCTCTATTTTGGCTAGATAAGTGCATCTCTCACAGGTTGTAGAGTTGGGTGGTAGGAGGAGAGGTTTGCCTGTGTACATGAGGCAATTGCTACATTGCCCCAAGATGCCCAGATTCATCAGATAGACAGAAGAAAATACTGGGAGCCAACCCTTGGACATGTCTGAATAAAAAACTATTTTCCTCTAAGCAAGTGAGGAAAGTTAGTACAAGAGCTGTGTTTCTCTAAGCAAGTGAGGAAAGTAAGTACAAAAACTGTTTTCCTCCAGGCAGTGAGGAAGGTTGAGTGATGTAGTAATTTGTAGCTTATTTAGTACTTACAACAAGTTCTGAACAAGTGCTGAGCATGAATAGGCAAATTCAAGTGCTAAAACTAAAAATCTGTATCTGGACTAGACTAGTTACTGGAAAGAAACAAGTGCAAATGTGGGCTTTTAAATTAGAAAGGTGAGAGAGATGGAAAAATTGCCCAAACGACCAATAACTACAATTTCTGGCCCAGAAACCACTCCTTATGTGCTAGATATGTTACCTAGTGCTTACCACTCCCACTGATATGCTAGCAGGCTTCCCTCCAACACAGAAAGGCTTGGGGGGCTCAGGAGCTTACAAACAGTCCTGGATACAGCAAACCTGTATCTGGACTAGACTAGTTACAGGAGATGGGGGAAACACGTGCAAATGCGGGCTTTTAAATCAGAAAGTTGAGAAAGATGGAAAAACTGCCCAAACAGGCCAATAAATATGGGGGGGGGGGGTGGGGATTGAACAAGTGCAAATGCGGGATTTTAAATCAGGAAGTTCAGAGGGAGATGGAAAAACTGCCCAAATGGCCAGTAACTACAATTTCTATGCCAGAAACCCCTCCTTATGTGGTAAATAAAATTACCTAGTGCTTACCACTCCCACTGATAAGCTAGCAGGCTTTCTTCCAACACATATAGACTTGGGGGGGGGGGGGCTCAGAATCTTATAAACAGTCCTGGATACATCAAATCTGTCTCTGGACTAGACTAGATACAGGAAAAGTGGGAAACAAGTGCAAATGCAGGCTTTTAAACCAGAAGTTGAAAGAGATGAAAAAACTGCCCAAACGGCTAATAAACTACAATTTCTGGGCCAGAAACCACTCCTCTTGTGTTATATAGGCTACCAAGTGCTTACCACTCCCACTGATAAGGTAGAAGGATTCCCTCCAACACATAATGGCTTGGGGGTCTCATATTGACTAGAATGACCCCATTCAAATCATTTCTTCAAATTCCTTTCTGTCTTTTATGTGAACGTGGGTTCAGGCCCTAATAGTTGATAAATGGCAGGGTTGGCCTTTAAAAATATTCCAAATTCTTTTTATTATATTCTTAATTTCATCTACTAGGAGGCTGTTTTGAACAACTATAGCTCTTTTATAATTTTTTTATCCTTAATCGAGCAATTTTCTTGTTCAATCTCTTTGCCAAGTAAGGGCTTGTATTTTCTTCCCCAGTATGCCAGTACATGACTTATCGTTTCTTTTACTATGCATTGAAGGTATTCCCTAGCCAAAAATATATTAGCTACAATGTACTGGAAAGCTCCACCACATGTGACATCATTCTTGCAACACAAATGCATTGCCCCTTAATTAAACGTTTCTTCTGACAGAAAGACTGTTATTTTTTTGATGTTAGTAGGATAAGTATACAATGTATGTGGGGTGAATAAAGGTGTATAGTTTACCAAATTATTTTTTCCAAAGGATAAGAATTAGAATAATGATAAAGTTCTTAAACTGATCAGATATATTTGGAAAGCATGGCTAGGTGTAAAACGGTTACTGTGGTCATTAGCCTACTATACACCTATGAACATACATCATCCAAGCCCTAGCATATATACGCCCCTTAGAATAATCTTAAGATTCCTAAACTAGTCGGATGCAAACTAGAAACCTATGAACCGATTAGTGTTTTTAAGTGCAAACCATGCCTGAACATACAGACCATAACATGGTTTGATAACACCAAGTAATTGATAATAAAAGTAATTCCAATATTTTACACACGCTTTTAAAACCAAGAGCACTGATACCTGCACATCATTTTAGAATTTACAAGAAGGGAGCGACAATTCAAATTGTGTGTGTATTCCATTTTCTGTATTAAAAAACAAGTAATCTCCATGGTATCCCCGAAGTCTCAAAACAACCCACTAAAGTGTAGTGGGTCCAAAAACAAAACAGTGTAAGAAACTTCTCTGTGTGGAAGATTTTCAGTCCATATATTTCTAGGTAATCACTGTATATTAATCAGATCAGACAATAGTAGTAGAAGTAGTGAATGTAAACTTGTCTTAGGTCAAAACAAAACAAAAAGTAATAATAGAAAATATATAATTGTACAGCATTACCAAGTATTCGAAAGTAATCCAAGCAAGGCAGGCAGTCTGTTTCCAGTCGAAAATAAAGGATTTGATAGGATTTTGACTGGAAACAGACTGCCTGCCTTGCTTGGATTACTTTTGAATACTTGGTAATGCTGTACAATTATATATTTTCTAATATTACTTTGTGTTTTGTTTTGACTTAAGACGAGTTTACATTCGCTACTTCTACTACTGTTGTCTGATCTGATTAATATACAGTGATTAACTAGAAATATATGGACTGAAAATCTTCCACACCGAGAAGTTTCTTTCACTGTTCTATTTTCTGTATTACCTACATATTGGTATACAAGAAGCACTAAACTCACTCAGTGTTACATGAAGCAAGATCTGCTGAAAATATGAATATGAAGATTGCAAAATGGTGCACAGCCTGTAAGCACACTAACAGTACAGCTCCTGCAACCTAAACTCTAATCTGACCTCAGACCAACGCATCACTCAAAGAAAATACACAAAACATCAATGGATTAAAGCAGAACTGTGAGTACTTACTTTTTTCATGTATATTTTTGCTGAAATTCTTTCTTTTTGAAGGAAAATATCTACTTGATGGAAGTTGAGCCCTGAACCACATGATGTGGATCCTTCTGGATTAACAGGCCTAACACAAAAAATAAGACGAAAGCATCTCTCAGAACATGACTTATTACTAAAAAATTCTGCACTATTATAAAGCATCTAACTTTCTTTTTGAAGGAAAATATCTACTTGATGGAAGTTGAGCCCTGAACCGCATGGTGTGGAGTCTTCCAGAGTAACAGGCCTAACACAAAAATAAGGAGAAAGTATCTCTCAGAACAGGATTTACTACTAAAACATTCTGCACTATCACCAAGCATCTAAGTTTGGAAGTCGAATGGAGAATCAACCAGATAGAATGGAAAATTTAACTACAAAAACTAAACGATCTATGATTACTACTCCTGAGAAAGACGAGACTCCCAAAAGACAAAGATGTCTCTAAGATAAAAACAGAAACAATTTTTAACATTGGAAGACCTTAAAAATGCTTTGTAACCCTTACAATTAGAAGTGCAAAGGTTTGCAAATAAACTAACTACGTTTGGCTCTACTCTGGACCAAATTATGCTTAGACTAGAGCAAAGTGAAGTCAAAGTTATGGAAAATGAACTAAAAATAAATGAACTTCAACAAAGGGTTCAGACCAGCAACAACACAATTAAAGAATAACAACAAAAATGTTAGATCTAGAAGCCAGAAGCAGGCGTAATAACTTTATCATAAGAGGAATTCCAGAGAGCTTTGACAATACGCAACTTAATTCAATAATAAAAGAAATTCTAAGCTCTCTCTTGAATAATAAAGAACTCTTGAATGATATAGCAATAGATAGAGCCCACAGAGCTATAAGGCGTGCAAAAACAAGTGACTCTCCGAAGCAAATATATGTCAGACTGCTTAATTCAGCACATGTTCAACAAATACTAGCAGCAAACAAAGCTAAAAAAACTTTACATGGAGAGCGCATAAAATTACAGTAACTCAAGATCTCCCTTTGGAAATTAAACAAAACAGACCGAAACTTAGTAAATATTGTGCTTACCTTATTGAAAACAAGATTTTTTTTTCAAATGAAATATCTGCATCTTTAATTTTCTACCACAAAGAAGAAAAATATCCATTGAAACCCCTGAGCAAGCAAAATCCGCCTTACTGCATCTCTTCAAAATTAATCCTGCTTGAAACAAACCAATTCATCTTCTCTGAACTCAAAACAATATTTGGAGGGCTTCAGCAAGGTATTCTGCACATTTCTATTTCAAAATAAGCTAAAAATAAAACCATAGTTTTTGAGAGTGTTGATGGAGAAGTACAGAGAAGGTCAGTAGGAGTTGCATTGTGTCTTTGTGGATTTAGAGAAAGCATATGACAGGGTGCCTAGAGAGGAGTGGTGGTATTGTATGAACACGTCGGGAATGTCAGAGAAGTATGTAAGAGTGGCACAGGATATGTACGAGGGTAGTGTGACAGCGGTGAGGTCTGCGGTGGGAGTGATGGATAAGTTTAAGGTGGAGGTGGGATTACATTAAGGATCAGCTCTGAGCCCTTTCTTATTTGCAATGGTGATGAACAGGTTGACAGATGAGATCAGACAGGAGTCCCAGTGGACTATGATGTTTGCAGATGACATTGTGATCTGTAGTGAGAGTAGGGAACAGGTGGAGGAGACCCTGGAGAGGGGGAGATGTGCTCTAGAGAGAAGAGGAATGAAGGTCAGCAGGACTAAGACAGAATATATGTGTGTGAATGAGAGGGAGGATAGAGGAATGGTGAGGATGCAGGGAGTAGAGGTGGAGAAGGTGGATGAGTTTAAGTACTTGGGATCAACAGTTCAGAGTAATGGTGAGTGTGGAAGAGAGGTGAAGAAGAGAGTACAGGCAGGATGGAGTGGGTGGCAAAGAGTGTCAGGAGTGATTTGTGACAGATGAGTACCAGTAAGAGTGAAAGGGAAGGTCTACAAGAGGGTAGTGAGACCAGCTATGTTATATGGGTTGGAGACAGTGTCATTGCCAAAAAGGCAGGAGTCAAAGCTTGACATGGCAGAGCTGAAGATGTTAAGATTTGCACTGGATGTGACAAGGATGGACAGGATTAGGAATAAGTATATTAGAGGGTCAGCCCAGGTTGGAAGGTTTGGAGACAAAGCCAGAGAGGAAAGATTACATTGGTTTGGACATGTGCTGAAGAGGGATGCAGAGTATATTGGGAAAAAGATGCCAAGGATGAAGCTGCCAGGTAACAGGAAAAGAGGGAGACCTAAGATAAGGTTTATGGATGTGGTGAGAGAGGACATGCAGGTGGTTGGTGTGACAGAGCAAGATGCAGAGGACAGGAAGAAATGGAAAGAGTTGATCTGCTGTGGCGACCCCTAACGGGAGCAGCCGGAAGAAGAGTTTTATTTTTACAGCCCTGGAGGTCCATTTTAGCATTCTGTTTCCCATAATCCTCTTCAAATCAGGAATCTCTATGATCCTTTCACATTTCAATTTTAATGACGTCATTAATGACTTGTTTCTAGCCCCAGTGCATCTCTGGGAACACTAAATCAAGTCGGGAAAGCTTTACATACAATGAATATTCAACTTATAACCAAACTTTGCGTTTCACATCAAAGAAACCTCAAATTGTAAATATAAAGATAAAAATATAAAGATAAAAATACACACCGCTGCCCAAAGGTCCTAACCAAGATAACAAAATAAAACAGAATATAGCAATGAACAAGGTAGGACCACCATGTAGATAAAACCCAGGTTTAATGAACAAAATAAAACAGGATAAGTGCTTTCACGTGTATACAGACACGTTTCATCAGATTTCAAGAAAACACCAGTAACCTTCATTTAAATAGTAATCTATCCTATCAATTATTCAATTAATACATCTAAAACAGTTAATAGCAATTAGTATCTTAAAGTCATGAAGTGCAAAAGCACAAAAGTGCAGGTATTCATAGAAATACATATACAAAAATACATATATGGAATCAATTAACTAACTTTGATGTAGTTTAAAATAAAATGTATCAAGAGCAATTACTTATTGTCTGTTATCTATTATTTCATTTCATAGCATTTTTAATTCATCTATTATATTAACATTTCATTCCATTTTAACTATATTTTATTTCAATGGCCGTGCTTCTAAGGCAGGTTTTGTGCTCACATAATTTTTTAATCCAGGAAAAATGTGAGCATGTAACCTGAATATCCATTTTTACTCCATGGACTCCAAATAGGTGTTGATATTTCCACCCCTTGTGTTTTTTGTAGCTAACTGCAGAATTCTGAAATTAAAAGTATGTTCCTTACATATCACAATCCCCGGGATTCATGAAGCTCGGCGCAAGGCCGGCGTAAGGCCTGCGCCGGCGGTGCATGGAATATCCGGCGCAGTAGCGCCATATACATAATAATGAGAGTGCACCGGAATCACAGACACGTGCGTAGTGTACGTGAGCGAGCCCAGGTAGGATGCGTCTGGAGGCGTGTCTAAGCCAGCATGAGGTGAGCAACCTAATGTGCTGACAGCCATGGTCCGCCCACAATAGTAATGGCAGCAGCCAGGTCCTGTGCAGAATGAAACGCATGTACAGTATGCAACATAGTCCCCATCCCAAATTAATGGAGAAGCAAATAGAAGCCACGAAGGCATAAGTGTACCCGTCCAAGGAGTAAAGGATACGCATAAGACCGCGTTCATCCCGCAATGCACTGTCAGTGTTTACACTCAGGGAAGGTGTACAGCGGCATGTCAGCGCGACGCACCGACATAGGAGCAGCGACTAAGGTCACCACCTGTCCCACTTTGGTTGGGGCAGTCACTCCATGGACAGTTGTGTCCCGAAAAAACGTATTAGAAATGGCTGACGTGCTACGATTGTAGGACACAATGATATCCCGTATTTAATGTAATGGTAGCATGAATTGGTTATTTCTGTAACAGAAATACCTAAATGACACAGAAAACAGAATAAGCAAGGAAATTGCCACAATAATAAGCATATTATTTAGGCAAGCAAGTGAATTTCCATGCTATATAGTGACCGTTCGTATGTGTCGGCCTGTAAAGTCAGATGTGAGTCCCGGAAATATCCCAGATCGGAAAATGGAAAAGGTGGAAACCCCAGTAGCGACATGGGCATGGTCACCAGGGTTACCTGCTGTCCCAATGTGCCATGGACAGTCCCTGATTGGACAGTCGTGTCCCTGCAACAATCGTAGAAATGGAAAATGACCTCCGATCCCCTGCCACGCAAATTCCCGCAATATACATGTAAATAGTAGCATAAAACATATACATTACGATATGGAACACAGACATGGCATAAGAAAATAAATAAGGAACCCAAACGCTTACAGAATAAGCTCATAGTATGGCAAACAAGTGAAGTTCTGTCAACTGCACTAGCCCTGAGTATGTGTAGTCCTGCAAATTTCGAAGTGCCCACATAACATGCCCCGCTATGGGCATTGGAAAAGGTGCCAACCATAATGGTCACAAGCAGTAGTGACAGTACATAGCCGGGTAGCTGTGCTGACATAACAACAGTAAGGAAGCAAGATACCTCAAACACAGGCAAACATGTGCATAGCA
>NC_056742.1:185743398-185868237 GCF_019279795.1 Protopterus annectens | reverse complement strand
CCCCCTTTCCCGTTCTGCAGGAGTCTGCATGCAGACTTATCAGCTGCCGGCGTTTGCCCTTCCTGCATTGATTGGTGTTAATTGCTCGTTATGGATACATTTACACTGCTTCCGCATTTCCTCGTATTCTCAGCATTACCTTCCTATATCCCTGGTTGTTGCGGTGAGGCCGCCACATGACTGGTTTCGGGAACATAGTCGCCCTCGTGCACATGCATTTGTACGCGCATTCTGTACTGTCAGCGCATCTATTTCCTAACACGCCAGTCATGATGCTGTAATATGCATTGTACAGCCCAGGTTTGCTGTCCTCCAATGTCCTTCCTCCTACAGTGGCACACCCCTGTGTGGTTGACATGTATCTGGTGTAGGCCACTCCTCGGTGTAGTACCGCTACGCCGTTTGCTCCATCCTTACCCTGGCGCCGTTTTGCGATTCACTATTATCTGCCTCATTTGCATGGAATTGACTACTAATACCTGGTTACGGCGCCGGACACCGCCTCCACTCCTTGACAACCATTGCGCTGGGGTTGCAGCTTTACATACATACTATGGTGTGTGGTGGCTGTGCAGCTGATTTGTGTTCTAATGCTCTTTTCGGACATTATCATATTATTTCATTGCTTTACAACTTCTGTGCACACATCCCTGGGTTCTGCTGTTCTTTCTACGACGTGCCATTTATGTCATTTTTACATTTTGTGCATATTTTCTTTGGACATTCTCGGTGCCTTTCCACATTGGCATATTGCACCTATATGATACCTGACTTTGACAGCCTTCCGTTACTCCTCCGGTATGTTTGGGTAAATGTAAACCGTTTTTTTTGGTTTACATTGCCGTGCCCTTACGCTACGCCTGCGCCACTTCGTGGATCGCTATTGCCCTCATTTGCATGGTGCAATACCGCACACAGTGTGTTTTGCATACCTACGCCGGGCGGGACCGTCCGGGCGCCGGTAGTGCACGTGGAATTCATTCATACCTGAATCGCTAAGCAGCCATATTTGGCGTTATAACGCCGACGCTATGCTGGCGCCTGGCGCAAGGTTCATGAATCCCGGGGAATGTGTTTTTCAAGGGCATTTTGTTGATTTAAATTCTTTATATCATGAAGATGATTATATATTCTGTCTTTAAGCAACCTAGAGGTCTTACTGACATAGAATCAATCACAGTGATTGCAGTTAGCAAGGTACATCAAATAGCTATTGTCACAAGTGGCATGAAACTTAGGAAAGAATTTATACTCCAGGGTTGGATGACTGAATGACTGTGTTCTTGTTATTACTTTACACATATTAAAGTGTCCACATGGGAAATTACCAGGTGTCAAATGCTTATTGTTCATAGTATTACCCACTTTATCACCACAGAGAAGATGTTTCAAATTTTTACTATTCTTAAATATAAAATCCGGTGTCTCTCCCACTATATTAACCGTGGCTGAGTCTATGGTGAGTACATGCCAGTTACATCTTATAATGTCTGTTGCAAGGGCATTGTCATTGGTATATGTAATTATGACAGCAAGCCTCTTGCCCCTATAATGATTTTTAGGACCTGTTCTCCATGTTTTGACATCCCTATTATCGCCAAAGACGTATTTTTTAGCTTTTATCAGTATAGAAATATTATAACCCCTACACATAAAAAGATGAGTGCATTTATCTGGGTGTTCAGGTCAATAGGTTCTTTACAAATTCTCTTTAGTCTACAATATTGTCCTTTTACTATATTGGGAAATATAGATTAGGGATGCATACTGCTAAAATCTAGCAAGTTGTTTTTCCAACAAGGCTTACAATACAACCCAGTGGATAAAGTGCCAGAATGATCTTTATGAATCGTAACATCTAGAAAATCTACTTGGGATGTAGAATATATCATTGTGAACCTTAGGAAGTCAGCCGTTGACTCCAAATAACTAATAAAATCATGTAAAATGGAAGGTTCACCATCCCAAAATAAAAGGATAGCATCCACAAATTGCCTGTATAGGTGTATATGTGGACTATAGATACAATTCAGTAGAAAACTTTTTTCCCAGTGATATACGACCAAATTAGCCTAGGAGTTTGCACATGGGGTGCCCATAGCGACACCCCATCTTTGTAAATATAATTGGTCATTAAACATGAAAACATTGTTGGAAAGAATCATATCTAGCATACTGCATAATAGTATCAAATCGCTATTCCCTAGTACGTTCATATCAGTCAAAATCTCCCTAATGGCATCTAAGCCATATTCATTTGGAATAGAAGTAAAGAGATTTTTCACATCAAGTGTAACTAATAGACATTCATGGGGTAACGATTAGTGTGCATATACAACTATATCATTCAATAGTTGCATATTATCCTTTAATATTATAGGGATTTCTTTCACTACTGGTCCCAACTTCTGCTCTATGAACATAGACATAGTTTCAGTCACCCACCCACCCCCAGCAACTATAGGTCTCATAGGAGGTGGATATATTAATTTATGTACTTTTGGCAGGCCTTTTATATATGGAATGAATGGAAACTTTATATGTAGATAATTATAAAGTTCATAGTCTATCTGCCTACACATTAATAAACCATACACATTTTCATGAACATTTTTGACAATGTTAGTATAATGATCATTATCAATAGCAGTATATGTGTTTGTATCCTGTAAAATTGAATAATTGCTTCCACATAATCTATACTATCCCCCACCCTTATCTGCTGGTCTAATTCAAATTGTCTCATTGTGTTGCATAGACCGCAAAGCTTCCTTTTCGTCAGCTTTTAAATTAAAAAAATGAACATTTATGAGCATTTTTATCATAGAACAACTCATATACATCCCATTCACACATCTTAATAAAGCAGTCAACATGCATAGGTAACGTGATTAAATAAGCTCTTACGTTTCAGTATATTAGCTGATCTAATTTCATGTGCAGATTCTTTCATAAATAATAATTTCAATGCTATATTATTACCAAATTTCCTGAAATCTATAAGCAGATTGTCTATATCCATGCCTATAGAAGGGATGAAGGACAATCCTTTATTTAATAAATTTCAGCTGGACTAAAAGCATGGTCTGAAAAATTAAATATTAAGTCACTTATCTCCTGATTCTCCGATTCATATCATTGCCTTCTTCTGAGTATTTCCTCTTTCGACGACCCCGACTGCTGGATCTGGTTTGCGATACTGTCCTTGTTTTCACTGGTAATGGTAAAAAATGCTCCATACTTAGTGGAAGTATCTTGGGTCTTGCACCTGTATCGCATTCAGAGGCAGGGTTAATTAAGGCTTGTTGAGTGGGTGTTGGAGTTTCACCCTGTACAGCGGCTGATAATAGTTCTGGATGTTCCGATTCTGCACTGCTATGGCCAATATTGTTAATTAAGGTATTCAGGCCAATATTGGAAGCTGTAGCCATTTGAGAAGCTGAAAACCCATTATTCTCAGCAGAATTGGGAGCCAAAGTAATTTTGGGGGAAACTTCGGCCAAACAAAGACATTACCCAGACTAAAATCTCTATAATCACGCTGCAGCTTTCGCTGTTTCATTTGTTGCAGCCTATTGCTATATAAGGATACATTCATGTAGACATTAGCTAGCATGTCCATATGTATCTTACCTTTAAAATGCCGAGACAGATCTTTATGCAAAGCCTCTACCTTTTTGGCGAGTTCACCAGCTATTGGGCTGAAATAGTCGATTAATAGCTTCATATATTTATATCCCAAGTCTATGTTCATTTGCTGCCAGCTTTTTAGTAACTCAGGATGGGTGTTCCCGTAGGTCGGCATGCACAATACCCTCATTCCTCGTGGAACAACCCCAAAATGTATACTTGCTTCCAAATGCCTGCATTGCTAAGATAACCGCTATTGTTTGCATAAGTCATTTTCAAGTTCTTCCAGTAGAGTATTAAAACCATGAAGATTGTCAACAGAACCTGTAGGTGCATGAGCAAATGAGCATTCCAGTTCAAGTTGTAGGAGCGGATTGCTCTGTTGTACGAAGATGTTGTTCCATTTAAGTTGTAAATCCCTTCTTATCGGACTATAGTCTAGCTCAAAGGAAGCTGTTTCAGCTATGTGGCTGCCATGGTATAAAATGAAAACACAAAATATAAAGATAAAAATACACACGGCTGCCCAAAGGTCCCAACCAAGATACTGAAATACAACAGAATATAGCAATGAACAAGGTAGGACCACCACGTGGATAAAAACCCAGGTTTAATGAACAAAATCAAAAAGGATGTGTTTTCACGTTTATACAGACATGCTTCATCAGATCTCAAGGAAACATCATTAACCTTCGTTTAAATAGTAATATATCCTATTAATTATTCAATTAATATATATAAAACAATTAAAACAACAATTACTGTCAAAGTCATGAAGGGCAAAGGCACAAAAGTGCAGGCATTCATAGAAATACATATACAAAAATACATATATATAATCAATTAACCAACTTTGATGTAGTTTAAAATAAAATACAATGTATCAAGAGCAATTACTTATTGTCTATTATCTATTATCTATTATTTCATTTCATAGCATTTTTAATTAATCTATTATATTAACATTTCATTCCATTTTAACTATATTTTATTTTATTTCAATGGTCGTGCTTCTAAGGCAGGTTTTATGCTCACATAATTATTTAATCCAGGAAAATTGTGAGCACGTAACCTGAATATCCATTTTAACTCCATGGACTCCAAATAGTTGTTGATATTTCCACCTCTTGTGTTTTTTGTAGCTAACTGCAGAATTCTGAAATTAAAAGTATGTTCCTTATATATCACAATGTGTTTTTCAAGGGCATTTTGTTGATTTAAATTCTTTATATCATAAAGATGATTATATATTCTGTCTTTAAGCCTCCTAGAGGTCTTACTGACATTGAAGCAATCACAGTGATTGCAGTTAGCAAGGTACATCAAATAGCTATTGTCACAAGTGGCATAAAACGTAGGAAAGAATTTATACACCAGGGTTGGGTGACTGAATGACTGTGTTCTTGTTATTACTTTACACATATTACAGTGTCCACATGGGAAAATACTAGGTCTCAAATGCCTATTGTTCATACTTTTACCCACTTTATCACCACAGAGAAAACGTTTCAAATTCTTATTATTCTTAAATATAAAATCCGGTGTCTCTCCCACTATATTAACCGTGGCTGAGTCTATGGTGAGTACATGCCAGTTACATCTTATAATGTCTGTTGCAAGGGCATTGTCATTGGTATATGTAATTATGACAGCAAGCCACTTGCCCCTATAATGATTTTTAGGACCTGTTCTCCATATTTTGACTTCCCTATTATCGCCAAAGACGTTTTTATTTAGCTTTTATCGGTATAGAACCATTATAACCCCTATACATAAAAAGATGATAGAGTGTATTTATCTGGGTGTTCAGGTCAATAGGATCTTTACAAATTCTCTTTAGTCTACAATATTGTCCTTTTACTATTTTGGGAAATATAGATCGGGGATGCATACTGCTAAAATCTAGCAAGTTGTTTTTCCAACAAGGCTTACAATACAAACCAGTGGTTAAAGTGCCAGAATGATCTTTATGAATCGTAACATCTATAAAATCCACTTGGGATGTAGAATATATCATTGTGAACCTTAGGAAGTCAGCCGTTGACTCCAAATAACTAATAAAATCATGTAAAATAGAAGATTCACCATCCCAAAATAAAAGGATATCCACAAATCGCCTGTATAGGCATATATATGGACTATAGGTACAGTTCAGTAGAAAACTTTTTCCCAGTGATATACAACCAAATTAGCGTAGGAGTTTGCACATGGGGTGCCTATAGCAACACCCCATCTTTGTAAATATAATCGGTCATTAAACATGAAAACATTGTTGGAAAGAACCATATCTAGTATACTGCATAATAGTATCAAATCACTATTCCCTCAAATTGTATGTTTCAAGCCTCTACACTGCTGTAATTACAAAGAATAAGGTGATAGAAGAAAATACCAGTCATTTGGAAAATTCTAGAAAGAAAAGGATGTAGCTGCTTTTAAATATTTCAGCCTCCCTTCCTGTAGTATTTCAAAACCTTGTGCTACACTGGATAAACCAAGGTACTGTCTGTTAGTAACTGCCTTTCATTTATAAATTCTTAAAAGCTACCTAAGAATGGCTGCATAAAGAAATGACTTAAAGGTGTTTTTCTTTAAGTCACTGCAGATGTCAAAAAAGAAGGATTGTTAAATCACATCTGGATCAATGGGTCTCATATAAACTCTTAAGTATTAAGCACTCCCAAATGATTACAGCTATGATTTCTTGTATTATACAACTATAGAGCTGAAATGCTGTAACTAATCCTGGGGGGGGGCACTCTTCTTTTTTGAATAATGCTTTGAAACAGGGTGATGCAATTTGGGTTGTGACTTTTGCTTTATAATAGCCTAAATTAGTATATTACTTTGACGTTAGTAAGTTCTTATACATTGCTTAATCACTATCCTAATAGCATGTTCACTGGGTTGTATTTGAAAGAGTCTATGGCTAAATGATAAATAGAGTCTTTTCTTGCATGCATATGTGAGAAGGTGACACTGACTAGTTGGAAACAAATGAGTGGATCTGGACGTGATCTATCTCAAGGTTTGGATGATGGTGTTATATTTTTATTCTTTGTATATTTGGATAACAAAGACAAATGCTGTTGTATGTATATTGCCAGTATAGGTATAAATGAGGAAATTTCCAGTAGCTTTAAAGAATATAGTTAGTTGTTTATAAAATGATTACTCTAACTGTTTTGGAACTTAAGTGCTGCCTTTTCTTTTAAGCTTCTTTTAGATTTGTTCTATATACAATGTTTAGTAAACATTTTAACAACTTTTGAAATATTTAGAACTAGAACATATTATTGCCTCTTATTATAAACATTTTCTAAGAATTTACTTTCTCTTACTTTACACACACCATTTACTTGAATAACTAACATTATTTTAAGAGGTCAGAAAATCATTATACGGTAAATAAGTAAAAGGAGCAGGCTGTGCTCAGTCTGTAGCTGATGATTGTTCATGTTTGCAACATTCTAGGTACTTTTGACATCCCTCTGCTAAATGTATATATAACTCTAATACAAATAATAGTTTTTCTTTGCTTTTCAACTCATGCACAATTACCAATAAAGAGGGATGGGTGGGTAGGCACCTATTTGGGGTATAGGAGTTTAGAAGTCACTGCATCAATTTTAAAGCTTAACACATTAACAGACATGTTTGATTACTATTTCTCTGCTTATCAGGCAATGAACATCATGATAAGTAAATTAATAGACTCATGGAATGTTAAAGGGATAGTTGATAAAAAAAAAAGGGATTTAATCATGCATCTCACATACCAAAGCAAGGCTAATGTAACCTTCCTGCAAGAAACTCACTTGGCTGATCAACTGTGGATAATAAAAGGAAAAGGAAATGGGTGAAGCAAATATTAGCTGTACGCCATAATTCGTTATCTGGGGGGGGGGGCATTATAATAAATACATCTTTTCAAGGAGAAATTACTTCTTTTAAAGTAATGGAAGATGGGTATTATTTACTAGTGAATATCATACTCTAAATAAACCTTTACTCTTTTTTAATATATATAGCCCCTGCTCTAATCAACATCTCTTCATTTATGAAATCTTTAATATACTAGCTAACCACCCAAATCCTTTGTATATCATTGGTGGGGACTGGAATGCTCTATTAAATCTAGACAAGGATAGATCACATAATGAAAATAGGCAGTCACAACATACCACTATAGCACTTGAACAATTACAAAATATGTTTGAACTAACTGACCCCTATATTAAATTCCAATATGATGAAACAATATCAAGATTCACTTTCTTCTCAGCCACTCATAAAACCTGGTCCAGAATAGATGCTTTTCCAATTTCCCAGTCATTGTTTTAAACAGACTAAATTATGCTGCATCACCTAGAACTATCTCAGACCATTCAAAAATCAGTATCTTAATAAATTTTCAAACAAATAAACAAAATGTTCCCTATTTCAGTAATTGGACATTAAATCCTAAAATCATTCAAAACCTAGAAACAGCACAGGAAATCCAAAATGTCATAGCCCAACTTCAAAATGACTTTATATCTACTCAAATTCCTTATGATATACAATGAATGGCTGCCAAAGTGGTCATTAGGGGTATAATTATCCAAAAATCTGCATGGTTCAAAAAAAAAAAAATACAATAACTTTAAAAAGGATCTAGAAACTCAAATAAATAGTGCTGAATTAGAACTTCAGAAAAAATACGCTAAAGACCTGGAGGAAAAAGTAATAGACTGGCAAAAGCAATTACACAAACACTATCTAGAAAATATCTCCCTGTTAGAATTAAGGTCAATATATCAATATTCAGAATGGGCACAAACACCTCCAAAATTCCTAGTTAGACTAATTAACATAAAAAATGGCCCACCGAGAATTAAAGAAATAGTGTATGAAGGACTGGTGAAGCATAAGGACCAAGATATTGTAGATGCTTTTGAAGACATATATAAGAAACTATACAACATACCCTTATCACCATCTACAGACAATTTTGGTGATTTTATACATAATATAAAATTTCCACAACTTCCAGAAGATAAAAAAAACTCCTAAAAACACCCCTGCAGCTAAATGAGATAAAAGCTGCAATAAACAAACTCCAACCGGATAAATCCCCTGGGCCCGAAGGCTACACCTCTGAATTTTATAAACTATTCATGGATCCTATTTCCAAAGTATTATTAAAAATGTTCAACTTTATAATACAACATGGAATAACAGATAATTATTTAAATAACTCCAAAGCAGTGCTAATTCCAAAGCCAAATTCTGACCCAACAGATCCAGCAAACTATAGGCCAATAGCCCTGATAAATACTAACCTTAAGATCCTAGCTCAGGTTATAGCAAATAGACCTAAGAATGAACTCCCCTCTATCATTTCCCAAGAACAAATGGGCTTTATGATAAACAGGCAAACAAGTGATAACACCCTCCTTTTAGATACCATTATCAGACTTCTTAACAGTGACAAATGCCCCAGATATGTCCTCACAGTGGATGCAACCAAAGCTTTTGATAGAGTTAATTTACATTTCCTATTTAATATATTGCCTTTATATGGTTTTCCTCAGGAATGCATAAGGATAATTAAGGTTGTATATCTACCACTATTCAGTTAAATAAGCTCAAAACTAACCCTATATTGTTATCGAGTGGTACAAGACAAGGTTGCCCTCTTTCCCAATACCTCTTTAATCTTTATCTAGAATATCTCCTTCTGTTTATTTCACAAAAAAACCTTCCATCACATACTTAGAATCTATAATACAAATCTTATATTCTCTGCTTTTGCTGATGAATTAAATATATAGTTTCAGCTTCCCACTACTGACCTCCCAAAAATACCTAAAGCTATAGATGAGTTCTCTGAAATCTCTAACTATAACGTAAATCTAAACAAGTCCCACATATTCCCATGGGTCTTATTGGTCATAAGGAAATTTACTTTCCCATGAGTGAGATCAAGATAAGTTACCAGATAAAATACCCAGGAATAATATTTACTCCTAACTTTAAGGATATGATAAAGAATAACCTATTGTGTACATGGACCAGTATTGAAAGTGATATCAATAGGTGGAAGAATATTAATATGTCATTACTCTCAAAAGCTAGTGCTGTTAAGATTAACCTTTTACCGAGAATACTCTTTCAACTAAATGCTACTTTTTTCAAATATTCCCCAAAAGATCTTCCTTGATATAGAAAAACCTATATCAAGATTCTTATGGTACCCCAAATCCACTAGAATTAAATATGACAAACTTGTACTTACTAAAGATAAAGAGGGATTGGGGTTACCTGATTTCAAACTCTATTATAGTATAATTACTGCCTACAGACTAATACAGATAATAAGCCATAACCCGTATGCAAATACCTGGACAACCCAATGGACCAAAATCTGGTCTGAACAACTGAAATTCCTTGTGTATAACAACAAATCCTTACCATTTTTAAACCTAAATCAAAATGGCATATTCATGAAGAATATACACCCACTAATTAAATACATGATTCTTACTGCACATAAATTATTTAAATCATTGCAATTATTAGATGCTTTTGCCTTTATACAACCACTCCATCTAAATCCCAACCTATTAATAAACAATAAACCCTTAAATCTAACACATTATCCTCTGATTTAAGATCTCACAGTATGGGAAATATAACAATGGAGAGAATCCAATATACAACAAATAAGACTAGAACTAAATCTTATTAAGAAATATACTGTTATTCTTACCTAAATCCATTATTTCATAAATGCTAAATTCTCACAAACACAAGTCGACTTGCAGGATATTAACTTAGTAAAACTAATACTAGAAAACTATGAGATGAAAGGGAAAACAATTTCTAGGACATATAAACTTGTAATGAATATAAAACACCGGGATTCTCTATTATTTTAAAACTATTGGCAAGAAAAAAAAAAAAAAACAATCTCTGCCAGATGAAAATAAGAGACTGGCCATTGAGAATACAATAAAATTCATTCCTTTTAAGAAGCTGCTATATACACAAATGATGATAAATAACAATGTATACTATACCCCATCAAAACTAAATAAGTTCAATTCCAACTTCTCGCCTATATGTTCTCATTGCCCAAACCAAACTGCAGATATTCTCCATGTTATGTGGAAATGTCGCAAGGTACACAACTTATGGTGTCTTTAAGAGCTAGGTTAGAGAAGATGGGATATGAAAAATCAACCCTGTCATGGGAGACAGCTATATTGCACATTAACATGACTCAACTTCCAAAAAATAAAAAAATGTCCTTATCACAATGTGTGCCCTTATTAAATTTTATATCACTAAAAATTGGAATGTCACATCTCCAATTACATGGGAAGGCTTTAGCAACCTTGCTATTAAATATATCTCATCTCACAAACTAGTTTATACAAAAACAAAAAAGAAACACTATTATCAGAAATACTGGGGTTATTTACTAGATGTAACTCTTAACAAAGAAAGATAGTCTATACACTGACATGATGACAAATTTATATTATCCAAATAACTGCATTATAACCAGTTTTTAGTTTTTTTCTTTTTTTCTCTTCTTTCCCTTTTTCCTCTTTATATATCTAATTGCATTCCCTAATTACATTAAGTATAATAAGTGGTTGAATTTCTATATTTATCTTCTTCATAAAATATGTCCCTTATACTATCCCTCACTTTTCTTAAGTGATGCTAACAACCTTTTATACTCCATTTGATGATGTAGTGACTTCTATTGTATATAGTGTATATATATTTCTTGCATTATTAGTTTTTTGAATGTTTCCTTTTTGTATGTATTGTTTGTTTTGTGTGTTTGATTGGATGTATAACTGTCAATATCTGAAAATTCAAATAAATAGATTTTGGGGAAAAAAAAGAAAATATGAATATTGATTAGTCTTTGAGTTGTCCCAAATAACATCATATGGGTTTTTGACAAGCTAAAAAAATAAGAGCATTTGATAAAGTAAACCAAAATAAAACTGAAGTAATCTCTGAATTTCTTTAAGTTACCTCTGAGTTTCTAATTAACAAAAGTTCACTGGAATACAGAGAAATATTCATTTTAGAGTGGCAAAGAAGAGATCATTAAAGAACTGGGAAAAGAAGATGAATCAGGAATAGAACCTTGGTTAACCCCTTTACATTGGGTTTAGGGAGAATTAGAGAAGATGGTGGGCAGCCGCGGTGGTGCAGCGGTTAGCGTTGTTGCCTCACAGCAAGAGGTTCTCCCATTCGATTCTCGGTTGGAGAGCCTTCTGTGTGGAGTCTGCATGTCCTCCCCACAGTCAAGTGATGTTAAAGACATGCAGGTAGGTGCGAGCGTGAATGGGCGTGCCTTCGTTGAAGGTTGGGCATCGGTCTGGCAACTCGGCACCGTAAAAAAACACTGCCAATCATGAGCAGACCGGAGTTCCTCTGTGGCGACCCCTAACCAGGAAAAGCCAAAAGTCTTTTAGAGAAGATGGTGGGGCATTTATTACACATATTGAATGTCAAGTCTTTACTTATTTAGACATACAAGGAGCAGTAATGTTTGACTTAGAAAATTAGTTGCTCAGTTGAGGTCAGCAAAATAGTTAGATTAAACAGAGCTTTATCATACTTAAAAATATATGATCATTCATCTGTATACATGCACCAATAGTATTAAATGAAGGTCTAAAGTCATATAAATGCTAAAAGAGGGAATGATGATGTATGAAATAAAGTATTTATGGTGCTTCTTTTCAAAACTTTTGTAAGTGGATTTAGTAGGGCATCTGGTCTGAAATTTCATGGTTAGAAATAATTTGTAATTATAGGTAATTTCTATTCGAGTAGTTGTGTACTCATGAAAATATATTATTGTGCAAATGATTTAACAATGCATGATTAGGCCTTCTTATGATCCTAGGATAAAAGCAATTTATTTATTTTTATTCATTATGTTTATTTACATTTTGCTAGACAGGTTAGTCACATTACATTTTAGAGGAAACTAGAACTGATATTCATATTGACTATAGCAAATGTGGCCAGGGCCCTTGGGGAATTTTTCTGTTCTTTCCTGTTTGTGTGGATACTGGAGGAAATAAACATCTTATAGGACAGATAGACAGAGAGAAAGTGAGAGACAGGAAGGGAGAGGATTGTGAGGCTGAGTTTATTATGGAAGACATATTTTATTCTGTCTCTTGCTAATACATAGAAAACTACGGCAGTGTTATCATGCAGTTTACTTGAGAAGTTTTAAGAGCTATGGATGAGGATGATGACTGGGGTTTTGGATGGTCCATGAAGACAAATCATAGAAAATGTCTAAGAAGAGTTGTAGGAAGAAGAAGAAATAGAATTCTATGAACTTTGTAGCCATATAGAAAGAAGCAGTAAAATAAACAACACATATTACAACATGCCTGTTGCCCTTTTTAGGATATACTCATCAAGCAGTGAATTCCTTTGATGACAGAAGTAATTTAAATTTTTGGTAACCAAACTGAGGTTGTTATATCAGAAAGGAATACTTTGCATTTTTTTTTATTTGATGTGAGACTTCATCAAATAGACATTTATTTTAGATTTCGGTGTTGAAAATGTTGGGGGTATCTCCTTTATTAGTTTGGTCATATCCATTTATTTAATGACTTTTTTCTTCTATTAGTTTATGTAAATATGCATTTATTTATGTATTTATAATGACTTGAATCTGAAAATGCATTAGTTAGTATACAAAAAAAAATACTGAACTGTGCAACATGGTACCATTGGTATTTCAACTTGATGTAAAATAAGAGTTCAGTTCAGGTCAATAAATATTGAAAACATTTTGTTAAAAATATATTTATGAATTGATTTTTTGTTAACTTGCATTGATTTATAACTATGGAATTAAGCATGAAAGAATGAAATATTTTTAATTTACCCATTACAGTATTATTTCAGGAACAAATAGTTTATTTGCACTATTTCTACTAAACAAATGTTCATTATATTTTATGGAGAAGAGGAATCTGTTAAGGAAATGCATGAAAAAATGTTGGGAATAGTGTGAGCAGAAATAATGTATGAATAGTAATTGTGATATGCAAAGCAGAATGTGGAAAAGATAAGGTTTGACAGGGAGCACACAAAGTGATATAGAACATTACTAGAAAGAATAAGACTATGAAAATGTAGCAACTGAATAGTCTGTCTATAATATTAATGATTTTGTAGGTGGAGGGCATCAGGAAAAAACTATGACAAATGATATTACTGAATTACTGGAATATTTTGGGGGATGATAAAACTGATGAAAGTGAGTATATTTTTCTACCAACTGATAATGCATTTTCTGTGTTATAGATAGGAACTGTCTGATGAAGACAATGGTAATAGTTAAGATGAAAAAATCTACAGAGTTGACTGAAGAATGGGCAATGTCTAGGGAAGCTAAACTGAAAAATGAAAAAAATACATTATAAAGGGAATTTGGAGTTTTTGACTTGAAATGTGAATAGAATTGAGATTTGTAATACAATTTTCTGTTTCATAGTGGTTATTAAAACAAAACGTGGATGTCGACATGATGCAAAATATAAGATTTGTTCCAAAAGTATTATGGGGAGAGAGAAAATAGGCAAGTCTCTGAAATCAGAAGAATGTTCTTTCATGGATGTTATGTTTAAAAAAAGAGGTACCCCTGTTAAATGATTATGTTATGGTTATTCTTACCAGAATGGTAGCATGTGATTGTTTATATACGAACAGTCATGTTAGAATTTGTGTATCAACTAAACATAAATGTAATCGTGGAAATGTGTAATTAGAAACAATAGTTGTTAGTTGATTCATTAATACTATGTGTATGTGAATAGTTCCTTTGTTAATCTTATATGTTTTAAATTTACTTTTTAGAAAATGCTGTGGAATGCAAGATGTGTGTAGGCTATTGGAGGTATGAGACATTCCACACCCCTTGGATGTTAATGAGTTAAGTTCTTTCATCTCTACAGTAAACAAAGAAACTTATAAGGAATAACAACAACTCAACTAGATGTGAGCAGTATTTCTAAGATAAATTCATAGCGACCTTGTGACAGAAAACAGACAAATACAGGAAGTTTCTATCTGACCTTATAGGGAATTATTAAAACATTTAAATGTCACTCTCAACTTACTTTAGTGCAACTGGATATATTTTATTTATGATAGTATCAAAATACCTATCTAAAATTATATACACATTATGTTTTGCTATATAAGCACTGAGAATACCATACTTGTATTTATGCAGTGGTACATAAATTGCAGCTGTCTTTCACTTAGAATACTGTAATAGGTTCATAGGTTCATAGATTATGCTTAAGTTGTTATTAGTGATTGGTGCTGAAGTGGCATTTAGCTTTAATTTCTACTGCAATTGTTTGAATTCCAACAATTTCTCTGTGTCCCCTAGTATTATGCTAAGCTTAATGCTATTTACAACAAAAATTTGAATTTTCAGAGCTAATGCCATATTTTGAAACTAAAGTTAACAATTCACTCACTCATGATTGTTCACTCCATGTTCATGCTCACCATAGCTAGATGCAGTATCCAGTCCTTGGTCTAGTTAGTATATTTCTATTAGAATATGTGGAATACTATGACATAGATAGCCAAAGCCAACTGGCCTAAATAATGTTAAAATGTACAAGGCAGTTGCAGTATGCGGAGGACCAGTCACATCCACCACAACTAATCTTCAATCATACTCTGTTAATACTCTGACTGATGAACACTCGAAACACACAACCTACACAAAGTATCATGACTAGATTCCCCAAATTCATGACAGCTTGTATACTGAGGTGATGCAACCACAACATTTACTACAAGTGAACATTTTTCCAGTAAGCACAGAAGCTGGGGGTAAAAGAGTAGCTATAGGGCTAAACTGAGAAATGTTGTATTTCTTCATAAAATAAGCACAGATCTGAATTTGGAAATCATGATTAAATAATTTGGTCTTAGCAACATACGTTTACAGTACATAAACATGACTTCTCTTCTCACTTGTTCAAGATAGCAAACATATCTTTTAAGAAAGAATAGACAAAACTTCCAATGCTGGCTTAAACTAACCACTATTCTAAATTGTAAAGGAAATATTAATGATTGCTCAATACACAACCAGAGAATATTACAGAGAAGTTCCTAGGCAAATAAAGATACATTTTTGTCAAAGGATTCAGAAGTACTCAATGAGGGGAGGTGATCTCAGGCATATGTTAAATAGGCAAGGGAAAAACATGACATAGCATAATTAATATTGGTACTGTTATAGAAATATATCAAGTCTGTGATTCTGATTATCTAGTTATTAGCTTATTGTGTGCTCATTATGTAGATATCTAGAGTAGAAGTAAACATAGATGAGTCAGCAAAATGTTTGGAAGACCCATGCTATAGTAATAGGTAGTCACCCATAAAACATATCTGATTAATTATTAACTCCTCTTAACTATAAACAACCACTCATAATTCAGAGTATAAGAGCATGAAGCATAAATAAACATGTCTGCTTTAAAATCGACTATCATATACAAAAAACATCAGGATTAGATCAGAACAAGTTTTACATAACTGTAAAACTGTCAGTCTTTTAATTCTGTTACATTCTGTATGATTCCAATAGAAAGATACAGTTCAAGGGTTTGATATCCTGAAATGAATACCACATTGGATCACAGGCTGAATGTTTATTGATATGGTTAACTTCTCTAGGCAATAATAATAATCATCATCACCCCTTTTTACCATTGTTTGTACATGAGATCAGCATGTAATTCCAACTCTCACTGCAGACTCAGTGCCACTCTTCTACTTTATTCAATAGTCATAAATGACCATTGGTGGTCTTCTCTTACACAATTCATCTGTCTTTGAGGAAAGCCTTTATTTCCTCTTGTCTTTTTCCTGTCTCTCCCAGGTCTTCTTCACCAGATTGTTTCTGCTTTCCTGCACATGTCGCCAAATCACTGTAGTCTGTTCTCTTTGACCTTTTCTAGGAGCTGCTTGGACTTCTGGTCTGATGTCCTCATTTCTTCACACACGAGGACTGCTGGTACCATTGCATTGTCCACCTTACTTTTCAGATTCTTCAGCATTCTTTTGTCATACACTATCCCTTACACTCTGTGTCAGTTAGGTGCAGCCCCTTTGATTTGAGCATTGATCACCTCCTTCAGACGTCCATTTTCTAGACAAGTCAGCAGATATTTTTTATACTAAAGCTGTCCAATTCCTGTCTACTAGTTGAACATGACATGCATCAGCTGCACTTACCAACTTATTGTAAGTTATAGGTAGAGGTCCTCTGGTGGCACTCTAGTAACCCTGTGGACTACATAAGTAGGTAAACTTTTAATTGGACTAAAAACCTGTATATAAAGTATTGAATCACCTACTCCAATTTTTTTAGATTAGGATTTCTCCTCCAGTATTTGTATTATAAAATTGTCGCTTTGTGATCTGCTATTAAGAGGCAGCAAATTTGTTTAACTGTCTTGGAAGAATCTGATGGATTCATCTTATAGGGCATTGTTGTCCTATATTGTGAATATTCTTTTCTCAAATTCTTGTAGACATGACTGTAGAACTTGGGCATTGATGTTCTATATTTTAGATATTCTTTTCTCAGATTCTTGTAGACATGACTTTAGAACTTGGGCATTGTTGTCCTATATTGTGGATATTCTTTTCTCAGATTCTTGTAGACATGACTGTAGAACTTGGGCATTCTTGTCCTATATTGTGGATATTATTTTCTCAGATTCTTGTAGACATGACTGTAGAACTTGGCATTGTTGGCTTATATTGTGGATATTCTTTTCTCAGATTCTTGTAGACATGACTGTAGACCATGTAACATATTCTTCCTGGAATCTATATCACTTTGGAAGCTACAAGGGGAAAAACACAATGGATCTAGCTTTTTTTTTTTTTTTTTTTTTTTTTTTTTTGCAATGGAGAAGCAATTTTGTCCACTAAATTACTGAATCATAAACTGGATTCCCTTTGACTGACCTTCTGCTTTTTCTGTGTTGCTTTCATAAGTTCTAGGTGAAAACAATTCTCTTTGTTTAACATAATATTGCTTTCACCTACCATATGAAAAATAAAATTGGTAGTCCCCTTGCAGATGTTTTAAGGAAAGATCATTTTATTTGTTGCATGACAAATTAAAGGTTCATAAGTTTATTTTTATTTATTTAACATGTGTTTACTGGGAAGTCCAACTGGTCCAGGGAGAAAAGCTCAAAATGATATATGAAAGTTAAGACAATAAACATGGACAAGACAATAGCAGATATTAAAGCACACATTGATGAATACTAAATATGTGCAGAGAGGTAGATACAATAGTGAAACATATACTAAATAGGCAATATTAAAAGTAATGTGGTAGATCACAGTTTTTTTTTAATCAGTTAGGATTGAGGTAAAGAGTGAGGGTCATGCAGAGGGTCAGCATATTAGAAGCAGCATATGTTTAGAAGAATTGTGGTGTAGGATGGCAAAAATTAAGGGTGTAGAAATACATAAAGTTTCTTAGTTCAATATGGTAATGGTTAGCGGATGAAATTCATGGTCTAGGGGTCTCCAGATGTAGAAAGGAAAGGCTCTAGAGAGTGGATGGAGTTCACCTTTTAGAAAAGGAGCAGGGGTTGGTCTGATTACAAAGAATTTTTTTTAGGGTGTGTTTGAAGTTGTTAAAGCACTTAATGGTAGTAATGGCTGTTGACAGAGTTTCAGAGCTTGGCGGTAGCATGTGAGTATAGGCACTGTCCAGCTCTTTTGTTTGTAATGTAGATGGTTAGGAGGAGTTTGTTTTCAGAGCACAGAGCTCTGGTAGGGATGTAAGGTTTTAGGACAGATTTGAGGGCTGGGCAACTATCAGGTGTATATATCATTTTTTGTGCAGAAGACAGCTGAACTAGGTTTAGGTGGTGTGTGAGTTTGAGCCAGTTTAGTTCTTTCAGACCTAGACAGTGATAGGAATGGTAGGAGAAGCCTGTGGCAGATTTGGCAAGTTTATGGTAGCAGGACTGAAGTTTGTTTTTAAGAGAAGATTGTAAATTGGTGTATAAGGGGGCTGCATATAAGAGAGAGAGAGAAGCAAATAGATGTTGGTGAGTGTTTTTATGGTGGATATATCCAAGAAAGTTTTTTGTCTATAGAGTGTTCCTAGTTTGATGTGTGTTTTTTAATGTTATTTCAGATGTGGTGTTTGAAAGTTAGTTTGTTGTCTATGGTAAGGCCAAGTAGCTTTGCTGTGAGAACTATTTCAATATCTGTGTATTCTGAGGGAATATTTTAAAGTCAGATGAGATGGTTTTGTTGAGAAAAGCACAAGTTCTCTTTCTTATGATTTAGAAGTAGCTGGGCTTCTCTTAGCCATGTCTCTGTTGAGGTGAAGGTGGTTTGGGTGAGTTGTTGGAACTGTTGTATGTTATTAGAGGAAGAAATTATAGTAGTGTCATCTGGGTATTGGATAATTGAGTTAAGGGGTGACAAGGTGTGAAGGTTGTAGGTGAAAACATCAAAGATTAAGCATTCAAGTACAGACCCTCGTGGTACCCCAGTTGTGTTGGTTTGATATTGGGATAGTTTATGTTGCCATTTAGCACATTGTTGGCAGTTGGAGAGGTAGCCTGCAAACCATTAGAGGGTTGGTGGGGTGCAGCCTAAAACAGACAGCTGATGAAGAAGTTTTGTTGTGCAACACTGTGTCACATGCCTTTGATAAGTCTAGTAGTAAGACAGAGGTGATATTGCCAGAGTCAATGGATTTGGACACAGTGTCCATGAAGGAGATTAGGGCAGTGGTGGTGGTGTGTGATAGGTGAAAACCATGTTGGATAGGGGTTATTAGTTTTTGGTTGAGATAGTGAAAAAATTTCCTATGTATGGATTTTTCATGGAGTCTGGAAAGAGGAGAGAGGATGGAGATTGGTCAGTAACTGGATAGGTCATTGGAGTTTCCTTCCTTCATGTAAAGGGGTGATAAGATTTTTTTCCAGTGGTTAGGGACATTGGACTCTGCTATGCAGTGAGTTATAAGGATGCTGATAGGATATGCTAAGGTTTCTGAAGGAAGTTTTAAGTATTCAGGGAGGAGATTGTCAGAGAGGAGGAAGCATGGTTTTCATTTTTTAAGTAGTTTTTGAATGAAAGAGGTAGGGACAGGTTTAACAGAAAAGGGGATAAAAGATGTAGTACTAGTTTGTTGAAGAGGTGAAGGTTTTTTTTTTGTTTGTGCAGCAGTCATGAAATGAGGGTGGAGAGGGATCAGAGATGGGGCTTGAGGTAGTTGCGGCAATGGTTTTTGTTAACAATTTGCTTATACTATCTATAAAATGAGAGTTAAACAGGTTGGCTATCTCTGAGAGAGTTTGTCAGGGTGTGATGATGGAGTTTGTTTAGACCCTGGGGTAAGGAGGTTTGAGATGTATTTGCAAAATTTCTAAAAGCTCATAGGTGTATACTAGTTTAATGAATATAATGGCCGTTTTAAGCTTAGCCATGTAACACAAATCTCTGACATGTTCTGGTACCATTGAAAGGTGTAAGCAGGGGTTTGGGAGATGAAACATTTACAAAAAGGGGCCTGGGAGATGAACCATTTACAGACTGCCTTTCTCCATTAGAGACCTAGGTGTCAGTCAGCAATGAATTTCCTGTTCTGCATCCAATTGTCAAAGTTTCACTTGAACTGGGTTAGGGAAGAACTCTGTTTCGCATGAATGGAGAGCCTGCTGAAGAGAAGGAGTAGTACCTGGGATACATCCCTGTTTCTTCAGGTCCTGTCACAGTCAAAGTTTAAGTCTTTAGAACTGGTAATTCTGGTGCTGTTTCTTTTGCAGATATGCAGAATAGTTGTGTACTGAAAGTGATAATACTGAATGTAAAGTCCTGAAATGTCAAAATGCTGAACATTTACAATGTTAAATTAAAAATACCTGCTAATAGCATATATGTACTACATAAGTACACTGAGCCAGAATATAGTCAGTCAAAAAACAATGTCACTCACCTCTTAGTGAAATTCAGAAAAAAAGCAGAAATATGCACCCTACAAGTGCTCATGTCCAGCACTAGACATTTGGGGGCATTGATATTTTGATTTCAACATTTTAACATGACAATTCAACATTGTAACTTCAGTATTCTAACTTTCAGTATATTCCTTTTCAGTAAGGTGACATGAATCTAAATTTACTATATTTCTTTTGTCAAAATAATAATGGCAGAACAGATGCTGCAGTTGATTTATGTTTACTATGATCTGATATAGCCATAGCTCATTTATCTTTCACCATGTTGAAAAACTTATTATTGCAAAAATAAATTATGTAAAAGCACTCGCACAGTTAAATCAACTTCATGTCCCTTGGTTCAATTGCTTGACATCCCGTAAAACAGCAACAGAGATCAGTGCTAATGCCTCAAACACAAAGCAGATGTAGCACTTATCACCTTGGTTACCAGCACAAGAATATGCACACATACACACAAAAGAAAAATTATAGCTTTAGGTCACAAAAATGAAAAAAAACATATTTTCAGTGTGAGTAAAATGCAACACAAATTGGATCACTCATATTTTTTTTTCTGTTACATAATGTCCGTAAAACAAAAACATGAATATAAATTATTAGGTCCCACTATATTTAAAGACTACTAGAACACCATGTAATCCACCAGACACCAGTTGTATCAAATGGGAACCCTATGACATGGCATCAGATGCTGTTAGAAATGATACACTTGCACTGTTTCTTATAAAATGGAGAGCTAAAATGAAAGACCAGTGGTAAGTTATATGTATACTATACAAATAATGACTGACAAGTTAGAATTGGTATAATACCGTTAGGGCTACTGGCCCTTAGCTAGAAGATAAGACACTCCCAGTGGAACATACCTAATCACTGTGTTTAAATAAGATTCAGGCAGACTGCATATAATTGTCTTTCAGTCCTTTAGAACACATATTATGGCAAAAGCAGATAGACATCTATTAATGTCCATCTATAAGCTGTATGTTGCAGCCTGTTCATTGTATTTATTCCGTTGCTCCAAAATGGTAAAAATGTTGGCCAAAGTCCACTATGCAAAGCTGTAGTATTATTATGTCATTAAGCACCCCAAATAAGACATACAATTATTAATGAACCTTCACTATCTAGAAGTATTCCTCATTTAAGTTGTGTTCTTGGAACTAAGTAATTGCAGTTTTTGTATTTTAACAATCAGAAATTTAAAAAAAATGCAACACCATGGATCAGTGGGGTGATGAGACCCAACCAGGTACAACAACACCATCTTGCTAATACTCAATCACATTTTCCTGAAGAAATTTATCAGAGGTGGTCAGTCACTTAAAGGTAGGCTAATTTAAATACTCTTGGAGCAGATTTCTCCCCCTCATTTTAAACAGTTTAGAAACGGAGACCTTAGTCAAACTTGGACCTGAGTTTTACTACTGCTAAGGTATAGGATAGTTTTATGAAATATCATTTTTTTTAGTTTTATGATCAATAAGAAATATAAAGTGCTGATGTAACCCTTGTGCTCCTTATTGGGAAGGCCTACTTCTTACTTAAATATCGAAAGGAGGATAACATCCTTATTCACTGAGCATCTTATGTGAAAAAGGGGGCTAACATCCTTATCAATGAACCTATTCTGTGAGTTCAACTAACCACTTCATGCTGCCATTGGATCACATATGGTCATGCAGCAGAACTTGAGTTAACCTCATCAAGAGAGGACACTCCCATAACTGAATGGAGGAGCTCTAGTCCTGCTTCCAGTCAAGGGCATTATACAGGTGCCTTAGCACTTTATTGGCATTGTCAGGAAGTTCCAACTCCTTAGATGAACTGGTAGGGTGAATTTATACCAGCACGAGTCATAGGATGAATGAGATAATCTTTTTACTTCCATTCTTGCCCATATAAGAATGTTATCTTTATTAAGGGAGAAGAACCAGATAAGATTAAAGGCTTGCATATACCACTTCAGTCAGGCAATCCTAAGATTAATTCTAAGGGAGAAATTTGGGCAGTTTATCTAAGAACTCTTCTTTTGTTATTGCTCCAAACATAATGTTCTACCAGCTTACATATATTAAATAACCACTTATTCCACAGTGTGACAGAAGTATGTGAAAAAAGTAGAAAATATTTGGTATAGCAAACATTTTGACTCAACAATCATTCCTATAAGTGATGTTCTCAGCCTTTTTCTAGCTGTGAATCCATAATCGTACATTTTCCCACCGCAATTTAAAGTTTATCTTGACTGTGGCATCTGCATCTTCATGAAGGGAAATTTTAAGCACTTTATAAATCCCAAGATCCATTTCAGTAGTAAATAATACACACAATATCAGACCTCTAAATCAAGCTATTTAATTTTTTTTCTGCATTGGTGCAAACGCTTAATGTCTGGCAAATTAATATGCGACACTGGTGATTGTTTTGAGGAGGGAATCTCCCATGCGATCTTGGATTAGTATTATTTCTTTCCAATTCCTAGATTTGCTCCTGTTCTTGCTGAACAGGTTAATCTCTTTCATTATTCTTAATGATTGCTATTTCAGCTCCTGTTTACCCTTATCTCCGATATGTGCTATCAACAATTTTAACTTCCCCTATTATAATTCAATCTGAATTTCCAATAATCATTTTAAATTCCTAAAATATAGAAAGTACCACCTTTTTGCTAAACTACTACCATCTCACTCTCCTTCCCTATTTCCTTTCTACTACATTCATGTTTCCTCAGGTTTAATCATTCTCTGACTCATTATATGCCTGCTGTTATTTCCCTTTCACTCTATATCTTTATATTATCTTTCTCTAGTTTTATTTTTTACCAAACACATTTCCTCTTTAGTCTTTTATGTTCTACTTTTTCATCATATGTTTATTAGCTTGTATTTATTGGCCTTATTTACACCACTGAATATACTGCAACTGTTATATATGTTTTGTCCATCTACTATTGCATTATGATTGTTAGATTATTTTAATAAGTATCAAACATTGGTATTAAGATGACGATTATTATTATTTTGAAGTTATTCTCCCTATTTCTTTACTGAAAAGGACTCTTGCATGGCTCACTTGGACTATCCCAGTACACAAACACAGTTAATAGATACATTAGGAAATCATTAGCAGACAATAGGATTTTATCTTTTACTCCATGAACAAATAAATGAATACTTTGACAAATTTAGCAGGGTTATCTGTTCGGTGGTTTCATTTCTAAAGGTACAAAGCAGGAAAAGAGAGCAGTTTCTTTTTTCTTTATCTTTTGTTTATGTTTATTTCTTGACTGGACATTTGACAACAGAGACAAAGGCAATGAAAGAAAGCAATTTATTTATGTATTTATTTATTTTTATTGACAGGGGAAGTCCAACTGATTGAAGAACCCCTTTTCAGCACAGGCCCAGGGAGAAAACTGCATTGGTAGAACACAATAAAAAACACAGTGTAAATTAACTCAGGTAAATTAAACATCAATACCATCTTTGATAGCACAGTATTAAAAAAATGATACAAAGTAACATATTGAATTAGTTCACATGTGGTAAAACTTTATCATATAGAAGTATATATTGACACTGGCACAATCAAACTGCTACAGCACATTCACGTTGGTTCAATCACAATTTCATGCTGAAAAGGAACATATTATTTACAAGCATTTGTACTGAAATACATAAACATGGAGATGTGAGTAAACATATAAATAGTAAGCCAAAAGAAAGCCGTAGATACGGAGAGAAGTCAACAAACGAACTGTGCTAGATTGAACTTTATTCCACACGCAAATAACACTGTCATAAACACTTTAAAATCAACCATGCGTTTTCGTCCACCTAAATTAGGACTTCATCAGATGAACAAATAAGTCACATCAATTATATTTATAGAACTTTAAAACTAATAATCCAATAGAATTCCTACATTACATTTCAAACAGTCTAATCAGTGTTCGAGTGAGCTCATGAATATTCATTAACTTCATTTCCCTATACATCTAATGAATTAATTTACTCATAAATAATATTAAAAACATATTAATAAATAAATTTAATATATAAATATTTCGCAATAAAACCATTTAAATTTATAACGTTATAAAATACAAGTGAATACAAAATTTTTAAGGAGAATAAAAGCTTATAAATTCAATATTAATGCAGTTCATTTTACTACTTACAGTCTCATGGGAAACAGTGCCATCTATTGTCATAAACAATATATTACATTTATATGTTTTTCACTACATTTTAGGAGCCCTTAATTTTAGTAGTGGCAACATAGAAAGATAATCATTTAACCCTGGAAATTGACCTGCTTCCAGGGTTACTTGTCACCATAATTCTTTGTACTCTATTTTTTCTTCCCATATGCCACCCCTAATGTCATACTTAATTTGCTCCAATACTAAAAAGAGGAATTTATACCCATCACATATTGTAGAATGTTTAAATCATGCATTTGTTTCTTTTCCTTTTGAAATGTCATAAATGTGTTCGCATATTCTTCTTTTCAGAGTTCTCTCTGTTTTCCCCACGTAGGACGAACCACATTTTTGACATATAACAAGGTATATTACCCCCTTAGAATCACAATTATAGTACCCTTTACTTCGTATCCATCTGTTTCTACTTTCCAAAAATATCTCTCCATTGTTAATATATTCGCACTGATTACACCCTCCGCATTTGAAAGTGCCTAATTTCCTTCCACCTTCCTTAAAGGGATTTGTTTGATTGTTACCATTATTATTATTTTTGTTTTCTAAGATATTCCTTATACCACTAGAATTTCTGTAAACCACTTTTGGTAGTATCTTGGGTATATCTTCCAAATCAGTAAGGGTAATAAATCTTTCCCACTCTGTTTGGAAAGTTCCTTTTATATTATAATGGATTGCATTATATTCCAAAACCAAGGCCTGCTGATATTCACCTGAATTTTCTATCTCTTTATTCCCCATTTCATAATTTTCCTTATCATTGCTATTTACAACCCCCCTTAATAGGTTTAAATCTATTTTCTCTACCTCTTTCCACTTCGGACCTAATATTCTTAATAAAATCCTTGAGGTACCCCCTATCCAGAAACATTTGTTCAAGTAAATCACATTCCACAATAAAATCACTATCCAAACTAGTCATTCTGCAACCTCTCACAAATTGCCCCTTCACTATATATTTGCTATATACAAATGTTTCTGGATAGGGGGTACCCCAAGGATTTTATTAAGAATATTAGGTCCGAAGTGGTTCTAAGTTTATTACTCACCCTTCTTTCCCTTCAGAAATCAAAACGGTGGCAATATTTGTTTTTCCTCAGACATAGCCATCCCCTGCTTTCTTTGCTCCAACATGATTTCTGATTCAAAGAGCTGCTGTGTTGACTGCTTACAAGATTTTTTTTTCCACCATGTTCTAAACCTCTGAAATCTCAGACATAGTTAGGCTCCTTTGTTGAGCATGTGTTTCAAGTATGGATTTCCAAGGATAGTATATTCTTTTAAATTGTCCCACAAACTGCTGTTTTCTCACTGCAGAGAAGGTACCAATGACAGCTTTTTTGTTCTCTACATGCTCAGTTATAAAGTGCTCCTTTAAAAATAACAAGGCTTCTTTTTCTTTTTTGTTTTTGCCATCATTCACCAAAAGTTCCATTCCATCAAATTTAATAAGGCCTACTGAGCATTTAATAAAGGATAGCTCACGTTTGTAGCAAAGGGCATGCACTGAGCAGAAAGCTATCCACAAAGTCCCAGGAGCAAATTTCTAATATAACCTCACACTGTGCCCCACAATGTGTTTCCTTTCTTTGGCCATCTGTAATAGTCTTTTATTAATTTATTAGTTTAGAACCCTGAATATATCCTGGTAAAGTGGAGAATATTGCATTCCTATGGGTTTAATGGATTGATTGACTCTTTCATGTTTATTCAGGTTTGTTTGGCTCATGTCAATGATTTGCTCTTCAAGGTTGGAACAAATGTAAAAAAAAAAAAAAAATTCCTTCTGAAAAGAAGCAGACCATAAGGCATGAAATCAGAAATAATTTCAAATTATATTTGTTTAATAAGTAAAATAGAAACAATACTAGACAGATGTCCCTAATTTTGACATGTTGTTGTAGCTCTACTAAACAAATTGTTTCAGAAATCCTCTAACTTCATTTGATGTACTTGCTAGGATGAATTATCTCTTTTCCCTTTTTCTCTTGTTTCAGAAGGGCTGCATGCTTCAGTACCTAACCACTGAATTTAATCAATTATCACATTTTGATATTCTCCATAATAGGCCCAGGAGTTATTGGCCCACATATTTATCTGTCACCAACCATACTTCCCTTTTTAATTGTGTATTTACAGTGCCCTTAAGCTTATAGTTAATTAGAGGTGTGAAATACAGGATACCTATGTTGTTTCTGAAGCTGGTGTAGTTTATAATTAAATTAAAAAAATAAAACCCTAAAAATAAAAACCTTTTAATAAGACTGTTAGCGGAAGTGGAGAGGCAACCCTGCTCACTTAACCATGATGACTCAAGCTACTTTTTGTCTGTTGAAAATAAGTCTTAAAGGATAAGAAATTAATCTGGTGTTCTAGCTTTAGATATGCACTGAATTAGAAGGCTTCATAAAATTTTACTATAAAAGGTAGTGACTTGGCACTGTACTAGAGCAACACTGCAAATAGTTTCTCTAGGTTAGGACCAGACTCTCTGGATAAAAATCATATTTGGGATTCAGAAAGAATATTTTTTCTCCAAATGTCTGTTATTTAGCTCTGTTTGCACAGTAGGATAATGCCATGATAATGTCTCTGGCAAACTGAGTTTAATACATGGCCTTAATTTTATTATTTATTTTATTTTTATTTATTTTATTTTACATTTGTTTACCGGGGGTGTCCGACTGAGCCAAAAAGGCCTTTTTTCAGCAGAGGCCTGGGGAGAAGAGCTCCACAAAGAAAAATTACAGATACATTTAGTTATTTAGACATGATCAGTATACACACAAATTACAAGATACATGTTTTTACAGTGGTATGCGGCACATAAACAGTTACAGTGGAGAGAACAAACAAAAAAATATCAATTTTAAAAATAAAGGTAATTAATAGATTTGTGGTGTACAGCTGAAATTTAGAACATAGGTAGGATGCATACATAGTACACAGGTACAGTACATACATTGTAGATTAGCCAGTGTTTGTGAGTAAGATTGAAAACTATTATCAAGTGCTCTAGATTTAGTATGTATATGTTATCTGCTTTCACTAGCCTGGGGAGCAATCATGGCACTGCCAACTTTGCTTGAGATGTTGCCTGATGAGGTCTTTAAAGGAGGCTTTAGATGTGTTTTGAATGCTAGTAGGGACAGAGTTCCATTTTTTAGCCACTGAACTACTATATAGTGCATCTCCAAAACTATTGTAGCTGTTGGTGACTTCTAGTAGTAGTTTGCTTGATGATCTAAGAGGCCTTTTGGCTGAGTGATGTTGTACTAGGTTTTTGAGGGCAGGACACTTATTGGGGAGGTAATAGATAGAATGACAGAGGCAGAGCTGATTGTAGGTTAGGAGGTTGGGCATTTCAAGCCAGTGGAGCTGTCTCAAAGCAGTACAGTGATGAGTTCTATATGAGCAATTTGCAGAAAAGCGGGCAATTCTGTTATAGCAGGCTTCCATTTTGCTTTGTTCAGTTTTGTTGAGATTAGTCAGAATGGGAGATGCATAGAGTAGGGTGGATAGAAGTTGGGAGCGAGCAATGGCTGATCATGTGCTTTTGGTAAGAAATGGTTTGATACAGTAGAGTTACCCCAGTTTGGCATGTACTTTTTTAATAGTTAAGTTGAGATGACTATCAAATTTTAGGTGGGAGTCTGTGGTTATTCCCAGTAGCTTAGCCTGTGCCACTGGAGCAATTGGAGTAGCATTTGTGGAGTAGATAGTGAATTGACTGTTAGTGTTTTTGTTAGAACTGGTTATAATCATAAGCTGAGTTTTCTTTGGACTGAGGATAAGTTTGTCTTTGGTAAGGTCGTTTTCATTGTCAGAGAATGCTAGTTGAGTTGTTTGCAGGAGGGTGGGAATGTTTTGTGCAGCACAGATTAAGGTAGTGTCATCTGCATACTGAATTATAGATGCATGCTGTGTGGAGGTATGGAGGTCATTTGTGAAGACTGTGAATAGTAGTGGTCCTAAGACAGAACCCTGTGGGACTCCTATAGTTATGGGCAGCTGAGGAGAGAGAGAATTTTCCCATTTCACAGCTTGGTACCTGTCAGTTAAGTAGCTTTGGAACTAAGTAAGAGTGGAATTTGATAGATGATATTGGTTTAGTTTGTTTAGCAGGATTTGGTGTGAGACTGTGTCAAATGCTTTGGACATATCCAAAAAAAGAGTTGACACTTGTAGGCCTTCATTTTTTAGATGGTTTACTGTGTCTGTGAAGCAGAGGAGGGCTGTAGTTGTACTATGGGCAGGTCTGAAACCATGCTGAGTAGGTGACAGGATGTTGCTGTCTAGGAGATAGTTTAGCATCTGAGTATGGATGCATTTTTCTAGGATTTTGGCCAGGGGGGAGAGTAAAGCAATGGGTTTGTAGTTATTAAGGTCAGTGGAGGTCCCACCTTTATGTATGGGTGTAACATAGGATCATTTCCAGAGTTTGGGCACATAGCTTTCAACAACTGATCTGTTTATGAGAGTGGAGACTGGGATAGCAATAGCATCTGCTGTGAGTTTCAAGAAATAGCTGGGAAGTAGGTCGGCTGCTGATGATGTGGTTTTTAGTTTGGAGAGCATGCTTTTGATTGAAGTGGTGGAAACTGTTTTGAAGGTAAAGCTTGTATTAGTGTTATTTGTGTTGGGGGGACAGTGAGGAAGGTACTGTCCTGTGATACTAAGGATAGAATTGAGTTCACAAAGTGGGAGTAGAATTGTGTTACGATGGGAACTTTAATGTCAGGGGTGGTTGGTTTGGGGGTAGCCTTTTGGGTGGATTTTAGTAGCTGGTTTACATTTTTCCAAAATTTTTGCAGGTTGTGTTGGTATTTAGTTTGTAATGTTGTGTAGTAGGATTTTATGTCCAGCCTAATGCGTTTTTTTGCACGGTTGCATAGTTCTTGGTACTTAATTAGGCTTTGTGTTTCTTTGTTTTTGATAGTAAAGCCAGGCAGTGTCTCTGGACTTGAGAATTTGTTTGGTTTCTTTACCGAGCCAGGGTTTTGTAGAGGTTCTAACCTTGATTTTGCGCAATAGAGCGACAGTGTCTAGGTGTTGTAGAAATGTTTTGTTGAAATATGCTACAGCCTGGTCAAGTGAGAGGGTTTTGGGGGGGGGGGGTCCAGTCACAGTTACAGAGTAAAGTGTTGAGGACCTCAGGAGAGAATTTTTTTGTTTTTCTATTGGATATATAGTTAGTGGTTTTGCATATGCTTGTTCTACTACGTATAAAGTATATTATGTTGTGGTCACTTAAGGTGTCTGGGAGACTGCCTATGTGAGGGTACAATGTGGGGTTGTTAGTTAGGACCCAGTCAAGGATGGATTCCCTTTTAGATTTTTTTATCACATATAGTTGGAATTTGGACTAGCTGCTGGTAGCCATGGAGATTTATTAGATTACTTGGTGGTTCCGATATACAGGTGAAGCAATCTAGGTTGAAGTCCCCCAGAATAAGGGTTTCTTGTGAGTATGTAGAAGAACACCAGGATAAGAAGTCTTCAAGCTAGCAGGTGTATTACCAGGTGGAATATAGATCACAATTGTGGTGATGACCTTTTTAGGGTGAAGTTGAAGTTGTGAGATAAGTATGTCCCAATTATTGGGGGAGGGGTAGGAGTTTGGTAATTGACGGACAGTTAAGTTGGACTTGTACAGTAAGGCAGTTCCACCTCCTTTACAAAGTGGTCTGTCTTGTCTAATGATATTGTAGCCGGTAGGGATTACTTCTGAGTTAGCTATGTTTTTATTTAGCCAGGTTTCTGTTGAAGCAAGTATGTCTGGGGAGTAGTGTGCTATTGTGGCCTGGAGTTCAGGTATTTTATTTCTGATACTTCTAATATTAATATTTAGCATTAAAATATGGTTGGTTTTGCTGCTGTTGTTGATTTGCCCAGGGATAAAGAAAGTGGGGATGTTATGTTGTTACATTTGTGTTGGAGCAGTTTGTGTTGTACAAGATGGATTTGGGCCTGGGTTGGAGTGGATACCCCCACTTATGGTGAGCCTGGATTTAAAATGGTTATACAGATGGAGTTTAGTGAAGAGTGTGGGAAAGTATTGTGTTTTTTTTTTGGAGTAGGAATGAGAGCATATGTGTTTAGTTCTGAATTGGTCCGTTATGTAGTTCTTGAATAACTGTGGGCAGATATTATTATAATGTGTGGTGTCTGTATACGAGAGTGCGTAATGTAGTGTTGTGCTACTAAGTTTAGGGATATTGCTAGAGTGATAACTTGTGGTGTAAAGAATTATGAGAAGACAGACTAGACTTAGTTGTGTTATAGTCATGGTTATAAAGTTTAAGTTGTTTCTAGGTGGGGGGTCTGAATAGGAATTATAGGGTTGCACTATATGTGGATGGGGAAGTAGTGTGGGTGATGTAAAAAAATGCCTAGTGGGAATGAGAGTGATTGGGAGTATTTTGTGTGGAGCAAGTTGGTGTGGTATAATGTGATATGACTTGAGGAGCTGTGATTGGTGGAGGTGATGTGAGGGTGAGCTGTGGGTGTGGCTGTGATTACTATAAATGTACAGGTAGTGGGGGTGGGAGGGAATAGGGGGCAGGGCAGGGGAGAGGAGAGAGCCCGAGCGTTAGTGAGGGCGAACGGAGCGGGGCAGAGCCAACCAAGACAAGAGCAACACGTAAGTATTACTTTACAAATCTGAAAACTTTAAACAAATTCCTGAGGTCTAATGGCTTACCGGCAAGCAGAATGTAATTGCTGAAGAGCACTTGTGTCTTGGTGGGAGACAAGAAATTTAAAGATGGCTCCATGCTCAGCAGGATTCTAATATAGACTTTGTATTGGGGGAGGGAGATAGCACAAGGGGTTTAAACCAGGTGGAATGCAAAGAAACCAGAGTGGCAATCAGTGGAAATCAGTGAAGGCCTCAGAGGGGGTAAGTAATAATTCAAAATACCTGTAAAGTGAAGGAGAGAAGAGACAGCAAAGTTTATTAAGGTTGGGAGTGTATCTTCACATTGACTTGCTGATTAGTAACCAGTTTGTGCCCAGATTAGAGTAGAGATAAATTAGCAATGAAGGGGAATGTATAGAGATGCAAATAAACAGGAGGGCCTCCAAGTGGTACAAACTAAGGCAGAAAGCACTGAGAGGGCTGCTTGATGGTTAATTTAGTCACAGGGATGTGAATTTAATGTATACTGTCTATTGGATAGTTAGGATTACTGTACTAGTGGGGGCGGGTGGGAAGGACACAAGGCTACAACAGTCAGTTTTATTAGCAAGCTGAGAACTACTAAGAAATACTGCTAATGTAACTGCTTCACTCTCATAAAACATACAAGTAGAATGTGTGGGTCGACTGACCCTGCACTTGAGGCTCAAAATGTATATCCTTATTTAGTTTGCAGTACTGATTCCTTCTTATACTGTATGGGTGGAGTGGTAGCCGCAGACTGCAGATTTGCTAGAGTGTGCTTCTGCTCAAGGCTCAAAATGTATATCCTTGTTTAGTTTGCAGTACTGATTCCTTCTTATACTGTATGGGTGGAGTGGTAGCCACAGACTGCAGATTTGCTTGAGTGTGCTCCTGCTCTTGAGGCTCAAAATGTATATCCTTGTTTAGTTTGCAGTACTGATTCCTTCTTATACTGTATGGATGGAGTGGTAGCCACAAACTGCAGATTTGCTTGAGTGTGCTCAGCAAGCAGAATGCAATTGCTGAAGAGCACTTGTGTCCTGGTGGGAGATTAGAAATTTGATGGATCTGGCATGGGATAAAAATGAACGGAAAAAAACAGCCTGTATGCTTCAACCAGTGGTGAGTACATATGTATCTGCTAGGCACACTTGGAAAATTGTTATAATATCACTGCTGTAATAAGCACCACTATTGCAGTACATAGATGAGTGAGGAAAAACATGATACTGATCCCCAAAACATGGCAAAAAAACAAAAAAAAAAACAAAAGAAAAATACAGGAGAAGAATGAGCATCAGCTATGACACTTGTCCTGTAAACCTTTTTGCAGCAATTCACTCCCTCCTCAGACCTCCAGTGTGGGACTCAAGTGCTCTACACCTCACAAACTTGTGTATATCAACAGGTTGATCATCATACCTTGCACAAAAGGGAATATTCTGAGAAATGGCAATCTCAAACTTAGCACGTCTTCATTTTCAGTCTTTCAGTCTCTGCATTTTAGGACTCAGTAATCTCAATCTGGACATTTCAAATGGTTACCCACCTCACCATATAGGTGAGGACATGTTTCTGTCAACACCTAGCACAATATACCCACCTAGGTGACATCAGCCTACATGTAAAGGGAGTTAGAGCTCAAGAGAAAACACCAAATATCAGACGTCTAACAGTCCAGCTTCTCTGCAAATTTCCCCTGGAAAAGGCATTATTCAAGATCTCCTAACTGGACGACAAGACCCACCTGGAGAAAGGCAAATTCTTGGGTACTACTGAGATGTGGTAACCACAAGGAGAGAAGAAAATAAGGGAAAAAATTAGTGTCTGTCCAAAAAGAAATCCACTGTTTGACAGGTGTTTCAGGTTCAATTGTCGTGCAATGTGAGGTGAGCATCAAGGTAGAAGAGACATAATTTAGGGTATGGAAAATGTAGTTTTTCTCTAGCTTATTGATCAAATACTGATGAATTTAGCCGAAAAGCTATCAGTTTAGAAAGCAAAATAATTTTGACTTAATTTACTATGGAGTCCATTTCTGGAATTTCTGAAACATTGTTAAAAATTCATACTAATTATTTCACTTTCAAGTTGTTACTGTATTACAAGGTGTACTTCGATGGTGTCAGTATTGCCTGTGTGACTGTGTGTTCTTTATATAATAGCAGATACTACTACTTCTTCATATTGGCATTCTAAGTTTCACTTCATTTCATTATACTTCATTATGTTCCGTGATGACTGAATAAGGGAGATTACTTCTTTATGTGTTTGCACTTTATACTGTATTTCTACAATATAATTCAAACTGATTACTTTCGACTTAGATTTTTAATCTAATAGTAATATCTTTAAAACCAGCACCATGGCAGAGTGGGATAAAACCCTAACCTTGACCCAGACAATGTAAGTTCAAGTAGTGGCTTGGACATCTGACGTATTGGCAGACAGTGATGGGCATGCCTATCAAAGGGGCAGGGCATTAGATAAGGTGCGCCTTGAAGGGAGGTATGGTCCATGGAGGAGAATAGTCTTCAAGGTAGATCATTACATAAAGTCCACACACACCCAGCCGGGAGAAGCAGTCACTGGCCTTAGTCATCAAGATGACCTTAAGATCCACACCAGTGTGAGCCCTGAGTCACAAAGTTCCAGGATGAGAGGAGGAGCTGGTAGACCCAGGCATGGATGGGGGCATGAGTGTGGGGGTAATATCTGTACACAAAACAATTCTGAAGGCAAATAGGATTGTTTAGTTACTGGATACTGTAAAAAAAAAGTCAGCCTTTTTTAATAATGTTACATAGACATTGCTTTAGCTCTTGAAGTTACAATAATATGATTACTGCATAAAAGGATCAAAATGAGGATGTAAAGGGAAAACACTCCCAGACAGTGGGAAGGAATTAATTAAATATAAACGGAAACACCTTGCAGTAAAAAAGACATTTTTGAATCTATTACTCATTTTTAGGTGTGCAATATTTTGCAAGTGAGGGGGAACACTTACTCCATCCATAATGAAACATATAGATATAGATATACACACCCATATATATATATATATATATATATATATATATATATATATATATATGTGTGTATATATATATATATATATATATATATATATATATATATACATACACACATATAGCTATCTATATCTCTATGTATGTATGTGTGTGTGTATATATATATATATATATATATATATATATATATATATATATATAATACTGGGAAAACTAGTCATGTACCAACTCTTTTGCTCGACATTTTCTGGAATTCATAAATTCCAATGCCTTGGATCAACTTATCCCCTCCCCCACCAGGGGCAACTATATCCTAGACCTGGTCATTACCAACATGGGCGACCGACCAGTTTTCCACACCAGAGGTCAATTCCTCATTGGTCAGATCTGACCACAAGCTAATCATCCTAGACATGCACATCCCGCCCCCACCCCCCATTATGGAAACCACTGTAAAAAACTTCTCCAAAGCCAACTTTACGCTTCTTAAGACACCCCTGCAGACAGACAATAGAGGTACAACTGCTGAATCCTACACAAATGCACTTTATAAGCACTTACACGAGTGCATGGATCATGCTACCCCTAACAGAACCAAGATGCTATCCTCCAAAAAAGGAAGCCAATCGAGTTGTCCCCTGCCATAAACAAACTGTACAACAGAAGAGAGAAACTGTTGCAAAAAAAGAATAAAATCCCATGATTGGAGGAACTCCCTGGTCAGCCTCAGTAAGAAGCTGAGATCCCTCATAAAATCCTATATACGAAAACAAAATTATCACTGATTCTAAAGACAACCACAAAGCATTCTATAGCTATGTCAAGAATGTCAATGGCAACACTCAGATCTGCTTTGAGTTGCAGCACAATGGTACTAAATATACAGAACCAACTGATATTGCAAATGTCCTGGCAGATAGGTTCGGTGCTAACTTTACCCCCCTTCTCATCCCCTAAAGGGCCCATCTCTATACCAGAAGAATGCAAAGTTCCTGTAATCACTGCTAGACAGGTAAAAACCACACTCTCCAAAGCCAAGAACACAGCATGCATGGGATCTGACAGCACCCCAGGCTGCGTTCTACACGAACTGCAGAATGAACTTGCACTCCACCTAAGCACCATGTTCAATCATAGCCTCACCTCAGGCATTGTGCCCACTAAATGGTTCACAGCAATGGTTATCCCACTATACAAAGGGGGAGTCACCACAGACCCCGGAAACTACCGCCCCATTAGCCTAATGAGCCTGGTCTGCAAGGCCATGGAACGTATCATCATGGATCTTATACACAAAGACATTGGTAATCTCCAAACTTTGGACCCCACGCAGTTCGGGTTTGTAAAAGGAAGATCATGTCTCCTAAACCTGATAGACTATTTTGAAGCAGTCACCAAAGCTGTAGATCTCGCCAAGGCTTTTGACAACATCCCCCACTCTGGAATTATAGATAAACTCACTAAACTAGGTATAAATCCCTATGTCACAAGATGGGTTGCCAACTGCCTCACTGACAAAACCCACACTGTGAAAGTAGCAGACTCCAAATCCGACTTCAGACTAGTGACAAGTGGAGTACCAAAGGGTTCAGTCCTGGGTCCTCTCCTGTTTGGTATCTACTTTTCTGAAGTACAGGCTAACACAGAAGGTCTTTGGCTAATGAAGTTCACAGATGACTTCAAACTAGGAGCCATAATCAAAACTCCTAATGATGTGGACTTCCTACAAAAGGGTCTCACGGAGACAGATGCCTGGTGTCAAAGCCATGGCCTCAAGCTCAATGCCAAAAAGTGCATTGTTATCCCCTTTGCTAAAAACTTTGTACCCATGAGCTACCACATAGGTGGTAGTCTACTTAACACCAAAAGTGTGATAAGAGACCTTGGGACACAGATGGACAGTAGTCTCCCCTTTGATAATCCCATCACCACAGTAGTCAGGAAATCCTTCTACATGGCACACCTCATCACAAAAGATTTCTCATCCAGGAAAAAAGAGGTCACTGTTCCCCTCTACTCATCACTCATTAGACCCATTATAGAGTGCAGTGCCACTTTTGGTATGTACCTCACAAGACATCTAGAACAACTGGAAAGGCCGCAGAAATACCTCACAAAGAGGATTACCGGCCTCAAACAGATGCCCCATGCAAGCCATAACAAGCAACTCCAGCTTTTCTCCATCGCATATCGCCTACTCAGAGGCAATCTCTGTCTAACATACAAAGCTATATCAAACTCAGAGCTGTTGGACATGGTCCACTTAAAGAAATCCCACTACCTCCAAGCTACACTCTCTAGGGACCTAAACCTTGTCACTTCAATAAACAGAGCATGCTGGGGGATAGATTCCTGTCCCAGAGACTTCCCATACTCTGTAACAAACTACCTATCTATATAAAACAAAGCTCCTCATTAGCACTCTTCAAGTAAAATCTTGATGATTGGATGGGAAATAGGAAATCCACCCCAGGGATCACCTCTGTGGCTCTGCTCGACAGGGGCACATGAAAATAATTTTCTTGAGTGGCGAAAGCCAGGGTACCTTTTTGGCTAGGCTTACATAGATCCTAGGGCCAATAGTCTAGTACCTACCTATGAACCAATATATATATATATATATATATATATATATATATATATATATATATATATATATATGGGTCTACTTTCATAGACCGAACGTACGAATCGCCGACACACATGTTCCCGACCCGAAACAACCGAAAACACACCACACCAACAACTCAACATACCGAACACCATAACACCGACACAAAAAACGCCAAGTACACATTGCACACAACAACATATCCACTAACCTTAACCGAAACCCTAACCCTAACGTCCGACACTACCGACACTTACCCAACCCGCACCTAACCCTAACTCACTTAACACACCCCTACACCTCAACACCGTCACTATCGCACACTCACCCTACCTGCACCCTAACCCTAACTCACTTAACCCACCCCTAAACCTCAACACAGTCACTACCGCACACTTACCCTACCTGCACCCTAACCCTAACTCACTTAACCCACCCTAAAACATTCAGCCCGTCACTATCGCACACTCACTCCACCCGCATTCTAACCCTGACACACTTAACACTACCCTACACTGCTCTACGTCACTTCCACACACTTACCTCACCGGAACCCTTAGTCCGACAGCACCACACACTCACCTTTCCCACACCCTATCCTAATATCCCTCACTATAGTACACTTACCTGTCCGCTCCCCAATACTACATCTTTCACTTCCACTTACCGTATCGCTCACACTCTGCCGTTGTCGGTCTCTCAGCCGTCGGGATTTCGCGTTTTCGGTAACCTACCTGTTTGTTCCGTCTCGGTCTTCCGGGTGTCGGTGACGTGGCGCTTCGGTCTATGAAAGTAGACCCATATATATATATATATATATATACACATGTATGTCCATATAGCATGTATGTCCATAAATATATATATATATATATATATATATATATATATATATATATATATGTATATGCATGTATGTATGCACATATGTATATATGCACACACACACACACACACACACACACACACACACACACACAGACACACACGTGTCTATACATATGTAGATACTCTTCCTCTGATTAAAAAGAATATTTGGCTTGGTGCAAAATCGAACACACTACGTACTATGAGATAGTGTGATTTTAAGCTATAGTGGAAAAAAAAGTTGTGGATGGGATGAATAAATAAATACCACCCATTTGCAGAAAGAAAGTGATTATTATAAGTATTCTAATAGTCTCCTTCACTATGACAGCAGTCACCCCTACCACCAAAAGAAGAGCCTTGTTAAAGGCCAATATGTTAGGTTGGCACGTTTGGTTTCGGAAGAAGGATCTTTTGTACAGGAGGGCAAAAAATTGAAGAAAATGCTCACTCAGCGTAGTTACCCTAAATTTCTTATTTCCACTATTTATAGTGAAGTTGTTAGGAAAAGAAAGGAGGGTTTATACAAAGCTATTTTGAGAGATGAAGAAATACATCTTGGGGATGTAACAGCTACAGCAAAAGGTGGTAATGATAGGTTTACCCATGCATTTATCACCACCTACAATTTAGATCACACCAATATAGTTCAAATACTAAAGAAAAACTGGAACATTTTTTTTCTTGCTTTGAAGGGGTGGTTGAATGTATTGGGAATGAACCAAAGGTGGTATTTCGAAAAGGGAACTCTATTAAAGATCACCTTGAATGACCAGGAACACACAATAAGAGAACTGGGGCTTATAACTGTGGAAGCTGTTCATAGTGCTTGTACATCAAGGAAGGGAATTCACTGTTAGTCAATGCTAGAATACTTTACCCACCCTTTTATTGTAATTGCAACACCAAGGGTATTGTCTATATTGCTGTGTGCAAGTGTGTACATGGTATTATGTGGGTAAAACCAAAAGACACTTTAAGGAACGTATTTATGAGCACCAGCTAGATATTAGACATGGTAGGAGTACAGATTCTTTGGCTAAACACATTGGGCAATATAATAGTCACAGTTTTTTGTTTTTTGGTATAGACAAGGTTGATTTGAACCCAAGAGGAGGAGGTCCCTGGAAGGATATTTTAGAGGCCAAAGAACACAAATGGCATCTAAAGTTAGAAGCATTATATCCACAGGGGTTAAATGATCATTTAAGTATAATCAGCATACTGAAACTTAGATCTTATGTTTTATAGCCTTATGACAAGTGTGATAATATCATATTGTATGATTTTTAAGTAAGAGTAACACCAATATTTTAACAGCTCCATATTTTCAAATGAAATTCTTATACATAAGTATTTATATTATGTGATTGTGTGTGTGTATATATATATATATATATATATATATATATATATATATATATATATATATATATATATATATATATATACACACACACCCACATATATTTATTTTATTTTTTATTTCTCATAGTGAAATGGTTATGTAGTAGCACAGAATATCATTAAATTTTTAATGGCATGCTATTTATTAGAATGTTGGTTTTAATTAAAGTTTTCCTTTAAGGCAAACCATTTTTGTTTGTTAATTGATTTATTTGAAGATCATGTGATTTAATTAACAAGGTATTTAAATGTTTTTTAAAAAACGTGTGTTTAGATTCTGATGACGTCCTATGCTACAACCAGATGAAAGCGCTTAATCTGTTCTTTTTTGTGCAATAAAGGTTTGTTTTGATGGTGTTCTTGTCCTGAAAGCCCACTGGTTTGGTTTTGTGTCGTTTTGGTTCTGGGATAATTATAAGTATACAAATTAATGTATTTTGTTGATTAGCAATCATAAGACAGATAATCCATACAATTCTAGACCTAGTTTAGAGTATCTTGTATTTAAAGTTTTAATTGCTTTTTTTTTTGCATAGCCCATTTTGCAGTAGGTTATACAGCAGTTCTGAAAACAGTCAGTACAATACCCAACAATATCAGGACGTACAATTCTTAAGAGTTAAGATTAGAACCTCCCATGGTTTCTATTAGATGTTGCCACTGGATCATGACAAAACAGATGAAGGATATGAGAAGACATTTAATTCAGTATTATTGACTCACTCGGTTGTTGGTGTAAGTTTCCTTAAATCATACTGATTGACTCCTGATTTTATCACAGCAAAGAAAAGGAGAATCAGATTTGCTTCCTCTTTAGGGCACATGGGAAAAAAATCTTTTCTGTGCTGCAATAATATTGGGGTCATTTTTTTTTTTTTTTTTTTTTTCTTCGAAGTTGCACGCAGGATTGCAAAACTGCCGGACAATGATCTGGCAGATTCTGTCAGTAGATAACAGATACACAAACACAAACACACACACACACGCACACGCACACACGCACACACAAACACATCTGTCTATCTATATAGACATAGTTATATAGATGGGTCTACTTCAGACCATTGAAATATCACATCATCGAATCTTAAAACATTGAGACAAAATGAATGAAAGCTGATAACATCGAATGCCAACATTATTGAAAATTGAAACACTAAACCAGGTACTGTGTAAGTCCAGTAGTGCACAGAACTGTGGGATGGAGATTACACTGCAGTTATAATAGCAACGTCTGCATTTAAAAACAGTATAAAAAAAAATATATATATATATATATATATATATATATATATATATATATATATATATACATTGCTTTTCAACATTTGCAATGGAGATTGTGGTGCACTGAGGATCAGGAAATTTACCCTTACCCCACTGTAGTGCGATCTCAGACTTGATATATAAATATATATATATATATATATATATATATATATATATATACAATTTACAAGGGCTGAAGGGTTTGGGGGTGCAGAGGGGCTTGCCTCTGGAAAACTTATTAAGCAGTTATTTTTTTTGATAGATGGTGATTTTAAATGTCGAAGTTGCTCTGACTGCAGCTCAATTATCCTTAAAGAGTTCCATGTAGTTGGTTAAATGTTATCAGCTTTCCTTCATTTTGTCTTGATGTTTTAAGATTCGATTATGTGGTATTTTGATGGTCTGAAGTAGACCCATATAGATATAAACATATAAAAATATATTCTGTCAGACTGAATGTCTGAATATGTCTCATTATTGGATGGGGGGGGTGAGAAATGATTATGCTCTATATGATATCTGTCTTTCATGTTGTTTTTCAATGATTCAGATTACTTCACTTTCTAAGTTAGCTTTTAAAATAATGTCATTGTTTGCAGTACCTAAAAAACAATTCCATACCATTACACAAGAAATAATAAATGAAACCTCAACAAACAAAATCAGATGGAATGGGGGTAGGGGCAGTTCAGCATATCTGGGATTCAGTAAGAGAGAAGAAAAGTAAAAAAATGTTCACTACCACAGAGGACTTGGACGAGCAGAACAAAAAAATCCCCATTAAATAAACAGAAAAAAGCTGAAGTACATGCCCTTATTCTCCTAATTACAATCCAGTTGAGCAGCACTTCGAATTTCAGGAAGAAACAAAATAAATGATATGGGACTGGTTATAGCATGACTCAGAGTAAGTAAAAGATGATCAGAAATCTCAAGCTTCACATAGAAAGATGGAAAAGATAGAAAGCATCAGTGAGTGCCAGAGGTCAGGATGAATACACGTAGTCTGAAGCTCATCAGGCTGCAGAAAAAAATGCATGTGAAGGGCAAAGAGCCTGAACTCTGCTCTGCTGAAGTACAGCTGAAGCCTGCAATTTCACGAACAAGGGAAGAGTAACAGCATCTGAGTAGATCAGTTTATGTAGCTAAGCCATTTACAGCACTGTTAAAGGAAGCGACAATGAATGGTTTAATCTAACAAAAAATATCACTTACAATGTTATTATATTTTTGCCAGAGAGGTTGTTCTACTGACTGATTAGAATGATTTAGTAACATCCTCTTCAAAATGCATTTGTGTTATCTCATATAAATTCTAATTTATATCTGTAAATTATGTTTCAGTAACACAGGGAACAGCTTCAATTAATATGTACAATGGAAGCTGTTCAGCTAATATTCTTCTTCCAGCTCCAGCATTTATTTGCTTGCAAATACCCTCTGAGAATTGAAGGCCAAATGATCATTTGTTTTATCCACTGAGCAAAAGCTATGCACCAACAATTGTCTGCCCTGTTGCAGTCACAAATGGATAGGGCTGAAAAAAATCAAAAGCAAGTGATTATAGTTTGCACTATGTTTATGCCATGCCATAAAAATTCACTCATTTACATCTATTCATATTTCTAGTATTCCTGCACCCCTCATTTACTTAAAATATTTAGACTATAGTGTTGTCATGAACAAGAGAATCCATCTAGCATGAGCTTAGAATATTTTGGGCTTTTACTAACATGAGACAGAAGTGCATTGTATGTAGGAAATTTTAGTGAAACAGATGTAAAATTTGACATTTAACCTTCTGCAGTAAGAATAATCATCCTATATACTGCCTTTAATAGCAATTAATTTGCCTGAGAGACATGGTATATGTAGCTGCACACAAAACTGATAATATTTCACACATTTGTTTTATAATATTTTTTTCCTTATAGTCTAACAAAACTTAAGTAATGCTCTTTTGTGTTAATGTAACAGTTTCAAGTGTCATCCTAATAATCCCTTCACAGTATGACAACTTTATCTTGCTTATCACTTCTTCTTGGATGGAATAGTAAAGGTTAGCCGGCACCGTATGCTTTAGTGTTACATTTACCGGAGATGGACTGGACAATGTAGATTTTTAAATTCATTTATCATAAGGAAAGACTAACCTTATTTAGTGTGCCATTGACACAATTATTTCCAGAATCTGAATAAATGCAACAAGAAACATAAGGCTAAGAAAGTGGCATTTTACAAATGTTTCAGATGACACGTATAGTATAAAATTGTGAACCTTATACTGTCTAAGAAAAAATAAGACAGTACATTTAATAAGGAGATGAAAAAAGACATGACAAAGTTGATTTTAGGAGTATCTGTTTTATGTAAAAGTATAATAACGTTCTCCATTCATAATCCGCACATGAAACTGGCATTATAAATTAATACAGCACCATTTATCAGCTGCTTAAACGAAAGAACTTTACAACTTATTTATTTGATTAAACATACTATGGTTACAAACTCCTGTAGGAACATCGGATCTTCAGTACTCTAACATCTGTGCATATGCCAGTATAATGACAACATTCGATGTGCAGACTCACCATAATGTATTGTCACAGAATGTTTAAGCATCCCAAAAGAAATGTTATGATTGCTGATGAAAGCCCTTGGATCAGTTATATTTACATTCTGAAAAAGAAAAAAAGGTGCTCCTTCTTTTTGTTCCCATTGCTGGCAAAGTTTATTGATTTTGTAAATTTGCATGTAACTATTTCCAGCTGACAAGGGTTATTTTACCTAATGCCTTTACTCCACTCCCTAACCCTGAAGGTGTTCTTGCCAGTCTGAAAATGTATTCATTGTTATTTTTTGGTTGCAGATACATAGTTCCAAGGAGGATATTATTGCAGGTGATTCGATTTATAAATAAGGGCACAGTGCAATAGAGAGGATCTTCTAATAGTATAAAGGCAGTTTGTTTTATTGTAGAGGTGACCAGAGGTGGGGTCTGTGGTCTTGCAGGAAAAATAAACCTATAGATTTTATCAATGTTGTTTGAAGACAGGGCAGTATAGTATGTTGGATTCAGAAACACAGGCTGAGTATATCCCAATTTGGGTTACAGAATGCTTCTGATCATTAGCTTTCTTGTTGAAGAAAGGAGAATATTAATATTTCTGTAATTACATCTAAGTTGGTGAAGATCTCTGTTCACAGCTTATTCTGTGCATATCTCATAGGGCAGAGATGGATCTCAGATCAGAACTTTATATCTGGGTTGACTAACATGGTTTATTAAGTTATTCTGCGAGTCATTTAACTGGATGGAGTTAACAACCAGCAGCCTTTGTTTTGTTCCAAAGTTCACATCTAACTTTTTGAGGATGATAGACTGCTATGTAAAATCAGGTTCCAAAAAGCCATTTAATTCATAATATGATAAGAGTTTTATCTGTGTTTAATATTAGAAGATATCTACATCCAAAACTGAATTACATAATACCATTTAGGTCAAGAGCAAATAAGATCACTCCAAACAGATGCCCTTTGATGCCCTCTTATAAAGAGGCTTATGTCAAGTTTTCCAAAGCTAGTACATACATGAATTTATCTGTAATGTAGCCCTGAAACCAAGTGAACACAGAGGTAACACCAGGGACAAGACTAAGATTTCAATGATTTTAAATTAACTAGAGTTGGTTTACTGACTCAAAGGGCACCTCTGACCAAACTCCTTTAAATCTTGCTGCATAAAATATCAGTAATCTTATAAATCACAGTCAATATGCGGAGTGTAGTATGGTATCTGCAGATCAGAATGCAAGTGGAGTGCACTGTATCTTTAAGAGGCATGTCAAGACTGTACATGTATAAATTCCAAAAACGTGTACTCCCTAGTATCATTTTGTACGAGCAGCCACAGTGACAGCATGCATGATTGCAGTTGTTAGTTTGTATATAAGTTACTTAAGTTAAAGTCAATAAACTTATATAGTGATGTGTTGGTATAAAATTAAAGGTGCTTGAAAAGAACCCACAAAGACTCTTCTATTGTGTCCAAGTAGGAGAGCGACATATATACATACATACATACATACATACATATATACAAATGTTTCAAACACGGGCATTAATGCCCTTCTAGCTTGCCAATATACCAAAACACTTGTTTCCATAATAAATGTCCAGACTGTTCTTGAAAATATCTAAACTAGTAGTTGCTTTAATGTAATTTGGTAGTCTGCTTCAAGCATTAGCTACTCTGTCAGAGAACCAATTAGTACACTTCTCATTCCTATAGAATCTTCTACATAGGTTGTCTGATGATTCTCTAGTACCTTTTGATAACCCCAAACATTCCCAGAGGTAATTGTCCCTAAATGCCATATACCTGAATACGATCTCCTCTTAAATATCTGTAAGAGGCACTGTACAAGTTCAGATATTTTAGTCTTTCATAATAACTTGGATTTTCACATCAATGGATGCCCTTGGTATATTTCCATTGTACTCTTTCCAGTTTATTCATGCTTGTTTTCCTGTAGGATTTCTATATTGTTATTCCATACTCAAGTTTGGATCTAATGTTTCTAACAAACAACAACTTCATTATGTTTGATTTCCTAGACTTTATAAATTTTTTTATACAACCTATAGTTCTATAACTATCATTAGCCAAATGGCTGATATGATTAGAAAAACTCATAGCTGAATCTACCCATATACCCAGGTCCTAAATGAGCCTACAGTTTCAATCACTGTGTGCATTATTAAATATTCACCTTTCAGTTTATATCTCCCAAATCTCATATGCTTATTTTTTGATGTATTTATTGACATATTATTTTCCTGTGCCCAAATGGTCAATTTAGTTAAATTATTTTGCAGGCATGCCTTATCTGTAAAACTTGTAATCAGTTTACCCAAATTCAAGTTATCAGCATATAGACTGTAGAACACCTCAGATGAAAAAGTAAGGTCTGAAAGATACAATCTAAACAAGTAAGGGCCTAGGACAGAGCCCTGTGGGGCACCTTAACTGTAACCAAGGATTTCACCTGTCCAGTTGATGCGTGATACTTGCCATGTCCTATTTGTAAGCCATGCAGCTATCCATCTTCTCAACAGTACATCAATACCTAGTTGTACTAATTTAGTGATCAGTGTTTTGTGTATGACCCTATCAAATGCTGAAGTTAAAGCTATATAAATCACATCACAGCACAATTTTTCATTCATAGTTGTTATTATATTGTTATAGTACATCATGTTACAGGTAGTAATAGATCTATTTTCAACATATGCATGCTGATATATGGTTTCAAGTCCCAGCCTATCCAGTTCTGACAATAACGTATCCAGTATAACCTTCTCCATTATGTTTCCACAACATGAAAGTAGACTTAAGGGTCTATATGATTCTGGATTTGTCCTACTCCCTTTTACCTTAAAGAAAGGTTTAATAAGTGCGTGTCTCCAATCTTGAGGAATCTCCCCATATTTATATGACCTAGTGAATAACAGATATAATGGTAGTGTAAGTTCTTGCTGAAGTGTTCTCAGGTCATTGTTACTTATTCCGTCTCCTCCCTGTGCTTTGTTTGGATCCAGTTTGCACAGTTCTTTTTCAATATAATCTAATGTGATTCCAGTATCTGGGGTTACCTGGATGTCACTAGGACAACTTACCACCCCTTTTGTGGAGACAAACTGTTTTACATAAGATTTTGTAAATATACCTATAATTTGTTGTGTCTGAGAATAAATTTTAGAATCTGCACACAGTTTATCAATTTGTGTGTCTTTACTCCTTCCATTGTGTGTCTTTACTCCTTCCACATCTTATATATATCTATAAAAAGTTTTCCTATTATGCTCAATACCTTTATATAAATTTTCTTTACATTTTTCTTGATTTTGTCTAACACTATGCTTAATCTGTTTGTCTAGCTTGTTTATTTCATATTTCAAAGTTGTAGTTCACCTTCTCTTCTATTTTTTTTTATATTTTTTGACTCTTGTCTTAATCAGGTATCTTGTTCTTATGGAAATATACCCCCCTGATGTTGTGTGCCTAGATCCTGATGTTAAACTTTTTTTTTTTACTTTTTGCACTCAAACAATTTCTCTTTCAAAACTTTCCACATTCCATCTGCAGTTTTTCCACTGAACACCTCACTCCAGTTAGTTTTATATAGTAACTGTTTTGCTTCCCTATAATCTGCAATTAGCCTTCTGTGCATTGGCTTAGATTTCACTTTGACAGAATTATCTAGCAACAAGTTAACCTTAATAACCCCATGATCACTGCACATCAATGGTGGTAAAACTGACTTGAAGTTAGAGTAATTTCTATGGGAACATAAGTATATTCCCTCCCTTGGCAGGTATTTTTTACAATCTGAAGCATCTGTTGTTCTTGAATATACTCTGTGAATAATTTCTCTACTAACGTTGAATAAATATTACTCCAGTTTGTTTCTGGTAAATTTAAGTCCCCAGCTAATATTATTCTTCCCTCTTTTGTTTCATGTAAGAAATGTATGAATTCCTCTAAGTCATCTGCACTTGACTTTGGTGGTCTATACACTCCAACAATTGTTATATGTTACAGGGTAGTCTTTATTGCCACAGTTGCACAGTCTATAGTATTGGTGTTATCACTGAACATGTAATAATCACAGGTCTCATAGCTATCTTTGACCCCTATCATAACACCTCCACTAGATTTTCTGTTAGAATGTATGTTACAGTAAAAATATTTATACCCTGTCAGAATTGGTTTCCAGTCATTGTTCTTTAACCATGTTTCACAAACAATAACAACATCAATCTTGTGGGAATGTAGCAAAGTTTCTAATAAAAAAACCTTTATTATTAATTCTCCTAGCATTAACAACCATCAGAGGTGCATCAAATGTTGCTATCTGTGAACTGTTAGATTTTTTTTTTATCCTGGCAAAAATCCTGGCGAATGTTTGTGAAATTTTGCAAAATATCTGCTGCAAAAATTATTTTCCCTGATGTAGACAGATGCGCACCATCCTGTCTGAACACGTGTGCCCAAAAGAAGGCTTGGATGCTCTACACATTTCCATTTTTTAAAACAGGACATTTTTTCCATGTAGGTGTTTATCCAAAAAATCTTTTCATTCACAGTGACCTGACTATCCTTTCTATAGGTGATTTGTGAAAAGTATGTCCTAACACCAGTACAAGCTATACTATCTAGGAGGGCTGTCAGTTCCCGACTAACAGTCAGAGAATCTTTGTTGGTGACATCATTTGTAACAACATGAATAAAAACAGATCCATACTTCCTTACATTAAGGCATTCCAAGGCTTGTTTCACATCTTCTGTTTTTGCTCCTGGCAAGCATAACACTACGCAATGTTCATTATCATCTATGCAAATATAAGTATCAATTCCTCTAATAACTGAATCTCCAATTACAAGAATATCTTTGCTGACAATCTCTGAAGAATCTTCAGGTTCTAGTCATTTCTGCTCTATCAATTGTTACAAAGGATAGATCTTCATCACTATTAGTCTTGCAAATTCCATTGTTTTCATCATGTATTAAATTCTAATCCAGCTGACATTGTAAATCCACAGCTTGAGCCATGTAGTCAACATCTGTCTTTCTCTTTTTTCTTACAGTAATGTTCTTCAGTCCTTCCACATTCAGTTTTGATTTCTTCCTTTTCACTTGCCCCTTGCCTCTTTTTTCTACCTTTTCATTGGAAAGGTGATCCCTTTTTCTGCACACTCAGGGTTTTCTGATAGACAGCTATCTCCATTCCCTGTCACCAGTGTGTTACATAACAAAGCAGAATCCTTTTTACTACGTATTCTCTTTCCTTTACAGTCATTAGTCAGTTTCTTTTGCTTCCTTGTTATTTGTTGAGAACTTCTTCATTTCTTTCCTTTTTTGTTTCCTTCTAAACAAACCGGATCCTCAGATTGCTGAGTACTTGCATCCACAATTTCATGATGTCAGAACCAGGATCGAAGAGAATAAGATCCAAAACCATGACGTGCAGAGATGACGGTGAAAGTAAAACTAACAGAAAAAAAGCACAAAAAGAGCGAGAAAAGTATCAAAGGTAATGAGAAGAAGCACAAACCGTTTATTTGATAGAAGAGACAAAACGGGGCATTGCAAGGCCACAAACTGCATTATTGAGCAAGTGGAAGGCAAGAAACGTTTGTTGGCTAAATTAAATGCTTAAAATAAAGGTATTTAATGAAACAAATAACCATAAAGATAAAATGAGCATGTTCAAAGTAAAATGAGTGTGTTTCAAGCAAAATTGGGCATGTTTACAGTAAAATGAGCACAAGAAAAGTACACTGGGCATGAAAAGGGCTTAAACAAGTGGAACAAATACAAGGTACAAATGGCATATTAAGCAAAAAAATAAAGCAAGGTGACTACATGTGTTTTGGCAAAGTGCTGTGTTTTGGCATAACTATGACTTTGTATTGTATCAAGGGCATAACTAAAGTTATCCGAAGTATCTCAAAGTGTGTAAGAGTGCTTACAGTGTGTACATATTACTGTGCATGTATTTCAAAGAGTTTGTGTGTGAAGTGCAACTATATGGTGAAACACAGTCAAAGTATACCATTTTGAAAAGTTTTGTGTGTTGGGCATGTCTATTTGCAAAGTGCCACCATTATAAAGTGTTTCTTGCACTGTAAAGAGTTGCCTAATAAGGTGCCACCATTTTGGGGACATTTCAGTCTGCTGTATGCAGTTATTCAAAAAAGTGCAACTACTTCGAAGTGCTACTGACTTTTGGGCAAGAGAGGTCCAGTTTATTTGCTTTATGCAGTTATTTGATATGTTTCTTACACTGATAATAGGTGATTTATTGCAAAACATATTGCAAGATTATTACAGTGCCTGAAAGTTTATTTCACTCATTTCATAAAGTTGTTTGAGATGTTTCTTAAAATGATGATAAATGATTTTAGCAAAATGATGGTAAATGACTTTAGCATTTTTCAAGAGTGTTAAAGCACCAGTGAAACTTAGTTTGCAAACTCCAATTGTTCAAAGGTATGATGAGTTTATCCATTAGCATTATTTCAAAAAGCCCAAAAGGTATAAATTCAGAAGTACAAAGGCACTGAACAAAGTTACAAATACTGGCATAAATTTCTGGCATATGTGCAGGAGTGTATGTGTGTGCTTATTTGCAAAACCCTTCACTAGTATGTGTTAATATGGCAGATGGATTTCAGAAGCCCTTACCACTTGTATTTGATCAGAATATTGCAGAGAATTAGAGAATATTTGAGCAAGAGTATGATATATTTATACAAGCAGCTTTATGCAGATAGTGATGCACACACCAGGGCATTTATTTTGCTAAACCTAGCTGGGTCAGAGGCCACAGAAAGAGAGTGGTTGTTTGTGTATGCACCTACAGTATATGAAGGAGAAAGTGAAAACCACCATTTTGTTGTATAGGCTGAATCAAGAGAAGACCCAGAGTGTTTGAAGCACAAGTTCAGAGAAATGCATTACCCCCAGACAAATATTATATTACAGTCATTTGTTTTACAGGAGAGATCAGAAACCAGGGGAAGCACTTGCAGCTTATATAACTGACTTGAGAAAAAAAGCTAAAATATGTCGGTTTGGTGACTTAAAAGATGAGTTAATAAAGGACAGGCTTGTGTGTGGTATTAACAGTGCTGATGTGAGAATGATTTTACTTCCTGACAGTGATTTAATGTTGAACAAAGCCCTAGAAGTTTGTCAAATCCTTGAGGTGACAGAAAAACACATAAGGATGCTTGCAGATGACAAGAACATGGTTTCAGTTGGCTCGAGAGCAAATGTAGATAGTATGCAACACATGGCAAACAAAAGTAGGTCTAAGCACATGGCAGCCTCAACCCCTACTGGTTCACCAGGCAAGCCACGTAGCTTTCCTGTAAATTCTAAGAACGGAGTTTGCTCCAGCTCAGTGTCGTATAAGCATGAATCAGCAAAACTTAAGTCTAGCTTTATTGTCAACTGTCACAAATGTGATGCAAATCATGAGTCTAAAAGAGAGAAGTGCTTAGCATTTGGTCAGCAATGGTGCAAGTGTAAATAATGGAACCACTTCCAAAAGTTTTGTAAATCAAGTTAGCCTCACACAATTGTAAAGAAATTTCACACAAAGAAGAAAGATGATCAAGTAGAGCTGAAGCAGACAGCTTTCTATGTAGATGGTGTATCAGTGCCTGGTGAAACAGATGATGCAGTGAAGTTATTAACAAGAAGTGAAGTATTTTGTACTGTCCAGATTAATGGAAAATCCACAGAGTCTAAAGTAGACACTGGTATGTCAGCAGACACATCTGCTAAAGTGAGAAGTAACAAACAACTCAATGTAGCCACTAGTGCGAGACTTATTGCTTATGGGTTTGAAAATATTCAGTCCGAAGGTTCATTGATACTTTCATGAACTTCTTATTCTATGTAGTCCAAAGACCAGTGGAATCTTTATTGGGTTTCAAAGATAGTTTAAGAATAACTTTGCTTTCCTTTGCTAAAGAAGTCCATCATGTAAGTGCATCTCTGAGTTCTAATTTTTCTGAAGCAATTTTCTCAGAGTATGCTGATGTTTTCGATAATAAGTTAGGCAAACTTCCAGGTTTGTATTCCATGAAGTTAGTCCCAGATGTCACTCCAGTAGTCAGACCAGCAAGAAGAGTTCCAATAGCTATGCAGGACAAAGTTAAGACTTAGATGGATAAAATGGTGCAGCAAGATGTGATTTGTATAGTCACAGAACCAACTGAATGGGTGTCGTCTATGGTTGCAGCTCATAAAAAAGGCCCAGATGAAATCAGAATATGTATTGACCCAAGAGATCTGAACAAAGACTTAAAGAGAGTATCATCCAATGCCCACAGCCGATTGCCAGTCTTTTCTCTTTCTTGGATGCAATGAGTTCATTTTGGCAAGTGATGCTTGATCGTAAATCTTCATATCTAACTACTATTGGTACTCTGTTTGGCACATACAGATTCCTAAGAATGCCATTTGGAATAAATTCTGCAAGTGAAGTCTTTCAGCGTGCAATGGAGCAAATGTTTTTGGGTTATCCTAGTGCCATGATAGTAGATGATTTATTGGTTGGAGGCAATGGTGAAGCAGAGCATGACAGAAACCTCAAGAAAGATCTAGATAGAGCATGTGAAGTAAATTTGAAGATCAGTCCTCTGAAGTGCAAATTCAAACTTCCGGAAATTACTTACATAGGTAATTTGTTCACAAGTACAGGCTTGAGACCAGACCCAACCAAGCAAGCAGCTATTCTTGAAATGTCAGCACCAGATAATGTACAAGCTCTATAATGTTTTCTAGGCATGGTCAACTATTTAGGCAAGTTTATACCAGACTTCAGTAATCTGACAGCACCTTTAAGAGAGATAACATGTTGCATGGTCATGGTTGGAACATCACTAGAAGGCTTTTTTAGACCTTAAGCAGAAAATTGCCACCTCACCTACCTTGAGATACTATTATGTGAACAAACCGGTTACTCTATCCTGTGATGCTTCAGAATTTGGACTTGGTGCAGTTATATTTCAAGAGGGCAGACCAGTAGCCTGTGCATCTAGAACACTAACCCAAACTGAGATGCAGTATGCTTAGATTGAGAAGGAGATTTTGGCAAAAGTATTTACATGTTCTAAGTTTCATGATTATATTTATGGTTGCGCTATTCAAATTGAAACTGACCACCATCCTCTAGTTGTAAAGAAGCCCATGCATTCTGCTCTAGCGAGATTACAAAGAATGATGCTCAAATTGCAAAAGTACAATTTCAAAATGGTCTACACGAATAGCAAATTGCTTTATCTGGATGGTACCTTATCCAGATCACCCAGAAATATGACATAACAGCTTCACGCAGAGAATTTTGACTTTGATGTGATGTCAGTGCATAATTTGTCTACCACTAGACTTGATGACTTGAGAGATCATACTCAGACTGATCCAATTTTGCAAAATCTTAATCAGTACATTAATGTTGGATGGCCGTCAATGCAATCTAGTGTACCACTGAAGTGCAAACCTATTTTCCTTACAGAGATGAATTGTTGATGAAAGATGGCATTATTTTCAAACATCCTAAAATTGTTGTTCCTGCTTCCGTACAGCAAGAATAGATTTTGCATCGTGGTCACCCAGGATCCACGTCCACTAAGAGAAGCATGACAGAACTAGTATTTTGGCCTTTATTACTGAAAGACATTGATAAAGTACCTTCTTCTTGTTCAGTATGCAATAGTACTAGACTGCATTTGCAAAGAGAACCACTTCAGCTATGTCCATTTCCTGAACTACCTTGGTCAACAGTTGCAGCTGATATTTTTGAGTGGAACAATTAACACTACTTGGTTTTGGTAGACTTTTATTTGAATTGGTTTGAGATAGATCTACTACCTAACCTAAGCTCTACTGCTGTTATTACTAAGTTGAAATGTCATTTTTCAATTCATGGTAGTCCACGAAAAGTTCTTTCTGACAATGGTACTCAATTTACTAGCAAGTTGTTTCAGAAATTTGCAAAAGACTGGGACTTTGTACATGTCACTAGTAGTCCTGAATATCCTCAGTCAAATGGTTTAGCTGAATGTGAAGTACATAGTGCAAATCAGTTACTTGAAAGGTTAAAGCATGATGATACTGATGTGTTCTTGAGTTTGCTTAATCTCAGAAATATACCCCATGACAATATTCTTGGTTCACCTGCTCAGAGACTACTTTGCAGGCAAATTAGAACTATGCTATCCATTACTTCCAGTTTATTGAAGCTTAAACCAATGAACAATAAAATCATCAAGGCTCAATTGGTTAAGAAATGTGATATCCAGAAATCTAGCATGCTTAGCTAAACCATTGGTAAAGTTCTTTTTCTTAATAGCAAGTTTGTGCTCATATATTCTTCGCTTTAAACATCTAATGGTTTTTCTTATGTAGTAACTAGGACAAGAGTCACATACTGCCACATAAACTATGTTTGTACTCTCACAGGTAAACTGTCTGTGGACCCAAATAGTCCTTTTAAAATGTGTAATAAATGTACTAGATGTATTGCTTATACACCTACATTGTTTACACTTCCTACAGAAGAAAGTACCACAAGCATTATTCATATCAGTCAATGCTAAAGTCTGCCCCCCCACCATTTTCCAAAATGTTTTTGATGTTCTTAATTTTCTTATAGGTGAACTTGGGTGCAACACCTACTACCTGTATGAGTTCCCTATTCTCCATGAAAACCTTCCAGTTGTCCTTAATTATGTGTTTGATAATACCCATCTCATTGACAATGGGGATGGGGAAAGAAATGGTAAACACTGTGTTGTCCTTCTCTTTCCTGTTACTTACATCTCCAACCCCCCTGATAATGGGTTTGGCAGCATTTTGTCTCAAAATAAACACTTCCTTATGTATATTGGTTAACCAAGCCTGGTCATACCCTCTTTGTTCAAAAAAATGTGTCAACATGATGACCTCTTGAAAAAAAAGTGTCATTATCAGATGTGAGTCTACTGAGGCAAATAAATTGCCGCTTAATCACCCCTTTCTTCATATGCCTAGGGTGTAAGCTATCTCTGTGAAAATATTGGTTGACAAAAACATCTTTCCTATAAATCTTACTCACAAAAGTGTTACTTAATGTATCAAAAGCCAAATGTATATAATGGTCCTACCAAAACTTCCCACAGAGAATTTCAAAAAATCTGTGGTGTGATTTCACTCCCTGATGAAGGACTCAAATATGTAGGAAAAACCTTTTTTCAAGACTAAAATCAGATCATTAGATAAAACACTATTTGACAAACTGAAAAATGCAAATTTCGAAGTCTGAAACATTTAGTTTTTCTTTCTGCTGTTGTTTCTTCCCCTCATTTTTGTCTTGAACTGAACCTGGTTTGACCACCTGGGAGTCTGTTTGTTGCCCCCTTGGTCCACCAATAAAGGACCTGATCCACAGGGGTTATTTGTAGTTGAAACCACTTTAGCAAATGTTGGATTATTGTCAGACCCCACTGGAAATTGCTGAACTGTGTTACTGTTATTATTGTTATTGTTATTAGGGACATTGTTGTTATTATTAGTGGTCATACTATTATTGTTTCCACTTCCATTATTATTCACCTCACCATTAGATGCATTGGTGTTGATAGCGTTCTCCGGAAAAGCCCGCAGATGCTGCAAAGGGCAGGCCTCTTTTTTAGCGTAGGCCAAAAAATCCCTCCGCAGTTTGGACTACTTCCTTGTGACTATGGAAGCTCTGTGCCTATCAGCTTTGGCCCCAATGCTACTATATAAGTCAGAAAGTACGTTGGAACAACAATGTCCCTTAATTTTATTGTCTAAATTTGCCATATTTTTTTGACTGTGTCAATCTCTTTTAAATAATGTTTTACAAGCATATGCATCATGTTGACCCCTGTTTCATTGATTAAGTTGACTAACTCAATGTAAAATGGGTCACCAAAGTTCACACAGCTTGGTAATATTGATAGTCTTAGGCCCTGTATTTATACTTAATACATTCATTGAGATATAAAATCTCCAGTTCCATAGATATAAAGTGAACTGTGAGCTTCTCAAGCTCAAAAATGTCTTTCCTGCAACTGCCAACATCTTCATAATGACTTGTAACATTATTATTAACAACAGTACTATTTTCACCATTCGGTTCAAAAATTATGTCCAAAAAAGGATTGTTGACTTCCTTGAACACATAATCCAAAACACTGCCGTCTACGTGTACAATTCTGTTCCCACTTGGACAGCTGCTGCTGTTAGCAGGTGTGTGAATGGCATCATTACCCTCATGCCTTTGCTCATTACTGTTTGTAATTCCCAATGGCAGTCGAGACTGTGGAAATGAACCCAAACCAACTGGATACTGCTCCTGGTACCCACACAATCTTGAATGGCTCCAGTAACTGTCCTGGCAAGTTGTTCGGTGAATGTTGTTAACTGTTCAGGCAACAAATGTACTGAGAGGTTTAACAAAGTGTCCTGTGTACTCTCTTCTAAGGCCATCCCACTTTGGTGAAAGTCAAAGCACAAAAACTTATGAGCACACAACAAACTGGAAAATAAAACTCAAATCAAAAGCTGTAGATGGAATGAAGGAGCGAACACAATTCTTTTAGTACTTTCATTCAAATTTATTCTTCATGAAATTCTTCAGAAAAAAGTTAACCTCTCAAAACACACCTCTTATAAGTTACCTCATAAACCACATGACTTTCATGATACTTTAAATTAAAGGTGTAAAATCATACCATAAAAATAAAAAAACTGTCTTGTTTTCCAAACAGCTTAGAATGTCAAAGCTCATAAAAAATGTCATAATATAAAAAAAAAATCATAATTTTATTGTGATTATGTTATTTAGTGCTAAAAAAACATTTAATATTAGTACATTCGTTCAGACCAAGGGCTCTGTCTGCTAACAAACTGATCTGCCAAAATGATTCCTTGCATTCTAAAATCAAATTGGTGCTCCCTATATAATCCACTTGTGGAACATAATCTATGACTGAAAAGGTGTACTTTTTAAAGTTCACACAGTGAATAGCATGCCTAGCTAAAGCATTGGTAAAGTAATTTTTCTTAGTAGCAAGTGTGTGCTCATATATTCTATGCTTTAAACATCTAATAGTTTTTCCTATGTAGTAAATAGGACAAGAGTCACATACTGTCGCATAAACTTTGTACTCTCACAGGTAAACCGTCTGTGGACCCAAATATTCCTTGTAAGATATATAATAAATGTACTAGATGTAGTGCTTATATAGCTACATTGTTTATATTTCCTACAGTAGAAAGTACCACAAACACTAGTAACATCAGTCATTGCTAAAGTGTGCCCCCCACCACCATTTTCCAAAATGTTTTTGATGTTCTTAATTTTCTTATAGGTGAACTTGGGTTCAACACCTACTACCTGTATGAGTACCCTATTCCCCATCAAAACCTTCCAATTGTCCTTAATTATGTGCTTGATAATACCCATCTCTTTGACAATGGGGATGGGGAAACAAATGGTAAAGACTGTGTTGTCCTTTTTCCTGTTGTTACTTACATCACCAACCCCGTGATAATGGGTCTGGCAGCATTTTGTCTCAAAATAAACACTTCCTTATGTATATTGGTTAACCAAGACTGGTCATAACCTCTTTGTTAAAAAAAAGTGTCAACTTGATGACCTCTTTAAAATGTCATCATCAGATGTGAGTCTACTGAGGCAAATAAATTGCCCCTTAATCACCCCTTTCTTCATATGGCTAGGGTGTAAGCTATCTCTGTGCAAATATTGGTTGACAAAAACATCTTTCCTATAAATCTTACTCACAAAAGTGTTACTGAACATATCAAAAGCCAAATGTATATCCAAAAAATGAATGGTCCTACCAAAACTTCCCACAGAAAATTCTACAAAATCTGTGGTGTGATTTAAGTCTCTGACAAAGGACTCACATATGTAGGAAAAAACTTTTTTCAAGACTGAAATCACATCATTAGATAAAATACAATTTGACAAATTCAAAATGTGAATTTCAAAGTCTGAAACATTTAGTTTTTCATTCTGTTGTTGTTTCTTCCCCTCATTTTTGTCTTGTTCTGAACCTGGTTTGACCACCTGGGAGTCAGTTTGTTACCCCCTTGGTCCACCAAAAAAGGACCTGATCCACGGGGGTTATTTGCAGATGAAATCACTTTAGCAAATGTTGGATTATTGTCAGACCCCACTGGAACTTCCTGAATTGTATTACTGTTGTTATTATTGTTATTGTTATTAGGGACATTGTTATTTTTATTAGTGGTCATACTATTATTGTTTACACTTCCATTATCATTCACCTCAACCTGTGTGACGTGGTTGTCATTAGTTGCATCAGTGTTGATAGTGTTCTCTTGAAGAGCCTGCTGATGATGCAAAGGGTAGGTCTCTTTTTTGGCATAGGCCAAAAGATCCCTTCGCAGTTTCGATTGCTTCCTTGTGACTATGGAGGCTCTGTGCCCATCAGCTTTGGCCCCAATGCTACTATATAAGTCAGAAAGTACATTGAAACAACAATGTCCCTTAATTTTATTGCCTAAATTTGCCATATTTTCATTGACTGTGTCAATCTCTTTTAAATAATGTGTTACAAGCATATGCATCATGTTGACCCATTTCACTGACTATGTTGACTAACTCAATGTAAAATGGGTCACCAAAGTTCACACAGTTTGGAAATTTTGATAGTCTTAGTCCCTGTGGAACACATTTACGCTTAATACATTCATTGAGATATAAAATCTCCAGTTCCATAGATATAAAGAGAACTCTGAGCTTCTTAAGCTCAAAAATGTCTTTCCTGCAACTGCCAACATCTTCATAATGACTTGTAACACTATTATTAAACAGTTCTTAGATTTTCACCATTTGGTTCACAAATGATGTCCAAAAAGGGATTGCTGACTTCCTTAAACACATAATCCAAAACGCTGCTGTCTAAGTGTACAATTCTGTTCCCACTTGGACCGCTGCTGCTGTTAGCAGGGGTGTTAATGACATCATTACCCTCATGCCTTTGCTCATTACTGTTTGTAATTCCCAATGGCAGTCGAGACTGTGGAAATGAACCCAAATCAACTGTATACTGCTGCTGGGACCCACACAATCTTGAAAAACCTTCTTGAATGGCTCCAGTAACTGTCCTGGCAAGTTGTTCGGTGAATGCTATAAACTGTTCAGGCACTGAATGTACTGAGAGGTTAAATAAATTGTTCTGTGTACTCTCTACTAAGGCCATCCCACTGTGGTGAAAGTCAAAGTACAAAAACTTATAAGCACACAACAAACTGGAAAAGTAAACTTAAACAAAAAGCTGTAGATGGAATGAAGGAGCAAACACAATTCTTTAGTACTTTCATTCAAATTTATTCTTCATGAACTTCTTCAGAAAAAAGTTAACCTCTCAAAACACACCTCTTATAAGTTACATCACACATCACATGACTGTCATGATACTTTAAATTAAAGCTATAAAATCATACCATAAAAATAAAAAAACTGTCTTGTTTATGAACATCAAAAACAGTTTTAAAAACATTTTGAAAATGGTGGGGGGGGCACACTTTCGCTTTGACTGATGTGAATAGTATTTGTGGTACTTTCTCCTGTAGGAAGTGTAAACAATGTAGGTATATAAGCAATACATCTAGTACATTTATTACTCATCTTACAAAGACTATTTGGGTCTACAGATGGTTTACCTGTGTGAGTACAAACATAATTTATGTGGCAATGTGTCACTCTTGTCCTAGTTACTACATAGGAAAAAGCATTAGATGTTTAAAGCATAGAATATATGAGCACACACTTGCTATTAAGAAAAAGGACTTTACCAATGCTTTAACTAAACATGCTATTCACTGTGTGATCTTTAAAAAGTTCACCTTTTCAGTTACAGATTATGTTCCACAAATGGATTATACAGGGAACACCAATTTAATTTTAGAATGCAAGGAGTCATTGTGGCAGATCAGTTTGGTAGCAGACAGAGCCCCTGCTCTGAACAAATGTATTAATATTAAATGTTTTTAGCACTAAAATAACATTCAAATCACAATAATATGATGATGTTTTTATATTAAGACTTTTTTATGAAGCTTTGACATTCTAAGCTGTTTGGAAAACAAGACAGTTTTTTTATTTTTATGGTATGATTTTATACCTTTAATTTAAAGTTTCATGAAAGTCATGTGATGTGTGAGGTAACTTATAAGAGGTGTGTTTTGAAAGGTTAACTTTTTTCTGAAGAAGTTCATGAAGAATAAGTTTGAATGAAAGTACTAAAATGATTGTGTTCGCTCCTTCATTCCATCTACAGCTTTTGGTTTGAGTTTCATTTTCCAGTTTGTTGTGTGCTTATAACTTTTTGTGCTTTGACTTTCACCAGAGTGGGATGGCCTTAGAAGAGACTACACAGGACACTTTGTTAAACCTCTCAGTACATTTGGTGCTTGAACAGTTTGCAACATTCACAGAACAACTTGCCAGGACAGTTACTGGAGCCATTCAAGATGTTTTTTCAAGATTGTATGGGTCTCAGCAGCGGTATCCAAGTTGGTTTGGTTTAATTTCCACAGTCTCCACTGCCATTGGGAATTACAAACAACAATGAGCAAAGGCATGAGGGTAATGATATCAAAACGATCAAAACAACAATGGAATACTCTCTCTAGAGACAATATGTCTCAACTAAGCTTTACGGTACAAGTGAAACGCGACTTGAACAAGAAAAATAAAAATATATTGAATCACACTCCAAACATGTAAAAACGGTTAAGCACTTTCATCTGTGTACTACAGACTTCTTCAGAACCATAATACTAACAGCTGGTGACATATTTAAAAACTTTTTGCCGCCATTTTATTCAAGCGCTATACTTCTTAGCAGCATTTAAAGTGCTACGACATCTATTTTCATATAACATCTATTTTTCTAACAAACGTGTTTATATCTACTATAAATACTTTAAAATCAGTGTATGCTTTCATTACATACACAATAATTAAATATTAAAAATGAGGCAAATATTGCAATTATAATAACAATTTTGTTATGCTATGATAACTGTAAAAAAGGTTTTATAGAAATAAAATAATTTATACCAGGAAATTTTGTGGCATTTGTCAACATTTGCCACTGACTTTCTTTCCTACCCAGGTAGGCTTTATAATTACCACCACACGGTGATATATTTACATAATCAATTATGCCAAATTTAAAATTATGTGCATCACCTTTCTCTTTAATATGTCTGAACAATGCATTTTTAGTATCCTTAACCTTAATCTTATACCTATGTTCATATATACGCTTTCTCAACTGTCTTTCTGTTTTCCCTATGTAGAAAGTGGTACATACTGTGCATTTAGCGAGATAGACTATGTTCGTACTATTGCAGTTTCCCTTTTTAAACTTTATGTAAGTACTATTGACATCATTTAATCTGCATCCAATTGCTTCATTTATTACACAACACTGTTTACAAGACCCACGCTTCTTGGTGTGGGTGTTTGTGGACATATTATGAAAATTCATGCTATTCAATAATTTTTTTTATATTTCTACCCATTTTATATACAATACAAGGTTTTATTCCTACTGCACATTTAGCTTCTTCATCTCCTACTAATTTATTCCAATATTTTTCCAGAATTTCTCTAACATAATTAACATGAGGTTAATAAGTCAGTACACATACTCTATTAAATTCATCATTCACTTTATTCTTCCTAAAAATGTTTTCTGTACCAATACCTAAAATAGGGGGATATTTATTACCCCATTCAGTAATAATATATGTCGATACATCATTTAATAATGTTAAGGGGTAACCCCTATTTACAAACATGTTTCTTATATTTGGATAAAAGTATAACTCCAGGAGGCAGACTATGGAAAACCCAGTATGTTTCAGTTCAATTCCAGTTCCAAAAAGTACAACAGCAAAGGCAAAAAGTCACAAACAGGAATCTTCTTTAGTAAAACCAGTACTGCTTTATTCAGACCACACAAGCGCTTTCACTACTGCTTCTTCAGGTGTATGAATGAAGTCACACTTACACCTGTTTAAATACTCTAATCAAAGCACATGATCAATCATCTTAAAGAAAAACAGCTTTTCTAAAGATCTTTCAAAAACTTTAACATAATAAAGACATTTAGACTACTATATACTAAAAATTAAAAATTATCATGGTACCTACAAAAAAAAAAAAAAAACATATATATAAATTATGGACATAATAGGCATGTAAAAGGCACACTAAAGGAACACAAAAAAGGGGGACACAAAAACAAATGCTTAGCTATCTACGTAGCCTCCTCTTCTTAAGGGTAGGAAATGAAAATATGCCTATGAAGCCTACCCTTAAGAAGAGGAGGCTATGTAGATAGCTAAGCATTTGTTTTTGTGTCCCCCTTTTTTGTGTTCCTTTAGTGTCCATTATGTCCATAATTTATATATATATATATTTTTTTATGCATAAATTTTCTGTGTGTGTATTCACACATTTTTGAGTGTGTTTTTATATATATGCTTGCTCTGTACACTTGTGTCATGTGTGTAGGTACCATGATAATTTTTAATTTTTAGTATATAGTTGTCTAAATGTCTTTATTATGTTAAAGTTTTTAAAAGGTCTTTAGAAAAGCTGTTTTTCTTTAAGATGATTGATCATGTGCTTTGATTAGAGTATTTAAACAGGTGTAAGTGTGACTTCATTCATACACCTGAAGAAGCAGTAGTGAAAGTGCTTGTGTGGTCTGAATAAAGCAGTACTGGTTTTACTAAAGAAGATTCCTGTTCGTGACTTTTTGCCTTTGCTGTTGTACTTTTTGGAACTGGAATTGAACTGAAACATACTGGGTTTTCCATAGTCTGCCTCCTGGAGTTATACTTTTATCCAAGGACTGTCTGTTTTCTTTTCTATGAGGAGGTAATTTGTGCTCTTTTGGTAACTTTTTCCTTCACATGTTTCTTATATTGTTGATTTCTCTAACCATTTTGTCATGATCTGACGTCATCCTTGCTACCCTTATACATTGTCCCTTAAAGATGTTTCTTAAAATGTGTCTAGGATGGTTACTTGTATAATCTAGATAGCCATTAGAGAGCGTTTTCTTTCTAAATATTTCTGATTGAAAACCTGTATCCATATGTCTAATATATGTATCCAGACATGCAATACCTTCTGTATTAATATTATATGTAAATTTCAAGAAAGTACTAGTCGTGTTGAGATAATCTACGAACTCATCAATAAGTTCAATGGGTCCATCCCACAGCAGAAACATATCATCCAGAAATCTTGTATAATATACCACATATTGGTAATGCATACTGGTGAAAAGGTACTTATTTTCCCATTGAAGCATAACTAAATTGGCGAAAATAGGTGCACAGGAGGCGCCCATGGCTACCCCCCCCCGTGTCTGTTTGTAAAACTCGCCCTCAGAATATATATAGTTATGCTCAAGTACTAAGCCCAACATATCAGTAATTAAATTGATACGGTCCCAGCTTAAATTTGAATATCTTCTTAGACTATCACAAAAATAATCCAATCCTACATGTCTTGGTATACATGAAAACAGGTCTATAACATCAATGGTTATATATATCAAACTCCTTTTCCATCTGCTAGACGTTAATTGAGATAGAAACATCCAATAATCTTTAACTAAATGTGACGTATTCTCATATATATGCTTCACCCATCTATCAATGACTACCCCTATGTTAAATGTTATTGATCTACTACCGGAAATAATTGGTCTAAATGGGGGATTAGCTATATCCTTATGTATTTTCGGGATACCCACTATAGTTGCTAATACTGGAACCTCAATCTTAATGAAATTATAGGTATCCTGAGTGATCCTATTGTCCATTAAATACTCATCCAGAGCTAAATCTATTTTACGATATCCTATGTTAATTTCATTTTATGATATAATATCATAATTACCTGTATCAATTAATATACTTTGTACTTTATTAATATAATCTATTTTATTGTAAAGAACTATACCCGCCCCTTGTCTGGCTTCATAACTCTTATTTCATTATTATTTATTAAATCAACCAGACAGTTTCTTTCATTTACATTTAAATTATCTATAAATTCATTCTTTTTGATCAATTTGTTATATTCATAAATGTCTTGACATACACATTCCTCATAATTTACTACATTCTTATGTGGGGCAGGTATAAAGGTACTTTTCTTCTTCAATTGATTCAGTAACATAATTTTATTTTCTTTTTGGAACATAAATGCTAAATTTAATCTACGGCAATATAATTTAATATCTGTTAAAACATCCACTAAATTAAATTTTACTGTAGGTATATATTTCATACCTTTTTCAAACAGTGAGAAATACTCTTCCTTAATGTTCAGAGTCGTGTAATTAAATATTTTTATGTCATTGTGCACCACTGCTATATGTTCCCCATCTCGAACATGGGACCTATTACCACTATTATTATTACTGGTAACATCCGGTATTTCATCCTTTAAATATGTTAGATTATGGTCAATAGGATTACTATCTATCTTTTGTTGTCCCTTTGGTAGTAATTCTCTTTCCTTGCTGGTGTGAAATATCACCCCCCCCATGAAAATTCATTCCTATATCCTTATAACCATTCCTATTTTCACTCATATTCGATCTATATGTATGTCCACATTCCTGCTTCCATGTATACGCTCTATTATCTTGATATTGTTCCAAATCACATTGTATTTTCTTTTTTCTCTCAAAAACCTTACTAGCTCTAATATCTGCTACTTTATACTGTTTTTCATATAATTCTTTCCACTGAGGAAACAAAAGATCTGTCACAATGTCATTATTTAATTTGTCTATTTCGCTAACTATACTACTTAATTTCTCATCATTTTTCCTAACTAATAACTTCATAAAGCTCAATCCAAACCCATTAAATAACTCATTAAATTCCATTCTAGTATCATGATTTAAATTCACACCCATTGGCATTTTAAAAAACCTTAAGCCCATAGGGACTATACGTAATGCAATACATTTTGTTAAATATGCATTATCAATCTTTATACACTTTACAGTTAATAACAATTTCCCTAGGCTATATATCATATCCTTTAAAGTACTTGTATTATTATTTATTTTATTTATTTTATTTTATTTTACATTTGTTGACCGGGAAAATCCGACTGGATACATGTCCATTTTCAGCGGAGGCCCGGGGAGAAAAGCTTCACATTTAACAGTTGGTACATTGTTACGTAGATAAAAACTGATATTAAATTAAACAACTATTATAGAATTATAAAAAGAGAAGCCAGAGATACAGGCATTAATAGTTACATTCATAAGTACATGATAAAATGAGGGTATTTAGAAGCAGAACAGATATATGATTTGAAAAAACACTTAGCCTTGTATAAAAGATAATGCCGGTCTAAGTTGGTTCAGAGGGAAGAGAAATACAAGGGGAAATATGAGGAAAAAAGAAGCTGACATGGTAAATTCCTTGGGATTCATTTGAGAGAAGAGAGGTGAGAGATGTGAGTTAACTCAAGGCAATTAGTCAGGGTGTGAGCATTGGCATAACCAGTGGAACTTAAAATATTGGAATAGACTTTTTTTAAAGTAGGATAGAGAGGTATTGGTGGTAATACTGGTGGGAAGGGAGTTCCATATATTGGCAGTGATGTTAGCAAATAGACACATTTCTATTAAGTTTGTTAAAATCGTTAAAATGCCCATTTTCGTTAAAATCATAATCACTTGTCAAAAAATGAGGGTAATGATGCCATTCACACACCTGCTAACAGCAGCAGTGGTCCAAGTTGGAACAGAATTGTACACTTAGATGGCAGTGTTTTGGATTATGTGTTTAAGGAAGTCAACAATCCCTTTTTGGACATCATTTTCGAACTGGATGGTGAAAATGTAAGTACTGTTGCTAATAATAATGTTACAAGTCATTATGAAGATGTTGGCAGTTGCAGGAAAGACATTTTTGAGCTTGAAAAGCTCACAGTTCACTTTATAACTATGGAACTGGAGATTTTATATCTCAATGAATGTATTAAGAGTAAATGTGTTCCACAGGGACTTAGACTATCAAAATTTCCAAACTGTGTGAACTTTGGTGACCCATTTTACATTGAGTCAGTCAACTTATTCAATGAAACAGGGGTCAACATGATGCGTATGTGTTTAACACATTATTTAAAAGAGATTGACACAGTCAAAGAAAATATGGCAAATTTAGACAATAAAATTAAGGAAGCTTGTTGTTTCAATGTATGTTCTGACTTGTATAGTAGCATTGGGGCCAAAGCTGATAGGCACAGGGCCTCCATAGTCACAAGGAAGCAGTCCAAACTGTGGAGGAATCTTTTGGCCTATGCCAGAAAAGAGGCCTACCCTTTGCAATGTCGGCGGGCATTTCAGGAGAACACTAGCAACATCAATGCATCTAATGACAACCACATCACACAGGGTGAGGTGAATGATAATGGAAGTGGAAACAATAATAGTATGACCACTAATAATAACAATGTCCCTAATAACAATAACAATAATAACAACAGTAACACAGTTCAGCAAGTTCCAGCAGGGTCTGACAATAATCCAACATTTGCTAAAGTGGTTTTACCTACAAATAACCCCCATGGATCAGGTCCTTTTTTGGTGGACCAAGGGGGCAGCAAATAGACTCCCAGGTGGTCAAACTAGGTTCAGAACAAGACAAAAATGAGGGGAAGAAACAACAACAGAAAGAAAAACTAAATATTTCAGACTTCGAAATTTGCATTTTGAATTTGTCAAATATTCTTTTATCTAATGATCTGATTACAGTCTTGAAAAAAGGTTTTTCCTACATATTTGAGTCCTTTTCCAGGGACTTAAATCACACCATAGATTTTTTTGGAATTCTCTGTTGGAAGTTTTGGTAGGACCATTAATTTTTTGGATATGCACTTGGCTTTTGATACGTTCAGTAACACTTTTGTGAGTAAGATTTATAGGAAAGTTGTTTTTGTCAACCAATATTTGTACAAAGATAGCTTACACCCTAGCCATATGAAGAAAGGGGTGATTAAGGGGCAATTTATTTGCCTCAGTAGACTCACATTTGATGATGACACTTTTTTTCAAGAGGTCATCATGTTGACACATTTTTTTGAACAAAGAGGTTATGACCAGGCTTGGTTAACCAATATACATAAGGAAGTGTTTATTTTGAGACAAAATGCTGCCAAACCCATCAGGGGGTTGGTGATGTAAGTAACAACAGGAAGAAGAAGGATGAGGCAGTCTTTACCATTTCTTTCCCCATCCCTGTTGTCAATGAGATGGGTGTTATCAAACACATAATTAAGGACAATTAGAAGGTTTTGATGGAGAATAGGGAACTCATACAGGTAGTAGGTATTGAACCCAAGTTCACCTATAAGAAAATTAAGAGCATCAAAAACATTTTGGAAAATGGTGGGGGGGCACACTTTAGCACTGACTGATGTGAAAAGTGTTTGTGGTACTTTCTCCTGTAGGAAGTGTAAACAATGTAGCTATATAAGCAATACATCTAGTACATTTATTACACATCTTAAAATGACTATTTGGGTCCACAGACTGTTTACCTGTGAGAGTACAAATATACCCCCAGATTCTCGATGCCCTGCATGGCGTGCATTATTAGTGCAGGAGCCCTAGCAGGCAATATGTCTGCCGTGCGATCCAGGAACAGCCTGCAGGGGCGTGCACAACAGCTCCTGCACTAATCCTGCACGGACTAAGCCCTGGTATGCATATCACCTCATTTACAAGAGAAATTCATGCAAATGAGGTGATTTAGCAATCCAGGAAGCTTGCAATACTCTGTGCAAGACAAGTGCTATCTGTAGAAATGTACTCTGTTAGTACAGAGTACATTTCTGCAAATCTGAAACGGAGCTACAACAGCTCTAAATAAAGGATGCATATCATTGAGGAAGCATGCCAATGGCCAAGTATAAGGCCACTGGCATTGCAAACAATAAAAAAAAATTAAAAAAAAAACTTTTATTTTTTTTTTTTCGCCGATCTCGGCTGTTTAAGCATAGGGCAGCAGCGCGCAAATGGGATTGGGGGGAAAATAATAAAATAAACCTAAAATAAGCATTCTAACTAAAATCAGTATTCTGCCCTTCAAGTCAATGACAGGTAGAAGACAACTTGGCCAGTGAATAATGGTTGCCAAGAGGGGGGGCTCAGTGTGAGACATGTAACTATGCATTAGCAGGCAATCCGATGCAAATGAGGGGAAGGACAGTGAATCCCAGTTTTCCCCAGCATGTGAGGCAGGTTCCAACAGTGTAAGAGGATGAATAGCTGGGTGCAAGACTACGATATAGGTGACATCATGGAGGGGTGTGTCAGGCATACTGTAAGTGGATTGGAGCCCTGTGGCTCGGGATTGCTCCTAGCTTAGCATAGCTAAGCTAGGGGTTGTGTCTAAACCTGCCTAGCACTTTTTACAAAGCCTAAGTGGATGAGTATGCTGCACACTGGGTTTTAAAGAAAAAAAAGTAAACCAGGAAATAGCAGCTCTGTGTACATTTGAGTACTCTGTTTGCATAGCGCGCCCCTGGCTTTAAACAGGAAGGCAATGGGAAGGGAAAACAGAAGTAGGAAGGTAATCAAGGAGAACTAGCTTATCTGGCAGGTGAAATGTATCAGAATCAGCCAATTACACAGGCAGCAGACCAGCTCAGCCCAGAACACTGCTATAAACTAAGCAAACACCTTCTCCTCTGGTTTTTCCCCACACTCTACACCACTGGTGTATACAAGTTGGGAAATTTTAACAAACATACCTACAAAATGAGAAGGGCTGCAGCAGGCAACATAGAACATGTGCAAGAGGCTGAGGCTGGAAAAATTACTCATGTACCAACTCTTTTGCTCAACGTTTTCTGGAATTCATAAATTCCAACACCTTGGATCAACTTATTCACACCCCCACCAGGGACAGCAATATCCTAGACCTGGTCATTACCAACATGGACAACACCAGAGATCAATTCCTCATTGGTCAGATCCGATTACAAGCTAATCACCCTAGACAGCCACATCCCGCCCCCACCCCCAATTAGGGAAACCACCATAACAAACTTCTCCAAAGCCAACTTCACACTTCTTAAGACAGAAGTGGCAAACTTCATGACGCCCATGCAGACGGACAATAGAGGTACAACTGCTGACTCATACACAAATGCACTTTATAAGCACTTACACAAGTGTATGGATCATGCTATCCCTAATAGAACTAAGATGCTATCCTCTGAAAAAAGGAAGCCAATCTGGTGGTCCTCTGCCATAAACAAACTCTACAACAGAAGAAAGAAAATGTTGCAAAAAAGAGTAAAATTCCATGACTGGAGGAACTCTCTGGTCAACCTCAGTAAGAAGCTGAGATCCCTCATAAAATCCTCCAAAGCTAGTTATGAAAACAAAATTGCCACTGACTCTAAAGACAACCACAAAGCATTCTATAGCTATGTCAAGAATATCAATGGCAACACTCAGATCTGCTCTGAGTTACAGCACAATGGCACTAAATATACAGAACCAACTGATATTGCCAACATTATGGCAGACAGGTTAAGTGCTAAATTTACCCCCTCTCACCCCCTAGAGAGCCCATCTCTATACCAGAAGAATGCAAAGTTCCTGTAATCATGGCTGCACAGGTAAAAAACACACTCTCCAAAGCCAAGAACACAGCATCCATGGGACCTGACAATATCCCAGGCTGTGTTCTACATGAACTACAGAATGAACTGGCACCCTACCTAAGTACTATGTTCAATCACAGCCTCACCTCAGGCTTTGTGCCCACTGAATGGCGCACCGCTTTGATTATCCCACTCCACAAAGGGTGAGCCACAACAGACCCCGGGAACTACCACTCTATTAGCCTGATGAGCCTGGTGTGCAAGGCCATGGAACGTATCATCATGGAACTCATAAACAAAGACATTGGTAATCTTCAAACTCTGGCCCTTACCCAGTTCAGGTTTGTAAAAGGCAGATCATGTCTCCTAAACCTGATTGACTTCTTTGAAGGGGTCACCAAAGCCATAGATGAGGGTAAGGTGGTTCACACAGCTTATCTAGATCTTGCCAAGGCTTTCAACACCATCCCCCCACTCTGGAATTATTGATAAGCTCACTTTACTAGGTATAAATCTGAAATGTGTCAAGATGGGTTGCCAACTGGCTCATGGACAGAACTCACACTGTGAAAGTAGCAGACTCCAAATCCGACTTCAGACCACTGACAAGTGGAGTACCACAGGATTTAGTCCTGGGTCCTCTCCTGTTTGGTATCTACTTCTCTGAAGTACAGGCTAACACAGAAGGTCTTTAGCTAACAAAGTTTTCAGATGACTGCAAACTAGGAGCTATAATTGAAACTCCTAATGATGTGGACATACTACAAAAGGGCATCACTGATGCAGATGCCTGGTGTCAAAGCCATGCCTTGAAGCTCAATGCCAAAAAGTGTATTGTCATCCCCTTTGGTAAAAACTCTGTACCCATGAACTACCACATAAGTGGTAGTCTACTTAACGCTGAAAGTGTGATAAGAGACTTTGGGACACAGGTGGACAGTAGTCTCTCCTTTGATAATCACATTGCCACAGTGGTCAGGAAATCCTTCTACATGGCTCACATCATCACAAATGGTTTCTCATCCAGAAAAAAAGAGGTCATTCTTCCCCTCTACTCATCACTCATTAGACCCATTATAGAGTACAACGCCCCTTTTGGTATGTACCTCACAAGACATCTACAACAACTGGAAGGGCCACATAAATACTTCACAAAGAGGATTACTGGCCTCAAACAGATGCCCTAAGCAGACCATCTCAAATAACTCCAGCTTTACTCCATCGCATATCACCTGCTCAGAGCCAATCTCTGCCTAACATACAAAGCTATGTCAAACCCAAAGCTGTTGGGCATGCTCCACTTAAAGAAATCCCAATTCCTCCGAGCTACACACTCTAGGGACCTAAACCTTGTCATCACAATAAATAGAACATGCTGGAGGGATAGATTCCTGTCCCAGAGACTTCCCATACTCTGGAACAGACTACCTCTCTATGTCAAACAGAGCTCCTCATTAGCACTATTCAAGAAAAATCTTGATGATTGTATGGGAAATAGGAAATTAACTCCAGGGATCACTTCTTTGGCTCTGCTCAACAGGGGCACAGGAAAATAATTTTCATGGGTGGCGAAAGCCAGGGTACCTTTTTGGCTAGGCTTATATAGGCCCTAGGGCTAATAGCCTAGTACCTACCTATGAACCTACAGTGAGGATGTCAATGCTGCCAAACAACCTATGGTGATGAGACGGAGAAGAGTGTACAGACCCAGGGTAACCTACCAGGGGCTACATGAGCTGGAGATAGTGGAGCCCTATAAGGTGGACAGAGACCTCCTACAGCAAATTGTTGAGCTATGCCGTCCACACCTGACACAACAAACTGACTGAAGGGAACCCATCCCAGTGGATACCAAGGTATGTGTAGGCCTAGTTAAACTAGCCACAGGTACTTCCCAAAGCACATCTGGGGATATCTTGGAGATCTCACAGGCATCAGTATCCAGAGTATTCCACCAGTTCCTAGATGCCATGTCAGCACATGCCAGTGAGCATGTATATTTCCTCAACACACGTGAGGTGTTGACCTGCAATATGCGTCTCATCCACCAAATAGCAGAATACCTTGAGGTAGTGGGTGCTATAGACTGCAAGCACATATGCATCAAAGCACCACCCACTGAGCAGGGTAGGGCCTACATCAACCGCAGGGGCATTCCCTCCATCAACTGCCAGGTTGTATGTGATGCCCAGGGCATTATAATGAATGTGTGTGCTGGCTGCCCTAGAAGCTATGACAATTCACACATATGGCATTTGATGCAGCTGTACCAGAGAATTACCAATGTGGACATCCCCTACGGTCACCTAGTGGGGGGTGCTGGGTACACACTGGAGCCATGGCTGATGATACCCATCAGAAACGCACACACACTTGAACAACAACACCATAATGAGGCACATGCACAAGCCAAACATATAATAGAGCATGTGTTTGGGATGCTCAGGTCTTGATTCCTGTGTCTGCACACATCTGGTGGAGCCTTGCAGTATTCACCAGCTACATGTGCCCAAATTGTTATGGTATGTGCTATGCTATACAATATGATCCTGCAGAAACAGCTGCAGCAGGAAGAGCATGGGGCAGGGCCACACAGCCCCCCACCATTGCCAAGGCCTGCACAGGCACAGAGTGACTTGGAGGAGGAACAACCTGAGCCTGCCCCAGTAGGCAGAAGGAGGCATGCCCAGTATGCTCTGGACTTGGCAAAGAGGCAACGCATAGCACATGCACTGACACAGTAGGGACCCAGGGAATGACACCTCCCTCTGACTCACAAATACAGTAAAAGGGATGCCAAACATGACACTACCTGTGCTCAATCATGTGTAGGGTGTGCACTATGTGCATCCAACATAGGCATCCCTCCAGCACCATCTGCAAGTCTGGCACACCCTTAAGGTAAGTCAATCAACCTACCAATTGCCAAATGGAGTAGAATGTGTTGTTACCTGTAGCTGTGTTATGGATGTGAGCATACAAGGGAATTGGGTAGCCGAATGTTATGGCAGCAGACAGTAGACACCCATAGTGGCACCATGACATCTGTAACACATACTGGAGTCTCCATAGCAGCCAGTACTACAAAGGGAGACAAAACCCACTGCAGGAAATGGGGTGAGTGACATGTGTGTCCATAAGACCCACACATGCCAGTCAGGAAGGTTCACATACCCAAAAACAGTCTCAGCCAGCAGGACAGGTGTAGACAAACCCAACGAGAGCCTGTGCCATGGCCCCAGAATGATGGCTATGGTTAACCAATTCCCCAGGCCTACACAGACAGACCACAGCAGGGCAGGCAGTGGGATGTTAGTTCTGAAGGGTAGGAAGTTAGACAATAATATGTAGGGCAACCAAAGCCACAATCTGTAGTACACTGGTACTCAGCATGATAGTTAGCAGTACAGAATGAAATGGAGTACCTGACATACCAGTACAATCAAAGCAAATGTGTACAAGTGCCACGTGTGGCCCACACATCCTACATAGTAATGTAATAATAGTCAGGTGTGCCCCCACCACTCCTGTGTAGAAATGTAGAAACAGTCAGGTGTGCCCCCCGCTATGCAGAAATGTAGTAACAGTCAAAGCCAAATGATCGATGGATACCTTGCAGAGACAGCATGCTACCTATCGGTGTACAGCACAAAGATCAGCACTGTAGCACAAGCTACCTAGACACGATCCACACATTCAGTACTGACAGCCATACTGGGCATGCTCACACATGAAATGAAGGCAATGTCAGTCAACAACATACTGAAAGGTCATACTGGGCATGCTCACACACTGAAACACATGAAGGCCATAACTGCAAATACCAGTGGACCAGACATATCTGGCAGTTGCAGTTGTTAGTGCGGACACTCATCAGTATGCACCACTCATGCCTTGCACACACAGTGGATAGGAATACAGACATATATGTCAGGATAACACACTATAATAAGCCAAAGGCAGATGTACATAGATGTGTGGTAGAGGGTGACTGTGACAAGGAGCCATCCAGGCCTGTCCCACCAAGCACATAGTCAGAGGGCAGCAAACACATGTGGTGCAGATGTCACTCACTGCAGATACTAGCCACCAGTATCTGTCAGCATTACAGACTGTGGTGCACATGCCAGGTGTGCAACATGACTGTACAAGGAAGTAGTCATCTAGCAGCTGTATACATGTACCTGTGACATATGACCCCGTGTGTGCCCACATGTGGCATGTCAACCCCTAGATGAATGGGTTATGGCCCATGCACACACCGCCCTCCCCATAGTCCTACTATGACAAGCCTGCTGAGGTCTTCCAATGTGAAATACACCTTTGGAAGAGTAGTAGCCCTGTAATCTCCATAGCATGTCCTGTAACTGTGTACTGCTGTATTGTGCTAAAGTACTTACATAGGAGTTCTAACCCCAGACTTGGTAACTGTGAGTGTGTGTGTTTCTATCTGTCTCTGACTGTGTAGAGAGCAATGCTTTTTAGGGTACTCGCACACCTTACAATTCATGTAATCAACTTTGGCAAGGCTGCTGATGTCATCCAATGTGATATACACCTTCGGGGAAAGAGTGCTCCGATAATTGCCATGGTGCATGCTATAACTGCATAGTGCTGTAGTGTAATACACTAGTTAGGTAGGAGTTCTATCCCCAGACATTGTAAGTGTGCATGTTTGTGCATGTTCCTTTATCAGAATAGGGAGCAATGTTTTTGAGGCCATTCACAGGCACTACAGCTTCCATTGTCCTACTTTGGCATGCCTGCTGACATCATCAACTGTGAAATACACCGTTGGGGTACAAATATCCCAATGAACTATATGACGTGTGCTATAACTGTGTAATTCTGTAGTGTGATAAAATTGTTAGGTAGGTGCTCTAACCCCAGACATGGCAAGTGTGTGTCTGTCTGTCTCTGACTGTGTAAAGAGCAATGCTTTTTAGGGTACTCACACTCCTTACAATTCATATACTCAACTTTGCCAAGGCTGCTGATGTCACCTACCTAGAAATACACTTCTGGGAAGGCTGCAGCCCAGTAAACCCTGTAGCGTGTCTGGTAACTGTGTACTGCTGGAGTGTGGCAGTTCTGGATGTTTTGTGTGTGTTCCAGTGTCTGTGTATGGAGCAATGCAGTATAGGCTAGTCACACGCAGTACTTGTGAAATGCCCTACTTTGGTAATACTGCTGATGTCATCCATTGTGAAATACACCTTTGGGGGAGAAATACTCCAGTAATGGCCATGGCATGTATAGTAACTGTGTGGTGCCATAGTGTAATAAACTAGTTAGGTAGGGGTTCTACTCCAAGACATGACAGGTGTGTGTGTATGTGTGTATATGTGTATGTTTGTAACTCATATCCTGTGTAGTGGTGGTTGAGTGTGTGACACCTGTGGCCAATGCGGAGTGGGTTTTGCATATTTCTTATATGGTGGCACTACTATATATATCACACAGTCAACTGTACTTGGATAACAGATGTGAAATAGCTAAGATGCTTGGGTGGAAAGCCATACCCATACATGTGACATCAAGGCCAGTTAATGACAGTTAGCAATCCCAGTACTACCCAGATCACACTCTCTACCCATGTGTCATACACACATGCCTAGGCAACAGCCAATATGTGGGTAGTACACTGCATATTGGCCACTGATAGTGACTATGGAGTTATAGCAGTGGGCTACAGAGGGCATGACACCTTGCCCATCTGTCCAATATGCACGTACATGCAGACAGTGCACCTCCCCCAATGGACACCTGCACCACCTGTGGTGCCTTCACATGTGACCCACAATGGACATACCATGCTGACAACATGCCCTGTATGGACAGATGCCACTGACACCAGGGAATGCTATTAGCACGCTATCAATGTAGGTGCAGGGTAAATCTGCCCATTACCAGTTCCTGCCACAGGTGGGCAAGACTGGCACATCTGATGATAATCTATGTTCACAACATGGGCCAGACACCCCAGGTACAGTTCCACATGTCACTGTACATGCATGTGGGAGGTGTGCATATCTTAGACACCATTCATCTCATAGACTAAGGAACACATACATGGCAGGTGATGCACAGCAGTGGCCACACACAATAGTCACCCAGGTGACTGGAAGGGGGATACAGTACCCACCTGTGTGGGCAAATGCAGAAACTACAGCCCTGAGCCACAGTGCAGACCATTGTCATGTGGCCTGATGCCAAGGTATACTCAACACCTACCCTTGTATAGCCTGCTGGCACAGTTGACCACCACACCCCCATGCAGACATGCACCCATGCATGTCAGTATTGGCACCCAGTGTGTTTGTGTGTGTTTTATATGGTGAGTATGGCCACATCCACACTCACTACAACCCCATGGGCATACTGAAGCATGCTGTCCAATGTCTGACATCTCCTCATACCCTTTACCCTTACAAACTCCGTATGACCCATGTAGTGCATGTGATATTTGCACAGTGATGTGTTGTGGCAATCCCACTATGGTTGAGTTGTACTCCTGGCCTTGCCAAGTGTGTCCAATGCATGTGCGTCCCTGTGAGACTGTGGCTGTGTTGACGCTGGCACCTGTTCATGCAGATAGGCACGTTTATGTCACCTACCTTATATATACCGTATCCTATAGCAGATGTCACTCACCATCACATATATGTCCTGAGTGCTCCACAAAAGGTAACCCATGTGGCGCATCCAATAACTGCATCTAACTGTGATAGCACTACATAGTTGTCGGGGGTTTTATACCATGTGCTGGTTGGTGTGTGACACAAACATGCTACAGTTTTAATCTCCCACCCCTCCCTGACAAGTATTTGCCTCTGTCTGCCTCTCCCACTCCATCTCTGGTGGATGTCGAGACCCGCACTTGCTATGCTTAGGCAGCAGCATGTGTATTTTAAGTGATGCTCATGATCAGCTGATGGCCTCTGCATGAATTGCACCTCTCCCCCAGCTGATTGCATGTGGAACAGCTGTGGTAACATTCCCATAGCCAATTGTATGGAAACACACTCAAATATCTAGGAACATCATGGTGGTGTTGGTCCTTTTCATTCACTGTGAGCAGGAACTAGATCTGTTGTTTGGCAAACAGCATCTCAGATGGGTTGGGGATTTACCTCTAACAACATACACTGTGGAAAGAGGGCAACAAACAGGTGGGGGATGTGCCTTACCTGACTACAGACTGTAAGTGCTGGTATACTGCATTTGGAGTAATGCTGGTTTAACAGTGTTTGTATGGATATAGCTGTCTTACATGTCGCAATACCTGCCATGTCAGTTCCATGTTTATGAGGAATCCCCATCTGCAGGGTCATCTGCAGACTGGCCAGTGCTGTGCCTTTGGTTTCATGTGTTCGCCAAGGAGAATCTATCTGTGGACTGCAGAAGGTAGTGTGTCTGTAGATGGTGAAGGCCGTGACAGTTACTGACTTCATATCCCTCATAGGACATATGTTGCAACAAACCCTGTTACAACAGTAAATGTATGAGGGTATCACAGCAACATGTCAATATTTGCCCTGTCTATGTGCTTCCAGCCACACCTCTGTCAACCTTTGTACATATGTTGTGCATGTAGTGGTGCATATGTGCCATACACCATAATTAGTGTCATCATATCTGATAACAAGCCAGTGATATATCAGACTGCTACACATGTTATGTACAGTAGGGGTTATATTTCATGACATAACCTGGACATTCCGTGGATGATTATACAGTACTGAGGTCTGTGTACTTATGGTGAATGTCGGAAGTGTGTGTATTGTTAATATGTACTTTAGCCTGTGTACAGATTTTGGTAGACGTCATTGTTCTAGCTCCCCTCCTATCTGATATTACCTGCTACCCCACTGGATGGTACCGTATTGGCATACATGTTCGTACGGCCATACACACAGATGTATACATGTTTTATATATATATATTATATATATATAAATATATATATATATATATATATATATATATATATATATATATATATATATATATATATATATATATATATATATATATATATATATATATATATATGTTTATATATATATATATATATATATATATATATATATATATATATATATATATATATATATATATATATATATATCTTTATCTGTTTACAGATTAACTAATAAAAAACAAATAAAAAACTCCAAAAACGTAAAATAAGCCAACAGGTAATCCAAGCAGACAGGAGTCCGAAACTAGAAAGAGTCTGCTAAACACAAGTTTATTCAAGAAGCAGCGTTTTTGCTGTGAACAGTAGCTTCCTCAGAGTTAAACAAGTTGGCGCCAAAAGACAAACTGTCTTTTGGCGCCAACTTGTTTAACTCTGAGGAAGCTACTGTTTCACAGTAGCGAAAATGCTTGCTGTTTCTTGAATAAACTTGCGTTTAGCAGACTCTTTCTTGTTTCGGACTCCTGTCTGCTTGGATTACCTGTTGGCTTGTTTACAGATTAATATATTTCCACACATACATCTAGATGATGGTATACATTCTCTGTACTGTTGCATTACTGGACCTGATGATACGTTTGTGAAAACATCAGGCTTATGTATATCTGCCATGGCTTAGTGGTAAATCAGTTTGTGTATACTCTGCAGGATGCTTGGTTCAAGCCTTGCAGGAGCTGTTTGTTTTGTTGCTGGACAGAACACGATCCATTAGCTACAGACAGCGTAAGGCAATTTTTAGCAGTTGTAAGAGTGTCTGCGTGGTGGTAAGCACTGCCTACACAGGTTAAGCAATATAGAAGCTAACTGACTGTAAGTTACTGTAACCAGAATTATGATTTGCTTAGCTCCACGCAAACCCACACACACCCACTTACAACTGCTTTAAAATGCCTTAATCACTCTACATCCAATGGCTCTTGTTTTGCCCAGCAACAAAATGAACAGCTCCTGCAAGGCTCGAAACCAGAACCCTTGCACACCATACACAAAGTGATTTACTACTAAGCCATAGCAAATATGCATAATCATGATGTTTTCACAAACAATTCATCCAGCCCAGGTATTCAACACTATGGGGAACGTATTCCACCATGTAGATGTATGTGTGTGTGCATATATATTTATATTTAAATGGATATAACATATCTATATATGTAGATATAGATATAGCAATATATACATATATGTATGTCAGTATATACATATATACATAGATACGCATACATCTATAGATATATATGTATACATCGATATGTCCACATATATACAGCAATATATATATATATATATATATATATATATATATATATATATATATATATATATGATTCACCTTTCAAAGAGAGAAAATTATTTCTCCAAAAGCTGGAAGGTTGAAAGTAGGTTTTTAACATTGCACAATCTTGGAATAGATGCATTGAATGTGCAATGAGCGAATGTCACTATGCATTCGCTCACTGCAGATTCAGCATTTTGTGTGTGGATTGCACTATAGCGGGGAACGGGAAAATGTCCCTTTCCCCACTGTAGTGCGATCTCGGAGTTAGAATATTAAAGTAGGCAGTGTGGGGGGGGGTACAGCCCCCCAGATGGGGATGCAGGGGGGCTTTCCCCCTGCATTACGATATGTATTCCAACTTGTAGTTTGAAAATCAGCGAATCTGCTTTTTGATTTGCTGAGTTTTGAACTTCGGTGCAATTCGAAATGATTGATTCATTCTTTCGGTTCGCAGAAAGGGCCGTGTGGAAAAATGATCGTATCCCTTTCAAAGGTAAACCCATATATATCTATATAGGTATATATGGACATACATCTGTAGATGAATTTGGGAAAATAACCAAAACATACATGTCCACATGCACCATTAATGGGTTTGAGAGATCCAAACAACATACATCTGGCACGGATAGGTAACCCCTCCCCACAGCCAAACATGTCTGGCCTTCAATACACTACCAACCTTAGCAGATCCCATAACCAGGACCCTACACAGCAAGGGCAGTACATGTTAACAGTACTCCATCCCACCTGTAGGATGTCAGGCTGGCATTACTATCATATCATGCAGTACAGTCAAGTGAAGTGTCATGTTTGAGGGAACCCCCTGGGCAGGCACAGTAAGTAGCTGGGATCCCTCATAAGATCCAATACGCCTACACCTGACAATGGATTCACCAATGTTGGCAAGGACAACCACAAATCCATGATGTCAGCTGGGAACTACCACCCAGTAGCCTGGTTAGCCTGGACTGCAAGGACATGAAACATATCAACAATGAACCCATGGCTAATGTCACTGGGAATCTTTAAACCCTGGACCCCACAAATGTTGGACTTGTCAAAGGCAGAGAATACAACCTGAACCAGGTATACCTCCTTGACGCAATCATGACAGGTGTAGATGAGGGTTAGGAGGTGCACACAGCCTATGTAGATCATAGCAGGCTTTTGTACACCATCCCACATGTGTGAATGTGTGTTGATGTTAAGGGATCTACCTCCGTTCACAGAATGTTTCCCCCAGGACTGCTTGGCAAATGCCAACATTCCACAGGTGCCATGCCATAGACATATGGTCCTTCACAGGTCATAGATGTGTTAATGTATTCCTCCACACCATAGAGGTGTGCAGTAATACTGGGGTTGCTATAACTTACTGGGTGTGGCTGTTGTGGACACATTCACCATCATTGCAGTTACTGCTGTGTCTATCCCCCACATAGCTGTCTGTAATACTGTACAGTGTATGTTATCAGGTTGGTTAGTTGTTTTTTACACAATTCGCAGTAGTAGAGTGCCTCACACCCTCTTAAGGGTAGGGCTATGCCAACAGCATTGGGACATCCATGTTACGGAGGTGAGGAACGCAATAGAGTGGGAAAAGGGACATACACCCTGCTATTGGAATGTTCAATGTCATTCATATAGCAGACTGCATATATACTAATGTGTGGTTGTGCCTATCCTGTCTTGGTGGGATTACATGGGCAACAAATGTGTTACCTGCACAGAGAAATACCTCCATGTGTACAGTCTTTTATCTGTACTACATCCAACCCAAAGGCTCAGTGTGTTGTATCCAGCCATGTCATGTGTTCCACCCATTACAGTTACTGGTGTCCACTGCAGAAGGCCTTCTGACAACACTACACCCATCAGCCATGTGGCACTTGGGCAACCACAACACAATCAGAATAGATAATTGTAAAAAAATACAACATTGTTAATTACAGCTATAATGCATCATGGCTGCACAGCTACACCTTCCAGGATGTTAGCATTTCACTTTACTGCTGACAACATGCTACACAGCATTCCATTGCTACACTGTTGTACAGTCACCCTGTACATCAGCACCATGTTAGCCTGTCCCTGCATCGATGTTATGGATGACAGGATGTGGCACAGGTATCATCATATGCACATGGTGGCCTAGGCTGAGCCATACAATTGACAACATGTGTGTGTGTGTGTGTGTGTGTGTGTGTGTGTGTGTGTGTGTGTGGAGGGGGGCTGATTAGTGTTATGGGCTAATGGTGATGTCATGTGTAGCTCTCAACTGTGGGCCTATCCATGTGATAGCCAGAGGATTGGCTGTTAGGTTTTGTCTGTGCACCACACAGGTATTGTCCCAGATATATCAGTGGCATTCTGGCTGTTGAGTGCTATCAGTACATGGCTACATCCATTTGTATTTCAATGTCGTATTCCTGCCTAAGGATATGTTGCAACAAATCCTGTAACACCAGCAATTTCCAGGGTGTGTAACAGCAATAATGCAAATATGGCCCTATGTTCCTGCCTCTGTCCTCCACATATATGCCAATCTTTATCCTGCTGTGATACAGACAGGGGTTGTTAGGTAATGGCCTATCATTATTTACTGCTAGCATTACTGCTATCATCCCAGTCATGTCATGGACTCCCACACCAACTGTTGGACAAAGTCCAAATATATGGGGGCAACAGCTGGACAACGAATATGTGCCCTTTTACATTCCACATTGTTTCTTGACCCTGTACAGCCGTTTATGGAGGGGGGGGGGGGTTCAATGCCATTAACCTAGGCTGTGACACCTTTTCAGGGATATAAGTGTTAAGACAAAGGCCATTCAGTGTGATAGTGAGATTTTAGGTTAAGCAATGTCATGTACGTGATACTGTGACATTACCACAAGTGCTACATTTCCCCATAGGTCTTGACTACAGGGTATAATTGGAGGCTGCTGAACTACATCTGTAATTGTTGATTGTTACTTATCTTGAAGGTAAATCCTGTGTCTACTGTTGTACTAAGTGAAGGCCTTGGCCTGTTCAGAATAGTATGGTATATATCCACATTGCTTGCATCTACTGTTTTGTGTGGGGCTTGAATTCATCACTGATTACTTATTTCAAAATGTATGTGGTGTAAGTACTGGCATACATTATAATGTAAGTATTCTCATGTGTGGGAATGGTTGCCACACTACACATTTCACAGGTGCTAGTTACAGGGCTTGTGGCTGAGGGATATACTTTGCACCCAGTACTTCCACACTACTTCTACATATTATGGCTACTATATATCTCATATAGCTATATCTATAGATATGTATATATATATATATATATATATATATATATATATATATATATATATATATATATATAGACATTTATCTATCTATATACAATTGATGTTATATGATTATTTGTGAATCATCTCTCTCTCTCTCTCTCTCTATATATATATATATATATATATATATATATATATATATATAGCTGTCTATCTGTCTACATTTATATATATATGTCCATATGTCCATGCATGTTTGGCTCATATTTTAGCCTGCACCTCATTCTCTTTGCAATTGACATGGAAGATCGCAGCATTGAAGTTGTTAACTGGTGCTGACACTTTTGTGTTTCAGACTTCATCTCCTTCTACATTTGTGTTCTAATACATATAACTGTGTAACTAGCAACATTTTAAGTGTATTAGAGCAGTAGTTGACGTATATCCCTATTTGTACCCACATTGTGGCACACTTTGTCCAGACTTCTTGAATTAACAGGTTGTGTGGTATGATATTACTACATTTCCTGTACAGTTGACTGAGTGTGCTGGATGATATGTTTGTAAAAACATCAGGGTTATGTATGTCTGCTATGGTTTAGTGGTAAATCACTTTATGTATGGAGTTGCAGTGTCCTGGGTTTGAGCCTTGCAGAGGCAGTTTATTTTGTTGCAGAGCAGAACATGGGCTGTTGGCTACAGAGTGATTATGGCATCTTAAAGCAGTTGTAAGTGTGTTTGCATGGGTTTGTGCAGAGCTAAGCACTGCCATCTGCCGGTTACAGTTTCTTATGTCAGTTAGCTTCTATATTGCTTAACTTGTGTAGGCAGTGCTTACCCCCATGCAAACAGGCTGAAACCTGCTTACTGCTGCTTAAAAGTGCCTACTACTGCTTACCCCTGCATTAATTTCTTTAAAAGAAAAGAAAAAGGGGTGATAGGAAAGTGGTGAAAAAGAGGCACAAAGAGGGAAAGACAGTAGGCAAGATAGCTAGGGATGTGCAGGAAGGGTGTGGGGAAGGTCCATAGCTGCCCATTTCTTCTAAAGCAACAGCTGTGCATATGCAATGAATTTGGAGGTACATTTGAACAGTCCAACCTCTGGGAGAGAGGTGAGGACAACAATAATATTTGAGATGCCAATTAGACCAGATTACATGTGTCCGGTGGACATGTGTGCAAAATGGACAACTATGTATGGGGCGTGATTTTTCTTTGGGATCAGATTGCCCTTTTTTTGTTTTTTTTAAAGGTGAAAGTGGAATGTTGGGGAAGGAGAGTAGGTATGCCCGGGGAGGATAAGTTGGGTAGGATGACAGAAAAGACAGCATACAGGGGCAGTATATGACAAATGTGGGGGGGAAACACCTTGGATGGGTAGGGGTGTTTGGAAGTTGCAAGCCCATGGGCCCCCAAATAGAAACAGTGGGACTGAGTTCCCCACCCATGGGCAGTCACCACTGCACCTTCACGGCCCCAAAGGTGGCTGTGCTGGGGGCTATGTAGGAGGGGCAGGCTCACCCTCTAATTGCACCACTCGGCCCTCAAGCTGGTGTAGCCAGTCTCGAAACTCCATATCAAGTTCCCTACACACCATGGCCTGGACCTGACGATGGGTGACATGTTCCTCTCCGCGCCCACTCCCAGGGGGAGGCGAGCCCCATCTCTTGCGGTGGTTCCACCTGAAGGTGGCATAGGACCAACAGAGGAGGAGGTCCCAGGCTGAGCCCCAGATGTGCTGGTGCCCGGTGCCATGGCCAGCTGAGGTTGGACAGGTGGGTCCGCTCTGACCGGCTTTCCCATATGAGCTACGTTGTAGCAGGTTTATGACCGATACGGGTTAGTAATAGTCAACAGCATTTGGGATTAGTTATAACAGCATGCATAGGTATTCCCATTAACCCAAAACATCAGATTTAGCCTAGTTGCAGATCAGGCAGAACACATGCATATATGGAACAACAGTTCTATTACAACAGATGCAGGTTTCATTGATAGCAACAAGCCACCAATATGAGTGTATTTTAACATGGCTCATGCATAGAAACAAATGTGAATATTTATAAACCATTAGGACATAGGTCTCAACATAAGTTTGGAGTGTACACATTCCGGATGAGGTGTGTCATTGTGTTATTTTTGCACATATGGTAACGGTGAAAGAGAGATTCAATTAATAACTAATATATCCTTGTAGTTTTCATAACATTCTTAGTAAATGCACTGATCTGTCCCTTACATGTATTATTACGCTATCCAATGGCCTTATATTGTACACTGATATGTTTATAGATTATTATGTACCTGATCTGTGTTTTACATACAGGCATAACAAGATGCAGGTGTTAATGCAACATATATTGAGAATTGCTCTCATACACTTTGGGTGAGGTGCTAGAATGACACGTTTGTTTTCATATACATTCTCTGTGTATGTACACATCTGACAATCAGTTATATGTCATTAACAGCTGCCTACATTTCTTGGATCATCACACTGATTTTTCAAGGGAACAGGGTACCAGGCTGGTGATGTGGGCCATTTATCTGGACAGATTGGAACAGTTGTGGGGTATGGATATTTGTACAACTTTCTAGTTGAACTTTCTAGCAAATTCTGTACAGTTGTTGGGTGTTATTGTGCATACAGCCTTGTATCTGAACATTGTAACAAAATCTGTACAGTTGTGGGGTATGATTATACATATAACTTATTAGCACTCCCGTAATTCAATCCCCTGCTGTATGTGACAAATAAAATTGCAGTTAACATCACAGTACACTCTGCTATCAGGGAATTTATGTGAAGCTTTCTACTGTTTTTTGTGTAAGTCTCCCTCATTTGTACAATATGACTGACCTCTTGGCACTTCCAAAATTGTTATACAGAACGTCATACACATTTTATCTGCATACCACAGTGTGGGTAACACTGCTTAATACAACAGTACTATGTATAGTACGCAACAGTTCAACAACATATGACAGAAGAGTAAACAGAAGCCCTCCAGGGGTTAAACCTTTATTCACAGGATATTACACATTTATTTCTACTGGTACAACACTTTCTAAGGCTCTTATATTTATTTGTTATGACAGTACATGCTGAATGTTTACTAACCTGCCTCGCAATGCAGCCTTTGCAACCTAGCATCATGGGCTTGCTGATTTGCAGCCCACTCATCTGCAGCTGTCAGAGAAATACAGTGATATTTAGCCATACCTATTCATAGTATACACAAGCTAGGCAATTATTAACTACTTAGTAGAATCAGTACTGGGCATGTGGCATCTGGTGAGACTCCTGGATCCACTGTTCCAGTACATAACCTACCTCCACTTCAGGTCAGCATGGTGGTGCCTGACCTGCTCACCAGTTCAGGGGATACCTGTGGCACTGGTGAGTTCACTGGCGAGACTGTCCCAGGCCTCTGTTTTATACTACGAGCCCTGGTACTGGCCCTGCAATAGTCTCTGCTCATGGTGTTTTACCAGGAGGCATACCATGAATTTTGACTCCTGGATGCCCCAGCGCTGTGCTCCAAATCAAGTGCTTTCACCCACACTAGCCATTCTGCCTGCAGTTGGAAGCTACAACCAGTTATGGAAAGTATTCCCACCTGTGTGGTTTAAATACGGCCAATTACCCACACTTTTCTGTGATTGGCTTGTTTTGAAAAGGTTAAGCTATGGGCACACCTGCTTACCTAGGGTTGGCAGTGCTTAAAGAGGTATACCACTAGGCAGATTGAATTGGCTCTCTTACACATTGCTTACACTTATTGAGTTGAGCTGTGCTGCGGTTAGCATTGCTTAATAGTTAATTAGTACTATATTTGCCTTTTGGCAGTGATTTATTATTCATTATGGGTTATATATGTTTCTGGTATCCGTGATTCATGTGTACATACACTGTATGGGGTCCTGGGGACTTCTACACTTTACTACAATAACACCTCAAATCTATGCTTACTGCAGTATTCCATTTCACATATATATGTTCTGTGGCAGGTTATACAACATCACACTGTACATAGATTCAGCTCACATGTTTGTTTTGATTTTCCTGTGGTGAGGATTAGTTTGCTGATACTTCATTTGTATGTATTGCTATGATGGCTTAGTGGTTAACTACTGTGACTGTGGTGTACAGGGTCCTGAGTTTGAGCTTTGCAGAAGCTGTTTATTTTGTTGCTGGGCAGAACACGGGACGTTGGGTACAGAGTGATTAAGGCACTTTAAAGCAGTTGTAAACGGGTGTGTGTGGGACTGCGCAGAGCTAAGCAATGGTAACCTCCAGTTACAGTTTCTTACACTCGGTTAGCTTCTACTTTGCTTAATCTGTGTAGGCAATGCTTACCCCCATGCAAATGCATTTAAACATGCTTACTAGTGCTTATTTGTGCTTAAACTTGCTTACTGGTGCCTTATTCATTATGACACTGACACTTCACATGTGCATTTAATGCAGTACTCCTGTTCACATTTAAATGTTATTTAGTAGGTTATACAGCAGAAAAATGTAAAAAAATGTTCATACACAGATTTCACATGGAAAATGGTATGTGATGCAGTGGGACTCGAAGCGGGAATGCCTGCTTGTTAGGTGGATGCTCTGACCACTACACTATTGCTGTTCTGTTTTATTTGCATATATCTTCCTTTTTATCCTCTTCAGCCTTTTATGCTGCTTTAACCGTAGCTAAGCAATGGGCACACCCGCCACCTATGGTTAGCAGTACTCGGAGTTTAAAAAAAAAAATACAGGGGTTTCTTCTTTTTATTTTTATGTCCTGTTGCTGTTGTACACATGGGGGACTGTTGGTGGGGATATGCAGACACCTATGAGTGGTCTCACTCATTTATTTACATTTTCTGCTGTTCTGCTTTGCAGGGGCATGTTTATTCTGAGAACTCTGCTCTCAGACATGCCCCCTGCACTCATCCACGCTCCGTGTAGGATTAGGAGTTCAGGCAGCACGCCTTCATTAATATGCATGGCATGCTGCTGTCCTCCTCATAAACAGTCAGTTCCGTGCAGGACTAGACTAGTCCTGCACAGAAGATTAGTGAATCCGGGGGATAGTTTATGTGGCAGTATGTGACTCTTGTCCTAGTTACTGCATAGGAAAAAACATTAGATGTATAAAGCGTAGAATATATGAGCGCACACTTGCTAATAAGAAAAAGGACTTTGCCAATGCTTTAGCTAGGTATGCTATTCACTGTGTGAATTTTAAAAAGTTCATCTTTTCAGTCATAGATTATGTTCTACGAGTGAATTTTATAGGGAACAACAATTTGATTTTAGAATGCAAGGAGTCATTCTGGCAGATCAGTTTGGTAGCAGACAGAGCCCCTGGTCTGAACGAATGTATTAATATTAAGTGTTTTTTAGCACTAAAATAATGCTCAAATCACAATAATATGATTATGTTTTTATATTAAGACATTTTTTATGAAGCTTTGACATTCTAAGCTGTTTGGAAAACAAGACAGTTTTTTTTATTTTTGTGGTATGATTTTATACCTTTAATTTAAAGTATCATGAAAGTCATGTGATGTAACTTATAGGAGGTTATTTTAAGAGGTTAACTTTTTTCTGAAGAAGTTCATGAAGAATAAATTTGAATGGAAGACTAAAAGGATTGTGTTCGCTCCTTCATTCCATCTACAGCTTTTGGTTTGAGTTTCATTTTCCAGTTTGTTGTGTGCTTATAAGTTTTTATCCAGAAATCTAGTTACAACAGATTGAGCAGAATATGTTGTCTGTTGAAGGAAGGAGAGATAGTACGAATCCAGGCAATGAAAATTTTTGATTGAATTGGACAGATTACAGGCATCTGTGCCAAGCCAAGCTCCTACCTGGTAGACTCTGTGGGTGTGGAATATAGGCAGAACCATAAACATGTTCTTTCTGTACCAGAATCATCATCACCATCACATTTTCAGTGATGTAGACTTCAAATCTAAGAGTGAATCAGACACTGTTTTCATATCAAAATGTGTTCAAAATTGTGATTCCATTCCAGAAAGTATTCCAGATGTGAACATCTGGGGGAATGTCTACCTTGATGTTCAGTAAACTGTTGCAGTACAACAGTCCTATTAAGCATAGCATATCTTTGTATGTGTCCAGTTGTGGGACTGGCTGCCTTTTTCTGCTACATTTGCTTGTTAAAGTGTAGTACTCTGACTGAAAGCATGAATGGGGTAAGGTGTTTGAATAATGTGCTATTCTAAAACCTCACACTAGAAACTTCATGACGGTGCTTTGTGTTGAGTTGCTGAAGGAAATTTTAGAAATGGACAATAATGCATACTGAAGTCACCAAAAAACACTTTCAGCAAACCTGTACCACCCAAACCAGTGTAATGCCACACATTCTAGGACCTATATATAACAACTCAATGGGGCATAACAGTAGGCAAAATGATGGACTTCATTATCCCTGACAGTGGCTTTCCAGTAAATGACTCTGTGGCACTGGCAATCACAAATAGGTGATAGGTGCCTTTGTACCTGTATAGCTCCATATGATATTAGAATGTTGCAAACCATCAGAAAGACATAGTCTAACTAATTTTCTATACAGTGACCAAATACTGGTCCAAAGACTGCCCATCAACTGTGGTCATGGCAACATGGGCAATGGGAAAGGCTGCAGCAGCATGGATGACATTGGGTAGGAAAGATGATGCCATGGAGATAGGGAATGGAATCTTGAATGATTACAGGGAATAGGGCAGCATTCCTAACTGCACAGGATGTATAGACAATCTTAGGAGGCAGTAAAACCAGTAAAACACTAGTTATAGTGTAATAAGGATGACTCCAGAGCCTTTAGCATAGTTACTTTTAATAACTGTTTTCATATAAAGCAAATTTCATCATGACTGTTATACAATACAAACAAACAGCTCAACCAATAACAAAATGCACCCAATTAAATAATTAGGCAAATTAATAAAATAGAAAAGTAAACATGGCTATTAACCCTTCAACAACCACCTAGTTTGCGATCTGTATGAAAACACTTTATATTTATCATTTCATTCAAGCTGGGTGGAAAATCCACTTAACCTAAGTCACCATTTTGCTTCTTTTTCTCTACTTGATTTTTTTAAATTTTCACCTCTTTTGTCTTCAAGGACTTCTTCTAAAACTGTGAAATAAAACATTTTATATTTGTTACACAAGAGTGTCTAAATAAGGCATTGCTTTACATAAAAGAGAGTGTCTAAATAAAGCATTGTTATGATCCTTGGTATTTATTGCAGAGATATGTTCTTTTATCCTTTCTCTTAAGCTTCTAGTGGTCATTTCCACATAGAAGCTAAAACAGCCTTAATAAACCTCAATATACACTACTCCTACAGAACCACAGAGATACCTTCCTGGGACTCTGATAGCATAAGGAATGTGATTTAAGAAAATGTGGGGTCCATCATGAATAAACCTGCATACACTGCAACTGTTGCACTTAACAGGTGGTCCAGCTTTTTTTAGTGCTTGGGGGATAAATCTTTAAGTTGTCGCTCTCTACGACTTTAATACAAACATCGTTCTTGTGTACAAAGAGTGGTGGCCACCCAAACATTCTATAAAGGCCACTAATCCATATAATAATAATTTCCAATTATTTTTAATAATTTGTTTGATATTATAAGTGTCGAGTGACATGTCAAGACAATATCATGGAACCTGTTTCTTGTCTGCACCTACATCACCAATGGTCTTTTGTATATATATATTTTTTTGTGTTTCTTAAACCGATTTGTAAGAATGGGCCCAAACTTTTCTTATCTTTTTGAACAAGCTTCTTGTGCAGTTTTGTCTAAAAACTCAGCCTAATAACCACTAGCTTGAAAAAAGGAGATAATAAACTTTATTTCTTGCTGAAAATCCTGTTCATTACAGAACATGCGAGAGGCCCTGATGAAGTGGCCTCTAGATATGTTTCTTAGCCTCTAGGTATGAGATCTTAGATGGTTTCTCTCACTAGAATAATCACCATTATCAACATGATGGCTGCCCAAACATGACAAAACAGGGTGTTTATAAATTAGATTTTTCACAGTCAAGGAAAAAATAGGAGTAAATGGCCAGAGATATTTAAAATGTGAATACCAACTATAGGAGTAGAAATGTGCTAACAATGATTTTCTTGTGTGTTTTTAACATTGGCGAATGTCTAACCCACTTTTCTAAGTCTTACAACAGGTGCACATGGGCACAGCTCTCTGCACTCTCAATGGGAAGGCAGCAGTTGAGCACCACTCCAAGCAGTAGATAGAAAGCTAGAAAAATATCAGAATAATATTTTAAACAAAGCCAATATCACTCAGCAAACTAGAAGTTCCAGCAGTTTTCCTACTGTCACTAGAATAATCACTACTGTCTCCAAGATGGCCCCACAACTGGCCAAATAGGCTGTTTACAGATTAGTTTACTCACAGTGTAAGAAAAAGAAAAATGTTTAGTGAATATCAGCTAAGTAACTGTAAGTACAACAGCAAAATATACTTTTCTGTTTTTTTTTTTTTTTACAGAAATTCCAAACCACTTCCAAGTCTTACAGTGAATATATCTGGGCACAGTAACTATAAGTACAACAGCAAAATATACATTTCTGAGTGTTTCTTTTTTTGTTACAGAAATTCCAAACCACTTCCAAGTCTCCCAGTGAATACATGTGGGCACATTTGTTTTATGTCTCATTAAGAAAATGTCAATACTATGGGCAAAACACTGACTACACAGGTGAAAAGTAACCATAATTAGTGACCAGTATGGAAAAAGTTGTTAAAATGAAATCACAAGCTCAGAATGTCTTGCTTCTATTACAGTTAATTTGATTTTATTTTGTTTCTACATATATATATATATATATATATATATATATATATATATATATATATATTTTTTTTTTTTTGTTTGTACTGAACAGCATCCATTTTCAGTGGAGGCCTTGAGAGAAGTCTTGCACTGTATATTAATTTTGCTAAAATGCAATTCATTTATATGTTATACCTCAAACAAGAAATCTAGACAAATTCAAAAATAATAGGCGGACAAAGGCCCAAAATGCTGACACATTTTAAATATTGCTCTTATAAGCATAGAAAGTTGCTGGAATAATAGTTTTTGTGTTACCATGCATTTTATGAAGGCTGTGAAGTCTGAAATTGGAATGTCTGTCATATTTATCAAATTCAATCCTCACTTGTTTGCCAGAAAACTGCAAATTTTATGAGGAAATTACAAAAATATAAAGCAAAAACCTAAACATTCTACAATTATCTGGACAGTTGAGAGGTATGGTTGTTCTATAGACAATGGGAGCAGGAGGAATGGTGCACTATAAAGCAGAGCGGTGCAAGATTCAAACATTTTGTTATTGTTAATAGTGACATTTAACTGTTCATTTTATCACCAATAAGTAATTCAAAAGAGGTAACAACCATAAAAGACTTGGTAGTGTGCAAAAGTTTAATATGCATGAAAATCACACTATAGAAATTAACGTAATTATATAGATACTTATAGCAATACTACTACTACTACTAATAATAATAATAATAACTGAATGAAGCAATTCTAGAAGAGCCATGTGTAATATCACCTGACCAAAAAAAAAAAAAAAAAAACAAGTACTACTGCAGTTTTGCATGAGACTTTGCATACTCAGCAATACCACACAAATTTCTGACTACTTCAAACTGAACCTTAGTGACGAGAAAAGGAAGGAAGAAAAAAATGTATAGTAATTCCCCAAACTGACAGTTCAAGGCAACAAAAACAAAATAAATAAATAAATCACGATGAAAAAATACATATCTGCAGAAAGGAAAGGTTCTTGCAAATACATCTCCAATTTTCTAAATATTCATATTCTCAGATTTTATTTAATTTTATTTTTAATTATATTTCTTTACAAGGGAAGTGCTCTGATCAAAACTGCATGCATAGCCCGGGTAGATTCTACAGATTTGGGAGTAAAGGGCAACTTTCCAACCATACCTCAAAACCACCTAGCACAAGAAATCTGGGCAAAGCCAAAAATAATGGGAAGCAGAGACCCAAACATATAAATACATTTTAAATATTGAGCTTATAAACTTAAAAAAAGTTGCTAGAGTAAAGGGTTTTGTTTTCCATGTATCTTTTGATAGGTATGGAATCTGAAACTCAAATTTCTGTCATTATTTAATGAATTCAGTTCTCACTGATTTGCCAGAAAACCACAGATTTCAAGAGAAACAGACCGAAAATATGATGCACAAATCTAGACATTCTGCAAAAATCTGGAAGGTTGAGAGGTATGGATGGATTTGTTGTGAAGTTCAGGAATATATGCTGCTTTGTCCCTAGCTATGATTTGTGCCCAGCCAAAAGGATATTAAGGATATTCGGCAGAACTTCTTTCACCGGCATAAACATTTGGACATCCTACTAAATACCATAATAAAATTTGACTAGCAAGGTAGCAGACAGGTGCAAACACAGTACCCACATATAAAGGAAACAGTTAGATGAAAGGGGGTTTTAACAAGTTTTCATTGTTTTAGGATATAAGAAACACCATGGCTTAGCAGTGGGCTAGATTTTATGCTACAACGATAACATGTAGCTGACAATGGAAGGCATTATCCAGCAATGGATACTGCAGAATCTATCAGCTATATAGAGTTTTTTGTTTTAGAGATGATATTCAGTTACAGAGATGGATTATTTTTGACAAACAGCATGATGCCTGATTTGACTACGGAAAGGTAAAGTAGAGTCACGCCACCTGGTTTCATGTTGGAAAAAAATGAAGCTTGGTTTGAAGAGCTACTGCTAAGTTATCCACAGAAGGGGCAATGCAGTCTGGACAGATGCACCGATGACTGCCTGATATCATTTATCTACAGCAGGAAACAAATAATTAATTGCAAAGCATTAAAGTTTTGAGTTTGCTTTTGCATTCAAAAACAGAAGCTTTGCAAAAAGTGTTTTCAAAATCAAGGAAAATAACTAGATTTATTGATTAAGAAGATATATTACCTATACATTGAATCACAAACATATGAAGGAACCTTTTCTGTGGCAAAAAATAATTAACTAACCATGCATCTGCTGCAAATATAAAAGCTACACTACAGAGCATGATAAAGAGAAATAAGGGACATAGCTAGGATGTCTCAAGATTTGAATCAATGGAGAGACTGACAGTGTAATAAGAAAGGGATATTGTAGTTAGTTGCAGGTGTCTTACCTTTCTTGAATTTTTTTACAGAGTGAAATTCCCAACTGGGGTTGGTGGTATGGAGTTAACAGAATGAAATATTCTCTGAAGAAAGAAATCTGAGCTCAGCCTATGAGTTAGACTTCTAAATTAAAACTTATCTAGTAGTTCATTTATAATGAAATAACAGGGAGAATAACCTCTTCATTTTGGCTGTGTAGACCAGAAACTGGTAAAAGTTTGAAACCATAATTAGATGTAGTATTTAGTGGGAGACACCTGGTAGTGATTGAATTCTCCTGTAATTGTCATCTCACACTGTGGGGATGCTCCTGCATTTGTTACTTAGTACTGTGGGGTCTAAATTAAATTTGTGTTTGACCACAAGTGCCAGCAAATGGTAGTCAATGTTTTCTAATTCTGCTTTATAGCAATGATGGATCACTACCTCAAGGAATGAAAGGAAACTACAGTCATTTCAGAACTGCTTTACAAAGAAGGTAACAAGACTATTTCTTGCATGTGTCTGTTGAAAAGCAGCCTGTCTACAGAACCGTGTTGTACGTATGTATGTATTTATGTTTTTATTTAATTATTTATTTTGTTCCTTTGTGATTGCTAACTTTGATGTCTATTAAGGCAGGATTTTTTTAGTAGTCTGAACCTAAAAAGCCATTGAATATAAGAAGCAAATTTAAGTTCTGTGAAGCCTGAAATTGCAATGCAATGTCAAAAGGCAACAGAGGTCCTTCTCTTAAGTACTGCTGCTGGACAACTGAGCCAACAATTCAGTTTTACTCAACAACAGGTATACACAGTTGAAACATAACCTGCTGTAACATGCTACTGTACACTGGGTGACAAACAGAGCTTTATAGCAAGCTATCTTATTCCTGCAAGAAGATGTGGTGTGCTGACCACATGTGGGAGGATTGGCCAAAGGGGTATTAGTCATGCAAGATTATCTGGTGTCAGTGGCACCTATATATATATATATATATATTTTTTTTTTTTGGTGATTTGACATTGGATGATGTAACTCTTGAATGCATGTCAGAATGTGATAGCTGGCCAGTTACTGAGTGGGCTTAGCTAATTGCTCCATTTTTTTATATGGAAGTGTCCATATGCATATTACAGACTACAACTGGTTGATGCCAAGACTCTATGAAATCGCAGAGTAAATGCCTGCCATTTAGTGAAGTATGCATTCATCATTGCCACTCTTGACAAGCCAGCAAGGTCAGAGATATATGACCTGAAACATTGGCTAACTGATCTAGCCTGAGTAAAGCAGCACATCCAGAATGGTGGAAATGGTAGTTAATGACCGGGTCTATATTAGAAGACCAAAAGTTTAAAATAGTGAACGCTCTAAAAAGCGAAAATGCCGGACCTCGAAGTGCTTTTTTTGAAATCGTAGTACAGTAAAGATTGGAATATTTGCCCTTTCCTCAGTGTAGTGCAATCTTGGAGTTGGAATATATATTCAGCATGGGGGTTTTGGGGAGCACAACCCCCCACAATAATGATTTCGAGGTCCAGCATTTTCGCTCTTTAGAGCATTCGGATTTTAAACTTTCAGTCTTCTAATAGAGATCCTTAATGAAAATACTTTATACTAAATTAATAGCGCAGCAAGCAATATCATAGGCAATCCTACCCATGGGGAAACATCTCATTGAACTGGTCAAAGGACTTGTAGTAGCAAATGTATTTTTGAAAAGCAGAACTGAGAAATCTTATTCAGCAAAAAAGAAAAAACTTCTGAGATTTTACTGGGTAAAGAATGGGTGGTGAAGCTGCATAGCTGCAGGGAGAGTATAAAAGAATCTATGCAAAACAATGAGTCATTCAGCTATCTGAAAAAAAAAAACTAAGATGATATAAATGTTTGCACTCCGGCTGAATAGAGAAAAGTTGCCCTGCATAAACAGAACCAATGAAGTTCAACATGTGTACCTGTAAGACATAACTGTCTGCACACATATTTTGTATTATCAGCCTTTGTTAAATGTAACCCTTAAACCCTTTAATGATGCAGAATGTGTTTTGTGCCTTGAGAAAAATACTCTGATAGCATTATTAGAAATGGGATAATTGTAATGTTGATGAAAGAAACGTTGGTACCTGACCAAAAAGTACAGCTAAAATAAACTTTTCTTACTATCACAAATATAAAGCCTAGAGTAAGGCAGGTATTAATTGTTTGAGTGCACATCTGACCACTCTATAAGGAAGGGAACTGTCTACTTAACAGCTTAGGTCATGGCTATAATTTGACTTCTAGAAAACAACAAAGTGCAAATACTTCTAATCTTCTCTTTGTCAATGATTTGCAACTGTATAGCTCATGAGATGAGTAACTGAAAGCACAACTGCAAGTTGTCAAAACTTTTTCAGATGATATAAGAATGTAATTTGGTCTTGATAAATGTTTAAAAGCAATCTTTAAAACAAGAAAACTGCAGCACGAAGAAAACATTAGTTTGGGACAAGAATGTGGTATAAAAGAACTTGAGTAAGAGGGAGTGTATAAATATTTGGGAAATGATGAAGGATTAACAATAAAACATGAACAAATGTGAATAAAACTTGGTAAGGAGTACTTCAGAAGTCTTAAATTAATCCTGAAAACAGCTTTGACATCTAGGAACAAAACCCAGGCTATAAACCAGTCTGCTCTTCCTGTCGTAAATTACAGTTTTGGAGTGATGACTGGCCCCAAAATGTGCTGGATAGATTAGATAGGAAAACAAGAAGGATGTTTCATGCTCATCGAATGATTTATAAAAATCATTGTATACCAAGATTATATATTCCCCATTCTGAAGGCGGGACGGGCCTCCTTGAAATTGATTACATGTATAGATCAGCAGTCATGGGACTCAACACATATCTGTTGAACTCACAAGACCCAAACGTAGTGAAGGTTTTGAAACATGAGGAGAATAAATCTAAGATGACTTCCCTGTTTAGGCTAGCAGAAGTGTATCAGCATCAAGCAGGAATGGAAATCAAACCAGAAGTAGATAAAAATCAGGCAGTGACTGAATGTACCAAAAATAAAAGAAAGAATATAAGGTGAAGGATCAGATGAGAAGCAAAACATGTGGAAAAAGCATAAATACAGTTGCAAGTATGGAAACTTCTGAAAATACCTCATTTTTGATCAGGAATGAATGCAGGAATGGTTAAGGAGAGGTGAATTTAGACCATGAGATGAAAGGTTAATATTTGCGGCCCAAGACAGTGGGTTATGTACATGTCAGTTTACAAAGTCCATTGAACATGTGGGAGAAACAATAAATATAGGTTTTGTAAATCAGAATTGGAAACAGTTGCACACCTCGTTGCTAGTTGTGACATACTAATGGCAGGAGGACTGTATACTGAAAGGCATAATAATGTGGCAAGACTGTTGCACTGGGGATTATGCAAACATTATGGTACTGAAGTGGCTGAAAAACAATGGAAATATGGACCACAGATCATCATAGAAAATGATAGTCTATATCACATGGGATCACCCATTACCAACACCTGAAAATATAGATGCTAGAAAGCCAGATATAGTGGTCCAAGAAAAGAAGACAAAAGCAGTATTGATCATTGAAATCACCACACCCAGTGACGTCAGTGTCCTGCATACAGAGAGATACAAAGTCATAAAATATCAGGATCTGCAAGCAGAAACAATAGCAATGTGGAAGAAAGATACCTAGATAATTTCACTAGTAGCAGGAGCAAGGGATCTTATAAAAAAAGAGTCTACAAGCCTATTTAAATATGCTACCATTACATGTAACTCCGTAAGAATTGCAGAAGGAGTCATTGCAGGGCACGTTGCGGGTGCTGCGAAGAACACTTTTGGCTGACATCAAAGAGTAAAACAATACTAATTTCATGAACTTTAGTCAAACTTTGACTTAGGAATGGTGTCCATTCCTGTCATGGTATTAAAAACCCAAAAGATTTAGAGAAATTAAAAAAAAAAGGGAATTGATGCCGACAGAGTTTATAGTCATTTAGAAGAAAACTCAATTATGGCAGTAGAACAAAAGAACAATAAAAGAAAGTCATATGGAATAAAGGATCATTTCTTGTTAAATAAAGTCATAGTGGAGAATTGTAAAAAGGGGAAGGATCTAAGTATGGCATGGATTGACTACAAAACAGCATTTCATAGAATCCCACATTCATGGATAAGAGTGCTTAAGAATGTATAAGACACACCCTACACTGATCGACTACATTACAGTGAGTATAAAACAGTGGCAGACCACTTTGCAATTAAGCCATGACAAAGGACAAATTATTATCCCAGGGATAAAAATTCAAAGGTGGATATTCCAGGGTGACTGTCACTGCTGCTATTCTGCCTTGCCCTTAACCCATTAAACTGTCTACTTAACAGCTTAGGCCATGGCTATAATTTGGCTCCTGGAAAATGTGTCTATATTAGAAGACTGAATGTTTAGGTGATCGAACACCTAAATGTCAATCTTCTGATATTGAAAGCAAAAAACAGCGAATGACTGATTTAACACTGGGAAAGATTTCCCTTGGCCGTTCACCGGAGTTTATTTGCCTACTGTTGAGTGATCTCGGAGTTGGTATATTTAGGGGGGTGTGGGGGGGCATAGCCCCCCACGTCAGGGGGTGTGGGGGGGTGAAGCCCCTCACTTAATTTAGATGTAAAGTAATGTTTTTTGTGTTGTGGCCGAGGGACGTGTTTCCCTGGGATGTTCGACATTGCGCGGTTTGCTATTAGAAGATCAATGTTTAGATGTTCGATCACCTAAACAGTCGGTCTTCTAGTATAGACACTAGAAAACAACCAAGTGTAAAGACTTCTCATCTGCTCTTTGGCAATTATTTAAAACTGTATAGCTCATCAGATGAGTAACTAAAAGCACAACTACAAGTAGTCAAAATTTTTCAGATGATATAAGAATGTCATTTGGTCTTGATAAATGTGCAGAAGAAATCTTTAAATCAGGAAAACTACAACACCGAGAAAACGTCAGTTTGGGGCAAGAATGTGATATAAAAGAACTTGAGCAAGAGTGAGTGTGTAAATATTTGGGAAATAATGAAGAATCAACAATAAAACATGAACAAATGTGAATAAAATTTAGTAAGGAATACTTTAGAAGAATTACATTATTCCTGAAAACAGATTTGAAATCTAGGAACAAAATCCAAGCTAAAAAGCAATTTGCTCTTCCTGTCCTAACTTACAGTTTTCAAGTGATTGACTAGCCCCAAATGGTGTTGGATAGATTATATGGGAAAACAAAAAGGATGATTCATCTTATCAAATGATTTATAAAAATCAGTGCATACCAAGATTATATATTCCCCATTCTGAAGGAGGAATTGATTATATGTATAAATCTGCAATGGTAGGACTCCACACATCTGCTGACCTCACAAGACCCAAATGTAATGAAAGTTTTGAAACATGAGGAAAATAAATCTGAGGTGACTTCTCTGCTTAATCTAGCATAAGCAAATCGGTGTCAAGCAGGAATGGAAATCATACCAAAGTAGATAGAAATCAGGCAACAACTGAATGTACCAAAAAAATAAAGGAAAGAATATAAGATGTAGGACCAGATGAGAAGACAAGAAATGTGGAAAATGCATAAATATATTTGCAAGTATAGAAAACTTCTGGAAGAACCTCATGTTGATCAGAAGTGACTGCAGGAATGGTTAAGGAGAGGCAAATTCAAACCAAGAGATGAAAGGTTAATATTGGTGGCCCAAGATAGTGGGCTGCATGCACATCGGTTTACAAGTCCAATGAACATGTGGGACAGAAAAATGCAGGTTTTGTAAAACCAAATTGGAAACAAAAGCACACCTTGTTGCTGGCTGTGACATATTAATGGAAGAAAGACTGGATATTGAAAGGCATAATAATATGGCAAGATTGTTGCACAGGGGATTGTGCAAGCATTATGGTACTGAAGTGGCAAAAAAACACTGGAAATATGAGCCACAAAGCATCATAGAAAATGATGAAGTTTACATCACATGGGATCACCCATTACCAGCAGTTCAAATGATGGACAGTAGAAAAATGGATATAGTGGTCCATGAAAAAAAGACAAAAGTAGCATTGATCATTGAAATTGCCACACCCAGTGACTACAGTTTCTTGCATACAGTGTGCCACAAAGTCATAAAATATCAGGGTCTCCATGCAGAAATGAGAGCAATGTGGAAGAAAGATACCCAGACAGTTCTAATAGTAGTAGGAGCAATGGGTCTTATAAAAAGAATCTACAATCATTTTTAGATATGTTACCAATACATCTAACCCCATATGAATTGCAGAAGGAGTCAGTACTGGGCACATTGTGGGTGCTGTAAAGAGCACTTTTGGCTGACATCAAAGACTGAAACAATACTAATTTCATGAACTTTAATCATACTTTGACTTAGCAATGGAGTCCATTCCCATCATGGTACTAGAAACCCAAAAGACTTGGAGAAATTAAAAAGAAGGTATTAATGGTTTGTGTGCACAGCTGACCACTCTACAGCTGAGTAAGACCTGTGTACTCTATAGGGCACAGTAAACCACTGTGAAAGTGAAGTAGTCCATCTGACATGTGAAATAATATGGGGGAGAGAGTTTTCTTAGTATTCGGTTATGTTTATAGCTGTAGATTGGATGACAATAGTATTGCTATGGAGTTTATGAAAACTGTATGTGATTAGCAGACCACAGGTGCTAAAGCTGCTGGACAGGTCTAAGAAATGCAGGTCTTGTGGTGACAAGTAAGGAACACAAAATGAAATGACCTAGTCAAAGGAAGGAGCCTAGCCTAAAACTGGCAATGTATGTTAAACCAGAATAGGATATTGCATGCTACATGGCCTAATTATTATGACTTTATTGTCTTTGTGTTTATTGAAGAAGCAGTCTGGCACTTGGGAAATGTCCACAAAGTTTTAAGGAAAGGATGCCTGTAAATTGTTTTGGTCTGCTTTTGTAATTTAGAGGTAAAGGTTTTAGAGGGCTGACTGTAACACAAACCGCACTGCGAGATTAATGTCATTTGTTTCAAGGAGAACTTATGAAAACAGTACAAGTTAGTAACAAAGAATAATTCATAGGTTCATAGGTAGGTACTAGGCTATCAGCCCAAGGGCCTAAGTATGCCTAGCCAACAAGGTTCTCTGGCTTATGCCACCCAAGAAAGTTAATTTCCTGTGCCCCTGTCGAGCAGAGCCACAGAAGTGATCCCCGGGGTGTATTTCCTATTTCCCATCCACTCATCAAGATTTTTCTTAAGGAGTGCTAATGAGGAACTTTGCTTGACATAGATGGGTAGCCTGTTCCAGAGTATAGGAAGTCTCTGGGACAGGAATGTATCCCTCCAGCATGTCTTGTTTATTGTGGTGACAAGATTTAGGTCCATAGAGTGTGTAGCTCAGAGGGACTGGGATTTCTTTAGTTGTAGCATGTCCAACAGCTCTGGGTTTAACATAGCTTTATATGTTAGGCAGAGATCTCCTCAGAGTAGGCGATATGCTACAGAGTAAGGCTGGAGTTTTTTGAGACAGTCAGTGCAGGGCGTCTGTTTGAGGCCAGTAATCCTCTTTGTGAGTTACTTCTGTGGCCTTTCCAGCTGCTGCAGATGTCTTGTGAGAGGTACATTCCAAAAGGGGTGTTGTACACTATAATGGGTCTGATGATTGCCGAGTAGAGGGGAGCAATGACCTCTTTTTCCCAGGATGAAAACACTTTTGTGATGTGTGCCACATAGAAGGATTTCCTGACTACAGTGGTGATGTGATTATCAAAGGAAAGACTACTGTCCACCTGGGTCCCAAGGTCTCTTTTCACACATTCGACGTTAAGTAGATTGCTGTTTATGTGGTAGTTCATGGGTACAGAGTTTTTAACCAAAGGGATGACAATGCACTTTTTAGCATTGAGCTTGAGGCCATGCCTCTGACACCAGGCATCTGTCTCAGTGAGGCCCTTCTATAGGATGTCCACATCATTTGGGGACTGGACTATGGCTCCTAGTTTGCAGTCATCTGCGAACTTCATTAGCCAGAGGCCTTCTGTGTTTGCCTGTACTTCAGAGAAGTAGATACCAAACAGGAGAGGTCCCAGAATTGAACGCTGTGGTACTCCACTTGTCACTGGTTTGAAGTCAGATTTGGAGTCTGCAACTTTTACAGTGTGGGTTCCATTAGTGAGCCAGTTGGCAACCCATCTTGTGATGTAGGGATTTATACCTAGTTTAGTGAGTTTAGCTATAATTCCAGAATGGGGAATGGTGTTAAAAGCCTTGGCAAGGTGAAGATATGCTGTGTGAACCACATTACCTTCTTCTACGACTTTGGTGACTGCCTCAAAGAAGACGATCAGGTTCAGAAGGCATGATCTGCCTTTCACAAACCCGAACTGGGTGGGGTCCAGAGTTTAGAGGTTACCAATGTCTTTGTTTGAGTTCCATTGATGATACGTTCCATGGCCTTGCAGACCAGGTTCATCAGGCTAATAGGGTGATAGTTCCCGGGATAAGTGGTGGCTCCCCCTGGAGTGGGATACTGTTGCTGTGCCCCAGTCAGTGGGCACAAAGCCTGACGTGAGACTATGATTGCACACGGTTCTTGTGTGGGGAGTCAGTTCATTCTGAAGTTCATGTAGAAGACAGCCTGGAATGTTGTCTGGTCCCATGGATGCTGTGTTTTTGGTTTTAGAGATTGCAGCTTTTACCTGCATAGATGTGATTACAGGGACTCTGCATTCTTCCTGTATAGATATTGGCCCTTTAGGGGGTGAGAGGGGGTAAGGATGGCACTGAACCCATCTGCCAGGATGTTGGCAATATCAGTTGGTTCTTTAATTTTTGCGCTGTTGTGCTGTAACTCAGGGCAGATCTGGGTGTTGCTACTGAGATTCTTGATATAGCTGTAGAGTGCCTTATGGTTGCCTTTAGAATCAGTGGTGATTTTGTTTTTGTTGTTAGCTTTGGAGGATCTTACAAAGAATCTCAGCTTCTTACTGAGGCTGACCAGGTAGCTCCCCTACTCATGGGATTTTGCTCTCTTTTGCAACAGTTTCTTCCTTCTGTTGTAGAGTTTGTTTATGACAGGGGACGACTAGATTGGATTCCTTTTTTTGGAGGATAGCGTTTTGGTTTTGTTTGGGATAGTACGATCCATGCACTCATGTAAGTGCTTATAGAGTGCATTTGTGTAGGATTTAGCAGTCTTAACTGTATTGTCCATCTGCATGGGTGTCATGAAGTTCACCACTTCTGTCTTAAGCATGAAGTTGGCTTTGGAGAAATTTTTTACCATGGTTTCCTTAATGGTGGGTGGGGTGGAATGTGGATATCTAGGGTGATTAGCTTATGGTTGGATCTGACCAACGAGGAGTTGACTTCAGGTGTGGAACACCAGTCACTCATACTGGTAATGGCTAGGTCTTGGATATTGTTGCCCCTGGTGGGGGGTGTGGATAAGTTGATCCAGGGCATTGGAATTTATGAATTCCAGAAAGTGTTTAGCAAAGGAATTGGTGCATGAGTAGTTTTCCCAGCTAATGGTAGGATAGTTGAAATTATTGGTTGAACCCTAATATTTTCCAGTATATCAAGAATAGAGGAATGGGAATCCTGGGATATGGTGGGGGATCTGTAGCAAGCTACAATTTGGATTGCAGTTTTGCCCAGAGTTAGTTACACTTGGATAATCTCGGATGCATTATTCTGTGCAACAAGCCTGGAGGTGTGGATATCCTTAATGAATATGGACACACCTCTGCCTTTGGTGTTCTGGTCCAGCTTAGATGGCCAAAAAGTGTGGTATGAGTTATAGCCTGGTAATGCAGGGGTGCTCTCTAGAGCCTTGAACCAGGTCTCAGTCACTGCACAGATATCGATGTTCTCCATTTTAAGGAGTGCCTCGAGTGAGTGCATTTTGAGATTTAGACTTCTAGAATTGAGTAGCATTACCCTCAGTTTTAGCTTGCCTGTTCCTGTTATGGTGGTGAATTTGTCATTTGAACCTTGCCTATAAAAGGCACTATAGGGGCGGCAAGACCCTTAACCAGTATCCTGAATCACAGCGGCGACAGGTGCAGGCCATCTCTGGCAAAGCATCATATTCTGTCAACCATGTCATCCCAGGCAGATAGATACTGGATCCCCTTAGAATGACACCAGAAGCTTAGCCAATTGTTGAAGTCAATAATTTGTCCTTGTCCTGCAGTATCATTCTGGGTGATGGCAGGATGATACTCAGGGCTAGGGTCATACCTGCCTGGGCTACAAGATTGGAGAGCTCTTCCATGTCTCTTTTCATGTAGTCCAGGGAGGTACATCTCAAGTCGTTTACACCAACATGGACAATGACAGAGTCATATTTGTACTTGTTGTGCAGTGACCTGAGTGTGTGGGTTATGTGGCAGATCCTAGCAGCTGACAGTAGCCTTCTCTTTATTTAGCCTGGTGAGTGGGTCATCAGTGTGCCTGACTATAGAGTCATCTATGACTAGTGTGGTGGGTACATTGTTTTTTCATATGGGCTGTGGTTTATTAGCACACTGATTCTGTGGGCTATGTGTCATTTGGGTTGTGTTGGGGGGTGGAGGTTGCTTGTGTTTCTGCTTTGGAGGTCTTTGTTGCTTGAGCAGATTATTACTGAGAGCCTCCGTTGATGTTTTTGTGTTTCTATGTGTGGATTTTGGTGGTGTAGATTTAGTGGGACTATGTGAGTGTGGTGTGGTGCAAATGTTTAGTAAAGTTTCCCTTCAGACATAAAACCATGGAAAAAACACATACAAAAGGAGATACACCATGGCCAAAGTATCTTAATGTCCAAAATAAAACTCCAGTCTTCACTTCAAGAGTTTTAATAACACTTAAAACAGGATCCAACAAACCAATGAGCGCTTTCACGTACAAATACGTTTCATCAGACTTCAATGTTTAACATTATCTCATAGTTATTTTATAGCCGTAACCCAATCACTGAACATCCAATCAAATACAAAATACACAATTCAAAAACAAAAATCATTTTTAATGCGTCACCGACTCTTAAAATTATTTAAAATACCTTATATGTGAAATGTTATAGTAAAGGTTTATCAATTAAAATATAACCTATATCAAATAAAATAATATATTTAAAATATAATTTCAATGTTTTAGTGTTTATATGGTCGTGCTGCTAAAAACGGTTTAAGTGATATTCTATCATTAAGGCCATGGGCTGTATGTGCCTGTAGCCTCATGATCCATCTATTTTCTTGGCCTTCTGTATATTTTTTTATGCACGACCATATAAACACTAAAACATTGAAATTATATTTTAAATATATTATTTTATTTGATATAGGTTATATTTTAATTGATAAACTTTTACTATAACATTTCACATATAAGGTATTTTACATCATTTTTAAGAGTCAGTGACACATTAAAAATGGTTTTTGTTTTTGAATTGTGTATTTTGTATTCGATTGGATGTTCAGTGATTGGGTTACGGCTATAAAATAACTATGAGATTATGTTAAACATTGGAGTCTAATGAAACGTATTTGTACGTGAAAGCACTCACTGGTTTGTTGGATCCTGTTTTAAGTGTTATTAAAACTCTTGAAGTGAAGACTGGAGTTTTATTTTGGACATTAAGATACTTTGGCCATGGTGTATCTCCTTTTGTATGTGTTTTTTTACCTTCTCCTTTTGACTGTCAAGTTCAGTCTTTGTTGGAGAGAGCTTTACCTCCAGTTTGTCTAGATAAGTGCATCTCTTACAGTTGTGGTGTTGGGTGGTAGGAGAAGAGGGTTGTCTGTGTACATGAGGCATGTGCACCTAGTGCTTACCACTCCCACTGATAAGCTAGAAGGCTTCCCTCCAACACATAAAGGTTTGGAGGGCTCATAAGCTTACAAACAGTCCTGGATATAGCAAATCTGAATCTGGACTACACTAGTTATAGGAAAGGTGGGAAGCCAGCACAAAAGTGGGCTTTTAAACCAGAAAGTTGAAAGAGATGGAAAAACTGCCCAAACAGTCAAACTTCAATTTCTGGGCCAGAAACCACTCTTGTGGCAGATAGTTTACCTAGCGCTTACCACTCCCACTGATAAGCTAGAAGGCTTCCCTCCAACACAGAAAGGCTTTGGGGGCTCAGAAGCTTACAAACAGTCCTGGTTACACATCTGTATCTGGACTAGACTAGTTACAGGAAAGGCAGGAAACAAGCTTAGAATTTTTTTTATTTTTTTTTTGTAAAGTGGAAAGGGAGAAAGGAAAAACAATATAATTCAAAATTAAGGACCTAAGTGGCTTGCCCTTCACAAATGTTCTCTCTGTATTAGGTAGAATGAGCTAGTGACACTAGACTGGAATAGAGCTGAACAGATGAGATTGGTAGGCGTGTCTGAATTCAAAATATGATCTCACTGTACTCGGTTGAGTGAGCAAATGAGATAGACCCAGGAGGAGTGTTCAAACTCAAATTTACAAGAGGGGCAGGCAATTCCAAAGCCACCAAGATTAATACCACAACAATAACAGGGAGGGAGAGTGGGAAACTAACTGCAGAGAGAGAGAGAGAGGCCACAGTATTCTATGAAACAATTAAATAGAAAATAAATAACTAAAGAGAGACACAGACCACAATATTCAATGAAACAATTAGACAGAAACATAAAATGCAGTACAATCTTAAACACTGCAAGTTTGTATTTAACTCAGCTAGTAATGCAGTTGATTGTAGGTATGTAGCAGAAACCAAATAACTCCGATATTGTGCAGTAATAAATTCAAAGATATGTGACTAACACTTATAAATACAGAGAAACCCTCTAGGTTAAGATTTTAACAATGAATATCAATGAAGTGAAACACAATAGCTCCCACTTACTGCAGAGAGAGAGAGAGAGAGAGAAAGACCACAGTATTCTATGAAACAAACAGAAAAATAAATAACTACAGAGAGACACAGACCACAATATTGAATGAAAGAATTAAATAGAAAAATAAAATGCAGTACAATCTTTCAAGTTTGTACTTAACTCAGCTATAATGCAGTTGATTGTAGGCATGTAGTAGAAGCCAAACAACTCCGATACTGAGCAGTAATAAATTCAAAGATATACAATTCAGGGATTGTATATATTTTTTGCATCAGAGCTAATGAAGCTGGACGTTAATCTAGCTGTAACAGTAACAGAATACTTTTCTGGTAGCATTACATTTCATTTTATAAAGTTTGATGTGGGTTCAGTTGTTTGTGATAATTATAGAAAATATTCTTTGAAATGTTATCTAGTTGAGTACTTCAGGAGGCACTGCAGTGATAGATGCAACCTGTTGAGTATTATAACATTCGGGTAGAAAAGACAGTTATTTCATAGTGATAACACAATGATGTAGAACTGCACCATTTTAGGCTTGAATCACTCAATCAATTATTTAATATCTGCAACATATGTGGTGTGATTAAATGTTTTTTTATATGTTCTTAACCAAAGCTATAGAACTTTTTGTAGGCATGCCTTGGGATACTATGCGAGACCGTCATGACCGTTTTATGATTTATATTACTTTGCCTTAGCCATAATGGGCTGGAGTAATGTGTTCATATCTAAAACATTAGCAACATTCTCTTTTATTGCTATAGAGAATGTTTGCCTTTTTCTGGGTGATGCATGAGGTATACATTATTAGCAAGTTTTTCTAGGGATCACATTTTGTAAAATCAAGCTGATCATAACTTGAAAGATCCTAAAAATTGAAATGTGATTTTTCTATAGGGTAGTTTCTTGTGACTGCAGAAGATATGGGATGATATGGGGATGATATGTCAAGCTATAATGGCTGGATTTATTTTTTTTTTTTTCAAAACAGGTTTATTGTTTTAACATACAAGAGAAATATCATAACAATTTTATACAAGTAATTAAAAATAGATATGATTATAACATTCAACAAAACAACTAAATATTTACAAAGACATCCACTACAATCAGATCAATTAATTAAACTAAAATACCATGCTATTGAAATTAGGATTTTTTTAACAAATTTTGTAAATTATCCCATACAATATAATAAGATGTTTTTCTAGTTGTTCTTGACCCAATTGTGTTTATTTCCATATGGCACACTATATTCATAACATTTTTAAATTCATTGAATGAAGGAGGTGTATCTGAAATCCAATTTCTGGTTATTATTTTCCTAGCCACTGCTAGAATAGACCATAACAAGGGAAGCTTAACCTTTTTAACACTTTGAGGTACAGGTATGTTGAATAATATAAGAGATTTAGAAATAATGAAATTATCTGTAAAAAGAGCCTGCAAAAATTCATTAATTGACTTCCAATATTCTTACAATTTTATACAGTCATAAAACATATAAGCCCAGTCAGCATTAATTTCTACATTACATCTCTTACATAGATTATCTTTATTATTTATTTTATTCATCATCAAAGGTGTATAAAAATATCTATGTAAAAATTTTCATGTATAAAGTCTCCAGACAATGGAAGACGTAGTTCTATAGGCAGATTCCAATATATATTGTTTATCTTGTTGATTTGGTGGATCCCCATTAATAGAAGTGAAATAATTCCAGTATGTATCTACACTGTAAAACGTTTCTTGTCTGATAATTTTATGTATGTATGAAAGTTTACCTTTATCAGAAACTTTATGTTGTAAATTTAATATCAAGTAATCAATCAGTGTTGGAATAGATTCTTTAACTGTTATAGACATTAGATCTATTCTATCAATGCAATGTTGTCTAAAGGTCTGAACCTCTAACCAGCAAGTTTCTCTTAGATCAAATTCTTGTTTTAAGAAATCTAGATTTTTAACTTTATTATCAGATATCAACTAATACCAGTACTTTAGATCATTATCTATAGCTAAATGAGTTCCTTCAGAAGTAGAAGACTAAAGCATACCCTGAGTATACATTATAGGGAATATAATAAAATTCCATTCCCTATACTTAGGGTGCATGAATATAAAGTTACGATAGCTAATAATAATATTTAATGGGTAACAAACCATATGTTTAGGTGTAATAGGTGAAGTAAAAAATTCCTTTAGTAACCATAACATGGAGTTATTTACAATCATATTTTTATGTGTTAAGGAGATTTTCATGAAGTGCATACTAATTAGCTCCCAATAATCTTTCCATTTTGCGACATATGACTGATCTATTAATAAAGTAATAACTTTTACAATAGAAGAAATAGTATATAAATTAAAGTCTGGAAAAGAAATACCCCCTTGAGACCAGCTATTAGTATGTTTCTTTAATGCAATCCTAGGTCTATTAGGTGCCCATAGGAAATTTAACATTAGTGTATTTAGTTTCTTGATAATTATTTTTGTAGGTAGAAGTATTATTGATTGTATTAAGTATAAAATCTTGGGGAATATTATCATTTTAATAATTGTAAGTCTCTCCTCCATAGTAAAAAACATATTATTCCAGGTATTATTTTGTATATTAAGAAAACAGATATTATAATTATTATATATAATAGATTTAATATCTTTAGATAGTATTATACCTATATAAGTTATCTGACCTGAATTGGGTACATATTTAGTAAAATCACTAATGAGAATATTTTTTCGTGTATATATAGGTAGTATTTTAGTTTTTTCTTCATTGAATATTAAACCAGAAATACTTTTAAAATTCATCATTTTATCAAATAGAGACTGCATAGAAGAATTAGATCCTGCTGATGTAATTAGAACATCATCTGCAAAAAGTTGAATTTTGGATGTTGTATTTTCATCTATTTCAAAACCCTCTATCTCAGTACTGTTTCTGATCAAATTAGCCCAAGGCTCCATTACTAAAGTGAATAATAGTGGAGAAAGTGGACATCCTTGTTTTGTACCTTTAAAATGGGTATTTTTGTGAAACATATGTTCCTACCTTAATATAAGCCAATGTTCCTTTGTATAAATGCTCAATTAGATTTACAAATGCATCTGAGAAGTTTGTGCACTTCAGTAAGGTAAACAGATAGTCCCAACTTACTGAATCAAATGCTGAACTTATATCAAGACTAATAAGTGTTAAATCTTTCTTTTTCCTATTTGCAAAATCAATTAATGTTAAAGTTCTTCTTATATTATCAAAAGTATTTCTATTTACAATGAAGCCTGTCTGATCTATATCTATAATGCCGGGGATGATTGTCTTCAATCTATCAGCAAAAATACTCATAAACATTTTATAATCAACATTAAGTAATGAGATGGGCCGATATGAAGTACATCTAGTTGGATCTTTATTAGGTTTTAAAATTGGTGAAATAAATGTATATTGCCAAGATGGGGGGGGGGGGTTATTAACTCAGTTTGGGCCAAAATAAAAACCTTATTTATTAATGAATATGCACTTTTAGAAAGTATTTTATATATCTCTGGTATAATACCATCATTACCCAGTGCTTTGTTTGATTTAAGCTTATTTATTTGTGTAATAACCTCTGTATATGAAATACTTTTGTCCAATAGTTTAATCTGTTGTTTATTAAGCTTTTTATTCATGTTTGTGGTTATAAACTCCTTTATTTTATCTTTAGGTTCCATGTTAATGTTATTATGGTTAATTTTGTGAAAGTGATTTCTAAATTCATCTAGTATTTCTGGTTTACTAGAAACATTTTTCTTTTTCCTTAGAGAAAAGATTTCTTTGATATGGTTTTGTTTATTCAACCTTTTTGTTTTATTTTTAAGTCTGTGTGAGTATTTGGGGCTTATTGAATAAGACAAAAACTTGTATTTCTCTAAAGTTATTTTAACTTTATGAGTTAAAATTTCTTTGTATTTCTCATTTAGTTTGTTTATTTCTTCAATAACTTTCTTGTCCATAATATTTTCTTTATTATTATGTTTATAAGAGTCTAATTTACTTTGAATATCTAACAATTCCTTATCCCTAGATTTCCTTTTATTATTATACCATCTGATACTTTGTCCATATAGATATGATTTTAAGGCATCCCAAACATAGACAATGGAGACTTCAGGAGCATTATTTATGTCTAAAAAATGTTTTACTTCTGAAAGTATATATTCTTTATAGTCTTTTAGTTGAGTTAAGTATGCTGGTATCCTTTTGATCTGAACATTATGAGTATTTTTTATCATGAATTCAAAAAAAATTGAATTATGATCAGATATAGCACATGAAATGATTTTGGAATTAATTAAATCTGTTACCATCTGGTTAGAAATAAAGACCCTATCTATTTTTGAATAAGTTTTGTATCTGTTAGAAAAAAAGGTGTATGGTAATGATTTTGAATCTATCTGATTATTAATATCATTCAAATGATAAGAATTAGCAAAATCATTTAAATGTTTTGCATTAGATGTAATTCTTCTTTTTCCTATAGTGGTAGTATCACTTTCATGTAGTATACAATTAAAGTCACCAGCTAAAATAATATCTCCTATAGAGAATGATATGATCTTATCAAGATGATGTTTCACTGTATTAATACCAATTCCAGGTATCTAATATACATTAATTAAAGTGTAAGTCTTCCCATTAATTTGTATTGTAACCATACAAAACATTCCTTTGTCATCCTGATAAGACTTAATGGTTTTAGGAATGGGCATACTTTTATTCCATAAAATAGCCACTCCTCTTTTTTTTCTGAGTGTGCTCTGAACTAACCAATACTGTATATTTGTTTGTGGCTAGTTTATCAATATCTTTTTCAAGAGATGGGTTTCTTGCAGGAAGACTAAGTTGGCCTTATGTAAATTAATGTATCTTATTAGGCTTGCCCTTTTACACGGATTATTCAATCCATTAATGTTTAAAGAAATTCCTTTTAAAGATGTCATTTGGCATTTTTAAAACTTAAGAATCTTATGATCAAAATAACAAATAACAACATAAGTAATGTTACATCTCCTCCTTTAGGTGTACCTTTAAATATAGCTGTATTTATTGAATCTCTTATGGGATTTTGTATAGGATTCAATTTTGTTTGTAGTGACAATGAGTGTACAAAATATATTGTGGATGTCAAAACTATATACATATAACAATGAACAAGTGAAAATAATGTAAGGATTAAACCTTGCATCCAGCCTGGAGTTAAAAACTCCAACTTAGAGTAGTATTTACCACTCAAGTTAACCCCTACCCTAAGCAGCAGTACCTCAGCTACCACCTTATCAATTTAATACTGATTATATTTAACTTAAATTAACAGCTTTCAATTCAATTATCTAGCAAGACAAGACTACACATTTGATAAAACAGCATCATATAAACTAAAATAAACTTTTTTTTTTAAAAAACTATTCATACTACTATATACATCTATGTAATATAATACACTTGTATTCAAATAGCATTCAAATAATCTTGATATTAGGAACCAGGAGGAGAGAGAGAAATAAAGACGTGAAAGAGGGAGAGAGAGTGAAAGAAAGAGAGAGAGAGAGAAAAAAAGGCATATTTACATATTAATTTATTCAAAGTATGTAAAAATAAGTTCTAACATTCATTTAAATCAAAAATGTTGGCTAATATGGTTCAGACATTACATATATTAAGATGCATCTATTTTCTGTCATGTAAATGCAGTCAACAGCTTCCAAAAAAACCCTTGAATTGCTTGTATATGAGCATTTTACTCATACTCATTATTGTCAATAGAATAAAATATTATATTTATAGAAATTGTTATAAATCATACTGCATAGTTATGCAAATTCTCAGAAACACTTGCATTATTGTAAAAAGGCCATCTGTATTTTGTATGTCTATACTACTGCTTTAAAATATATCACATGACAATTTCTTCCAGAATAGAGTTATAAAGTTATTTATGCTTGTCAATCAGATGAATTAAATGAGTTATAGTAATGTATATGTTTGGAACATAAGTTTTTAACACAGATTAGTATGCTGCAGTCAAGTAGATTTTCAAAAACACTTGAATAAATGTTTCATTTTCTATGCCTTCTAAAATAAGACATTTACTTACTACAAGAAACTGCATCATTTAAAATCATTATAACTGACATATTTTATGAATTATAACATAGATATTTAAGTAATTATATAAAATAACTCACATTTAAATGTTAAAGAGTTAATTTTCCTTCACATAGTCACATTTGCATCAGTTCTACTTCCTGGTAGAGTGTTCTTCCTGAATCTGCGATGTGTCAGTATGATATCTGGGTCAAAGGTCAAATTGACTGCTTTCAGCTTCTCTGTGAGAATTCTGAGAGTTAAAGCTTTTAAAACAACTCGAGGACACTGTTCATGAGGTAGCCCACATCCCAGATTGTCTCCCTTAACATTTTGGTGGGAAACTTGTTAAAAACTAGTGACAAACATTCATTTAGCAGTGTAAATGCATCTAAACATGACAAAACCTTTGCAATGTATTTTACAGGTTATTACAGCCTCTATGTAAGTGAAATTAAGTCCAAAGTTATTAATAAGTAATAAAACTCAATATTTTGTCCCAACTCAATTTTTATGCAAATCTTATTATTTACTGTGTCTATATGATCAAAAGCATTTCTATATATTAATATGAGAAAAAAAAATAAAGAGAAAGAATAAAGAAAAGAAAAAGAGAGTAGAAAATAAGAGTGTAAAGCAGAAATAAAAAAATGTAAGAGAAAGCTATAAGAAGTATATACAATGGAATATTACTTACTGTTTATATTGAGTTAAAAATAAAACATATTATTTACTATTATTTAGTTCTAATTATTATTAGTTAAAGCATGACAGATTATTTACAAACAAGCTTAAGCAGTATAATCAAGAAAGTATAATTAGGAATAGCATTTGAAGAACATATAAACTTTTTACAAGGAATAAATATGTTATTATTCCATTTATCATATTTTCATTATTCTTCTCTCCCTGCCCTCCCCCACCCTTTACCCACTACATAATCTAAATAGAATGTCATTGTTTAAACAAAGAAAAGGAGAAAAAGAAAAAAGAAAAAAAAAATGTATCAAATTACTGACCTTACTTCTCTTTTTCAGAAAGAGAAACAAATTGAATAATAGCTTGTTATTAGTTCCTCAGATATTTTGACTGGTTATGAAACAAAACATTTCTTTGCACACAGAGAATAACTTTGATTAAATCTTTTTCAGAATATTTGTGGCTTTCCGGAAATGCAGGAACTATATTTAAAAAAGATTAATAATGAAGTAAAATGATGAGAGAAAAAAAGAAAAAAAAAACATAGAACAAATCATTTGTTTTTTAGTCTCTTCTTCTTCTCTGAAGTCTTCCATGAAGTTTCAGTTGCCAGTCTCTTTAATGAAGGACTAGCCCATTCCATTTCCTCTATTTTATCCAAAATCTTATTTTTTTGATAAACAGTAAAGCAGAGTCTAAGTCATCAAAATTTTAGGACCATCAGGAAGGAAGATTTTAGCTTGGCAGGAAACAGAAGGTATGTTTTAAACTGTGCTTTTTTAAGCTCCCTTATTAGTGGCAGAAAAACTTTTCTTTTAGCTATTACCAAGGAAGAATAGCCATTGTCAAAACGCACAGTTGTCTCATTAATCTTAACAGGAGCTTTAGCCCAAGCAGATTTAAGAACCATCTCTTTATCAAAAGATGATAGAAATCTAACTATAACTGATCTAGGATAGTTTTTGTTAGAGTTAGTATTAGCTATAGATCTATGTGCTCTTTCGATACCAAAAGAGAATGCTTCTGGTAAGTCTAAAGTTTTAGGGAGCCATGTTGTTAAAAAGAAGTAATATTGTTACCTTCAATATTTTCTGGCAGTCCAAAAATCCTAATGTTATTGCGCCTAGATCTATTTTCCAGGTCATCCAGCTTTGTTTGTAAATGTGTATTTTGTTTCAGCAGAAACTCAATGTTGATTTCCTCTTCTTGGATTCTATTTTCCATGTCATTCACAGCTTCTTCTATGCTTGTCATCTGGATCTTCTGTTGTTGCAGGTCTATATGTAACAAGTCTATTTGTTTTGTAGTTTTTTCTATGAAGGTATCAATTTTAGTATCCATTTTATCCATCTTAGCAGTAAGTTGCTGGATTATAGTTATCAGAGACTGAAGTTCTTTCTTGATGCTGGAGTCTTGAGAATTTGTCTTACTGGAACTCATTTCAGACTGATAAACTGACAGGAAAATTTCCAATGTGATTTCTGACAGGAATATTGTTAAAAGTTCCTTTCTTTTTTAGATATAGTTCAAGAACTATATAAAACAAACATATTTAGAAAGAAAATTACTTCAAAAATTATTTTTTTAAGTAATTAATTCCTGTCAGTGTCATAAAATTGGTGGAGCTGAAGAAATCTGCTGCTATCCTGTGTTCATCCTTGCCCACGCCCCCAATGGCTGGATTTATTGACTAACTGTTGTCCTAAGAGAAGTACTAGAAAATCAGCTAATATTTAAGGGACATTACAAAAATCTGAGACAAAATCACAAACAGTTGAGTGTTATGTGAGGTGGGCATGTATTGTTTTGCAGTATACATCTTTTCTGGGTCTATGTTAAAAGAACGAACAATCATAATGTCGAGTACAACATACTCGACACACTATGATCGAAAGTTCAAAACCTTGAAACCTTAAAACCCCAAAACAAACAAAATTGAAAGATGTTGTTTGTCCTACACCTTCCCTATACTAACATACAACCAATTCATACAAACCCCTACACACTTGCATAATTCAAACACTTACACACCTACAAAAACACACCTACTTTTAAAACAAGATGGGTGCCTGCATGGCTTATTTATTCCATACCACAGAACCCCCAGAGGGTCCCTAGCTTCAATTGCTTTATTCGTCATAAGTATTGCAGTTTCAGCTGTTTATGCTTTGTCTCTTCAATATATATATATATATATATATATATATATATATATATATATATATATATATATATTGAAGAGACAAAGCATAAACAGCTGAAACTGCAATACTTATGACGAATAAAGCAATTGAAGCTAGGGACCCTCTGGGGGTTCTGTGGTATGGAATAAATAAGCCACGCAGACACCAGAAAATTTGATTTGAGTGCTTTCGTTTGCACTTTTATTACAAAGCTGTTTAACTTCTTCAGAAATCATACATAAGTGAATTCCAACAGAGGTATAAATAGTGCATATGATGTGATGTGTGACGTAGTGGTGGGAGGTACCTTGGAGAGGAAAGGATACCTGGGGGGAGGTAACCAGTGGTGGTTACCTAATCCATTTCAGTACACATTTAATGTTAAGGCTGCCATTCAGACCCAGGTGGCTGTCGGCTCCCAGTTTGATTTGCCACTTGAGCTCCCTGACCTCAACTGGGGTGCTGGACTCTTCGCTGAAACTAGAAACTTTTTCTAGTACCAAGAAGGTGAACTTTGTAGGTTTTTTTGCAGGGTACTGCATGCTTGGCTAAAGCATAAATGTTATCTACTCTTCTGATGGCTTGGTAATGTTCTTTTACCCTGTCACTGAGTTTTCTAGTAGTCATGCCTACATAGAAGCATGGGCAGTGTGCGCACCTGCTTAGATACACTACCTGTGTAGAATTGCAGTCATAGTTGCCTTGTGGGCTGATTGGTTTGTTGTTACCAATCGTGACATTGTCAGTTGTGCTGATGTATTGGCAGCATATGCAATGTCCACAGGGGTGGGTCCCTTGTTTTGTGCTCTCTTTATTGAGAATGTTTCTTTTCTTCTCGAAAATGGTCTTCAGGGAGTGGCCTCTTTTATGGGTAAAGATGGGAGTTCCCCCCAGGGTCTTGTTGAGGTCTGCATTGCAGATCAGTATGTCCCAGTTCTGAGACAGGGTAGCTTTTATCTTATCTCCATCGATGGGGATGGGGAACCTGGGTAGGAGGTCCTCCTTTTTTCTGTTTTGTTTGAACTCCCCATAAATTAGGATGGGCTGGTGTCTGGAGTAACAATCAAAACAACACTCCTGCGCGTAGGGCAAATGCACGGCTCAAAAAAACACAACAAGAGTTCCAGTAAAGACAGAGCCAGCATACTGTGTACGAAATCACTTTAATAAAATAAATAAGCAGACCGGTTTCGGCCGGAATAATATCACAGCCTTCCTCAGTGCAAATAAGAAAATATGCAATTGAATTAAACAATAAATACATGCTTCTAAAGGCTGATTGGTCCATCTAAAATTGTTCATTCAAACCAGGAGGAAACAACCCTCCCAGTTTCACAATCCACTTATTCTCTTTATTATTTAAAATGGAATGCCTTCCAATTTTATTGGATTTATTGCCCTTTACAATGTCAATAATCAAAAATGAAAACCTAGCAGTGGGGTGTATCAAATGGTGTTTGTAAAGTGCATTCGAAGGTTTTTTATTTTTAATATTGCTAATGTGTTCTGAAATTCTTATTCTAAATGGGCGAGAAGTCTGACCAATGTAAAAAGAACCACAGATACATGTAGCTTGATATACTAACCAATCAGTACTACAGTTGGCAAAGAAGTTAATATCATAAACTGAAGGGCTATTGCGACTGGAGAATTGTTTAGATTCTGTCACCTTCTCACAGTGGATACAATGTCCACATGGATAGCAACCAACTAATGGGTCACCCATAATAGTAGTATGATCCTTGTATGTCACAAATTCTTCCCTGTTGATTGAATTGACCAAATTACTGCAACACATAACCCATGCCATAGCCCCTAGCTTTAAATCTACCAGTAAGATCCTTCCTATGATTCTGAAATGAAGAATCATCTGAACAAATTTGTTTCGTTCTAATAAATTGTGATTTGGGGATGTTGCGAGCTATATGTGGAGGATGAAAACTAGACGCATGTAGTATGGTATTGTATTGGGGATATTTTTTGAACACTTCAGTGCCCAGCGTGTGATCTGATAATCTATTAATATTTACATCCAAAAATGTAATACTGTTAAGATCATAATGGATAGTAAATTGCAATCCCCAAGGGTTCCTGTTTAGGTAAACTAGAAATTCATGTAGCGTATTAACCTCTCCCATCCATACCATCCAGCAATCGTCCAGGTAACGTCTCCAAATGTCAATGTATTCTAAATAAATGTTAGTGCCTGGTCATAAATAAGCTGTTTTTCAACAAAAGCCATAAACAAATCAACATAAATGGGGGCAAAAGAAGCCCCCATTGCTGTGCCCTCTCTTTGTAAGTAACAAGTATCCTGATAAAAAAATACATTACTACTAAGAACATGACCTGCTAGCTGTACCAAGAAAGAATTGAAATCAAATCATATAAATTGGCCACCTCCAACCAATATGTAAGCGCCTCCAAACCAATTTCATGTGGAATATTGGTATATAAGGTGCACACATCAAGTGTGCACATCAACCAGTCCGGTTCTAACTGACTCTCTGAAATGATTTGCAGGAAGTTAGTAGTGTCCTGTAATCGAGATCGAACAAGATGGAGGAGGGGCTTAAGGTGTTTGGTCAGATAAAGAGATAGTGGTTCCGTAATATAACCTTTGCCTGAAACAATCGGTCTGCCTGGTGGATGTATAGGATTTTTGTGAATTTTTGGCAAAAAATAAATATATTGGTTAGCCGGGTCCTGAATCATCAATTGGTGCATGATGTCATTAGTTATAATTGCTTCATCTCTGGCCTTTACCAAAAATTCATCAATTGATTTTTTGAAACTATGGATAGGATTTATAGGCATTTCAAAATAATATCTGCCATCAGATAACTGCCTTTTGGCTTCCTGATCATAATCTTTCCAATTCAACACAACCACAGCTCCATCTTTGTCGACTGAGATAATGACAATATTTTTGTTATTTTGTAGTTCCAGAATAGCTTGTTTTTCCACAAGAGTTACATTGTTTGATTTATACTGTATCTCAGACCTAGAAAAGTGCAGATCTTTGAGAACGCTATTCTGGAACTGATGTACCAAAGGATGCATAGGTGGAGTGAAAGAAGATTTTTGACATATAAACTTATCATCCATATCATCATTATCATTATTGCCAAAAAATAATCTTAAGTTCAAAATTCTACAAAAAGACAAATTCTGAGCAAACAATTCCTCAGACACCATAAATCCCGGGATAAAAGTGAAGCCTTTATTAAGCACAGATAAATGGGCTGGAGATAATACAAAATCAGATAGATTTAAAACATTCTTACTTTGATTTTCCACTAATTCTGTATGACCATTTTCAACAGACTCTGAATATTGTCTATACCTTCTGTGTTTGCGTCCCCCCCCCCGCTTGTACCTGGACCTAAAGGGACAGATAATATAGTCCTTTTGGGTGAAGATGAACTTGGTACTAATTGTAACTCATTATCTGTACAGGAAGAGATATCCTCAGTTGAGGAACCAGTGTCTTGACCAAATTATCTTAAAATGGAACGTGGTCTCTTTCTCTTGGAAGTTTTAGATAATGTAGGTGTGAATCTCACATGTTTGGAATTATTTGAAAAGGGATTACCCTGGTGGTAATCACCCTGATCCCTCTTAAATTTCTTATTTTTTCTGCTTTTAAGCTGTTGTTCTAAATTATTTAGATCTGTGGCTACTTTTTTGAGGTGTTGGTTAAAATAAGGTTCACCTTCATAAGGTTTCATGTCATTCACCATTTTGGTCACCACATCAATTTCTTTGTCAATTATTCGATCATAATACTTGGAAAGAGTTTCCACAAAGGACATACTGGCCTGCTGCTGTATCTGTGACCACTGATCACTGAGCTCCGAATCTACCGTCCCCACATGAGGTTGTATACATACTCTCAGGCCCCGAGGGGTTATACCTTTGGCAATATATGCCTTGAACAATTTGGAATGCCAAATGTTGGCTCTAAGAGTACGAAGCTGTTTACATAAGCCTTCAAAAGCTAGAATACAAGCAGATTCCAAATTGGATGCATCATCAATCATATTGTTGGCTTGAGAGGAAGATCCAAGCCCAAATGCCAGAAGATCTTCCCTATCAGCTGATAGCCCTGTTATTAAACTTGAAAGATCCATGGCTGGAACTATTTTTGTTCAAATAGGTATAAGTTGAATAAATACCAAGATTAATAGCTGACAATGATAGCCACAACAACTATGCCAGCAAGAAAAAATGAAAATACAATCATTACATTTTTTGTTTGATGGTGGTAGGAGGAACAATAACAGCCCAAATGTACATAAAAAGAAGAATGAACATATCATTCAAAACCAAGCTGTGTCCCAACCTACTCAAACCACCATTAGCTTCTCTGAAATCCAATGGGTAACAAAAATACAAGTAATTCCACACCAACCACTAAAAATGAAACTCTGGAACACAGAACAAAAGTAATCTCATGGAAAAAACACAGCAGCAAGGACAGATTGTTTCAAAATATTTTTGTATTGTGACCAAAAATTGAAATGATCAAAATACCCCATTCTTAACCTGTAGGACCAAAAATTATATGTATCGGCTCATGTACCAGTGTTACCAACATCAAATATAATGTATAAAGATAAATTTATAATATGTCCCAGCTGTCTAAATAGATGTAATCAAAGACAACTAAATATTAATTTGTTAATTGCAGAAAAATATATCCATCAAACACTAGATCGTAACCTATATTCTGTACTAAAAGTAAAGAAAGGGGAGTGTATACCAATCACGCAATGACTCATCCATTAAAAAATGTATGCAATGTTCAATGTACAAAATGCAAATTTAGAATGTTAACTAGATTTCTAATACAGAAATCAAATATTCAACATCTGTGCAGAAATTCTGATGAAGTCTTAACTGTCCATTATGAAAATAATATCCCTATAAACAAGATACAAATGTCACAAAGGAAAGATTGTTCTCCACATAATGTCGCCAAATGATCGAAAGTTCCAAAATGCCTAATAACAAAAAAAGGGGCCATCAATTTAAAGAAAGGCTAACATACTGAATAGGTCCAAAATAATGCATAGATATAATCCAAATGAGTCTCAAAAAGTCACATACGCTTGCTTAAATTGAACCCAAGTCTGCAGTAACATGGCAAAACACCAAATGGCTGGAGCTTCCAATGTTCGACAAATACAGTCACACACATCACCAGATGATAAACCACTTGAGACTATACTTCATGAAAAGATCTTCCCAAATAGATATCCCAACTGTAAAAGGTTCCAATAGAATCTTGATTGTCCATTATATAGATACTGTCCCAATGAGAAAGATGCGGATTCCCCCAAATGAAAATTCCATTCTGTGTTCAATCGCCAAAATAAGAAAAAGTTATTACAGTACCTTGTGTTCCCAAAAGACAATAAGGCCCATCGATTCGAACAAAGACAAGCCTCTAATGTTGCATGCGTATATTCTCAAAAGATTGTAAACACATGCTTGGAATAATCCACAGTATCCGATCAATATTTGGAAACACAAAATGTCAGAAGCTTGCAATATACAACAGCTCCAGTTGAACACATCACCCAAATAATAAATCGCTTATACTGCACTGTACAGACAAGTTTATCAGGTTGTTAACCCTGACAAACAATAGTGATTCCACCAAATAGGTTCGCATTACAAATTTGGTCATCCGACATATCGGAAAACAATGTGTTGAAAACTGACGCCTCAAATATCTGAAGCTTGCTTCTGGATAGTAGCAAACAGAGCAATAAATTCTCAGCACTCCTCGGCACTCCTAAATAAAGAGTCCACTAAAAAGACGTCCAAATGCCAGAAAGAAGATATATTATTAAAACAAAAACAGGATTGCACAGATAACTTGCAATCAGTACCAAGTACACAGGCCCCCAGCAGGAACAGGAACAAGGTGTAACAATCAAAACAACACTCCTGCACGTAGGCAAATGCACGGCTCAAAAAATGCAACAAGAGTTCCAGTAAAGACAGAGCCAGCATACTGTGTACGAAATCACTTTAATAAAATAAATAAGCAGACCGGTTTTGGCCGGAATAATATCACAGCCTTCCTCAGTGTCTGTGTTCTGTCACTTCTTGGGCTATTTTGTTCACCAGTCCTTTGGGGTAGTTCTTGTCTAGGAACATTTGTTTGAGCTGTTGGCTCTTTGTTAGGAATTGTTCGTTACTGCTGACAATTCTGCTGAGTCTGAACTGCCCTTTGATTACATTCTTTTTCATGAAGTCTGGGTGCAGACTTCTGTAATCAAGCAGGTTGTTCCTATGGGTGGGCTTCCTGTATATGCTGGAGGCGAATGTATGTGTATCCTTGTTGAAGGTGAGTTCAATGTCAAGGAAGTTGGCTACAGAATCTTTGCCTCCTATGATGAAATGCAGGAAGGGAATGCTGTGCATGAGTTCTTCCAGGAAAGTGTCTAATTCTTGAGGGGTGCCACTCCAAAGGAGGAAGAGGTCATCTATGTATCTTTTGTACATGCTGACCTTGTTGAACCCTTTTAGGTGGGTGAGGGTGTCCTCTTCCCATGCACATAGGACCAGGTTGGCATAGGAGGGGCCCATTTTGGCTCCCATGGCTACACCTTTGAGTTGTTTATAGATGGCATCTCCGAACTCAAAGTAGTTGTTTTCTAACACCAGCTTAAGAAGTGTGCAGAGGGTGTCCGCATGCTCTGGTGCCATGTGCCTGTGTACCACGAGGTATCGATTGACCAGCTGGATCCCTTCGGTATGGGGGATGCTAGGGCACAAGGCTGTTATGTCAAGGGTGATAAGCTGGTAGGAGATATTGTTGTTGTTACTTTGGATCTTGTGGATTTCTTTTAAGAACTCCCAAGAGTCTTTGAGATAGAACCTGGAGCTCTGGACCAGTGGGTTGAAATAGGAGTCCAGAAGTTCGGAGATTAATTCTGTCTTGGTTCATTTAGAGGAGACTATGTGTCTCATTGGGGGGGGGGGTCTGTCTGTTTTTTGTTGATTTTGGGTATCCCAAAGAGACACCCTACTGTGGGGGAGTCGACTGACATAAAGTCTAGTTCTTCTTCTGAGATTTTGTTTTGGTAGGCTAGGTATAGTATGGTGGAGTCAATGGAGTGGATCTTCTGTAGGACATCTGCTTTGGCTATTTTTCAGTAGCTTTGTTCGTCAGCAAGTACTTCATGCATTTTGCTATTGTACTTAGCTTCTGTCATGACTACCACTCCTGCTCCTTTGTCTGCCTTGAGTATCTTGAGGTGCTCATTCTGGCAGAGCTGATGTAGTGCTGCCTTTTCTTTGGGGTTGAGGTTGCCTTTGGGTTGGGAGTATGGTTTTTGTAACAGGGGTCAAATTTCTGTTTCACACACTTTAGAGAATACACTGATATGTGTATTCAATGTGAGGTTAATGGTGCTTCTCCTTCTAAGCACTGGCTGATCGTTTTCGCTAGCGTGACTAGATTGGGTGGGTTCTGTGCAGTCGGGGAAGGGGGAGGGAGGTGAGGGTGGAGGGGCTCCTTGTTTTGTAAACTGTGACAGTCTATGTCCCTCCATGGTGTGGCAGCTTGTATCCATGGTAGAAGCTGCTTTTGGTTCTCTGCACACCATTGGACTGCCAATGGGGGCAGTGTTGGCCCTGTTAATGCTGGGGCCTTGGGGAATAGGAATAGTAGCACCATTAGACTCCATTGGAGCTGAGGACCCTATGTTGGGGTGAAGGGCAGCCTTGGAATTTAGGTAAACCTTGTTGTAAACAGAATTAGACACAGCTGCTGAACAATCAGTAAAGACAAGATCTAAACCCTTCGCAAAAGCAAAATCTGAACCTGCATTGGAGAGAATGGTATTAGAGATAACAATAGGATTAAAGGATACTGTTGTACGGATAGCGGCTTTGGAAGCTGCTTTGGCTTGTAACATGACATCAGCAGTAGTATTAGAGTGCAACACAACATTAGAGACTGCCTTTGAGTTAACACAAACATTGGAATTTAGGTTTGATTGACTTGCAACATTGGAAACAGTATTGATTAGAAACGCAGTATTAGAACCATCTTTAGAATAATTGGCAACATGGGATTTGTTGTTAGAATTGTTATTAGAATATATTGCAACATTGGAAACAATTTCTGAGTAACTTGCAGCATTAGAGACATTTCTGGAGTATGTAGCTACTCTGGTATCAGTATTGGGACACATAGCTGCATAGGAGACAGAATTTGAGTTTCTAGTACCTTCGGCATCTGTAGTACCTTTAGAATCAGAAGAAACATTAAACATGGTTGCACTCTTGACTTTTATGTTATCTCTACTGTGAGCTTCACATTTGTTAAGTTTATTAAAGACATTTGACAGAGTTCTTAAAGTAGTCTCTTTGTAGGTCTGTGGCGGGAGAAAGGCAGCAGTTAAATTGCCAGAGTCGGAGACGCTCTGTTCAGCGTTGAAGTTGGTGGAAGTCTGTGCAAACAGTAATTTTTTGTGGTTGCTTCTTACAACCATGTGAGCTTGGCTGGAAATTGTACTGCACAGAGTGTTGTCTGCATGATCTACAGAGCCAGCCCTTTTATTTTTAACTGTTGTTGCCACTGGCAGCTTTGTTGGTATGCTTACAAATGCAGAAAAGGCGTTTGCTAACTGTGGACTTTGTGTCTGTGTTAGCTGAGACGCCATGGGAATACCTGCTTCTCTGATTTTGTTTGTGGCCACATTTTTAGGGCGGAGAGTGTTTGGCTGTGCCCGACACTTGTATCGCTGTTTCTTTGGTTGAGGCAGGCACAATTACTGACTGTGATCCACACTATATTGTTAGACTCACTATGCTTTACTGCCTCGGTGTGAGTCAGCTGTTGTTCGGCAACACTAATCGCAACTGCATTGTACGCACTTGAGCTGCTGCTGTTGGCAGTTACAGGGTTAATTGTGCTGCCACTGAAGTCAGAGTCATAATTCTTTTTTGCTACATTAGGTTCTGTGCTTAAAATATCATTTGACTCTGAGCTAACGTGCTTCATATTGGATAACCGTTTATTGGACTGATTTTGCAGGCTGATTGAGCTCACTATATTTGTAGTGCTGCTCATACCAGTTGCTTCATAGGTAATGTTAGGACTCAGAGGCACTGTATTAGAACGGATGTTACTTACAGTTAGATGGTCTGTTCTATTGTCCGAGATGGTGGTGGTATCACCTCTATATTGTGGATCTGTTCTAATGGATCTTCTCCTTTCTGTAGTTGCGGCTTCTGGTTGGCTGGATGGCGGGAAAACTGGGCCACCTGGGGTAAGGTCGATGGAGTCATTGTTGCTGCCTGATAGTTTATCCAGGTCCCAGTTGGATTTGCTGCTGGGAAAGCTGTGCCTCAGGTTGAGCCTTCTACAGTATAATTTTAGATCGAGCAGCACCTCCGTGCTGTTAGCTCTTTGTTTGGGAATAAAGTTAAGCCCTTTGCTTAGGAGCTCGATGGTGGATGGCCCGAGGGGTTGGTGGGTGAGGTTAAAGATTTCCTGGGGATTGCTCCTCTTGGGACCAGTGGCTGGAGCTGTGATTACTGCTCCTGTCGTTTTGCTTTCCTTGGCCATCTGTTGGTCAGGGGGGCTCCTCTGTGGTGACTTCTGCCTCTCCCTCTTCCCCTCATTGCCTTGTGGTCTGCTTGAGCTCTGGATCTGTGGTCCATGTGGTAAATGTCTGTGTCCTCCCCAAAAAAAGGCTGCTGGAAGGTTTTTTTGGTTGGTGTCTCTCTGCGGGGGGTTGTACGTGGTCCGATAGGTCCTCTCTGGCGTGTTCCTTTGGTTCGCTGCTGCCACATGGTTGGGGGTGGATGGTGTTTTGTTCCTTGTGCAGAGGTTGTCCTTATTGCCCGTGTTGTGTGTCCTGATAACCTGCTGTTGTCTCGGTGGTGTGGCGGTAGCTTCACAGTCACTGCTGGACGTAGGGGACTCAGGTACTGGCGGTTGTCTTGTGTCTGTGTTCCTGTAGTGGCTGGTAGGGTAGGTGGTTTGCTTTTGG
>NC_056742.1:185713398-185735898 GCF_019279795.1 Protopterus annectens | reverse complement strand
TGTGTACAGCCATTTGAAATACTTCACTGTTTCCATTTTCTGACACAATCAGACATTTGCATATGTGTATATATCTATATATATATAAAGATATATATATATATATATATATATATACAGGGATCTAGGATGTTTGCTCGAAAAAGCGCTTTTGTTAAAGCGTGTTACAAAAAACCCACTACATTAACATTTTAGCAGGGGGGGGGCTTCACCCACCTGCACCCGCCCATGTTGGGGGCTGTGCCCCCCACAGCCCCCTACTTTAATATTTTCTCTCCAAGACCGCACTACAGTGGGTAAAAGGGAATACCCGCACCATAGTACAGCCTCTGCAACAGGCATACTTACATGAAAATGCTTCTTCGGTGAAAAGCACTTTTGCATAAGTATGCCCGGCCGTTTGGACTATCTATATAGATATATATATATATATATATATATATATATATATATGTATGTATCTATTTCACTTGACCTAAATTTCATTTGACTGACACCCATCCGACCGACACCCAACTGACCTAAATTTCATTTGACCTAAAACTCATTTGACTGACTTTCATTTCACCGACATGTAAGACATAGACTTGTTGTGGGTATTCCTTCACCTGTGACTTGCTTGTGATAAAAAGAATCACTGTAACTTATAGTTCCGACTCCTAAAATGTTGGCAGTCATGTAGAAAATAGTGTTGCAATGTTTTAGCAAGAGTAATTTGACGAAAGTTCTGTAGGTTCCCAGCAGTAGTGGCAGCGTGTAGAGTACTGTAAGGCAAGGTAAATTTATATGCCCTTTTCCCCACTGTAGTGTGATCCTGAAGTTAGTATATATAATTAGGGGTGTGTGGGGGGGTGCACTAGCCACATTTTGAGGTGTGGGGATTGAAGCCCCCCACCTAGTTTGGTTGTACATTGTCCTGTTTCTGTTAAGAGGATTAGTAAGTAGTTTTTAATTTCTGGAAAAGGTTAGTTATTGGTGTTCTAAGTGTGCTTGTGTATGGTTTAAGATTTAGTATGTTGCAATTCAGCATTGTAAGCTGTCGATGAAATGGGAGTCAGTCAAATGAAATTTAGGTCAAGTGAAGAAGACACACACACACACACACACACATATATATATATATATATATATATATATATATATATATATATATATATATATACGTTATATATTGTGACTTGGTTTATCTTGGAATCATCACTCACTGCTTTACTCTGTATCAGGACAAATAATATTACCATGCCAGAGCATGGTAGAAAGACATCATAATGACTACAGTCTCTTGTAATTGTCCTGGTTGTTAGCTAATAATAGCCCTGGGATTTAAATTAGTTGAAACTGGGAGGGCTGCAAAGAGCACTGGTTCCTTTCTAAACTGTCCGCAGTAAATTATTTACAATAAATTTACTAACCACATAACCAGAAACATAGTCATTTTCTGCCCTTTTACCTTCTCAGGCACTGAAAAATTATATGTTGTTAAATACTTTTATGGAAGTGGATTGCTCTGCTTCACTAAAAACTGCATCTGAAGTTCCAGCTCCTCCATCTGACATTGACAATTCTTACAGCAAAATAATATTGTCAATATATCTGGCATAGTTTTTTTTTCATCTACATACCAAATTTCCATATATGTAATAAGTTAATAGTTCTAGTCATACAGTTATACTGGCTAAAGCTATATGAGTCCGACTGTATTATCTCTTTCATTGTGATCTCATGAGTTTCACATGCAGGATTAATAAATGTATAACATTTCGGTCCTAAGGGCAGAAGGCAAAGTCTCAGAGGACCTATGTTCAAATAGCAGGAAGGGGTATGGTGGAGCTAGACTAAAGAGGGTAAGCATTAATGGTTGATACTAGCTTTCCCATCATGGAGAAGGAAAGCAGCATATTTTTCTGTACTAGAAACAGTTGCAGGAGTGCAACAGACTTAACTGTAGCAAAGCCTCTAATGTATCATTGCTGCCCAGCATTGTGCCACTTGACCAGGAAACTCATTGTGTTTGGTAGCATGCATGTGCCTTCTAGAGGCAGCATTTATAATGTGTGCATACTGCTAATGGGCAGACTGGTGGTCATGTCACAGGATCAGCAAAGTAACCTGCTCTGTAATGCCCAGACCTCACATGCCAGAGGAAAGAATGGGTTTATCTGGCTCGCTGAGCAGGGAGTAAATGAACTTTGAAACTCTCATCCTGCCATGGAAAGCCTGGCTCTCCCCAAAGATGAGAAAATAATTGGTTAACTCTGTGCAAGAATGTGGAGTCTTTGATTTAATCCCGTTAAGAAAAAACAGGTCCTGGACAAGTAATGTAGGCATTTGGGTTTTAATAACATGAGAGTGGGATAGGAAAGTGATGATGTCAGGATCTTTTAATGGTCCAAATGATGAAGTCATATCAGAGTTAAATGTTTTTTTTCAGTAACTAAGGGAACACTGGTATCAAGATGATATGTGTTTATAGCACATCACTTTAAAGAACTGTACCAGGAATAAAACATACTTACTTCTTCTTTCGGCCTTTTCCCGGTTAGGGGTCGCCACAGCGGATCACCTTGTCCGCACATTAATTGGCAGTGGAGTTTTACAGTGTCGAGTTGCCAGCCTGGCGCCCAACCTTCCACAGAAGGCACACTCACACGCACACCTAGGGCCAATTTAGAGTGTCCAATCCACCTGCAGCATGTCTTTGGGATGTGGGAGGAAACTGGAGCACCCGGAGGAAACCCACGCGACCACAGGGAGGACATGCAGACTCCGCACAGAAGGCACCCCAGCCGAGGATCGAACCGGAGAACCTCTTGCTGTGAGGCAGCAATGCTAACCACTGCACCACCGTGGCCGCCCCGAATAAAACATACTTACTAAAGCATTAAATTCCAGAAGAAGAATTAGATGGTGCTCTGTATAGTAATTAAACAGCTGGCAAGGTACAGACATTGAGGCAGAATTAACAAAAATGGAATTTACTTATCCTAGTAAACAACATAGACTGGACAATCATTTAGATGCATCCTTGGTCCATTATACTAAATTACCTTTCACCAAATTCACATTACACATCTGAATGCGGTAAAAAGTCAACATATAAAAGTGAGATCTTTTTCTGGTCACACTCAAATGGAATTGTGGTACTGAGTTAATGAGAAAGGCTATATGTGGTGGCAAAGGAACTCCAGCAAGTCAAGCAGGACACAGAATATTTTATGGAAACTATAGAGTAGAAGAGGTTGTCAATTACATGGGATTGGATGGGTTGAATTCTGTATGGAAATGTAAAGGAATGTGTGAGGTATAAAGGACACTTAAAGGAAAGAAATTTCAATATGCCAGCTGAAGGAAGACAAAAGAACATTGCATAGTTCAAGGAAGAATTATGACAGTATAGAGGAAGATAATTTCCTCTATGGCATTGAAGGGAAAAAACCCTGAACATGCTGGGGGCACACTAAGTTTGAATAGTGGCTTGATGCCTGTATGAGCTGATGGGGCTGCTGCCTACTCTTTATCCTGGTGGGAGAAAGGTGTCTGTAGCTTGCAATATTGTTATCAGTATTGGAAGTGTCTATCTTATGGATTTTAAGCTTATCAAGCAGGCACTACTGTGTGTAAGTCTCATTGTAAGTTGAGAGGAATTCTTGGAGGACATTTGTAGTGGAGCTCAGGAGAGCCACTGCAGTGGAGAGGAGTGTGTTGCTGAGGTAGAGTATAGACCACCTGACAGGATCAGCAAGCCAACCTACTCCATAGCATATCACTTTTACTGTAGGCAAAATAGTCTATGTAGGATTCCAAGCCATGAACACATGGGCTGTGGGACTCTTGTATGCCTGGGGAATCCCCTGCTCCCATGACCACAGAAAAAATTGACTAACTTGGATGCAGGTAGAAGAGACATCAGGCTAGGTCCTGTGTGGATGCAAAAAAAAATACAGAAGAAAAGGGGAGTCAATAAACTGACTTTTGGAGAAGATAATGGCATTGGTTACTATAGAGACAAAGGCAGAGTTAGCTATGAAAACAGATGATTGGTAATCTGAATTGGTCAAAGATGTAAAACCATTGCATTTAAAGGGGAGGTAGCATCTCCAGGCAGATAAGAACTCAGCAAACAGAGTTCGTGGAGTTGGGAACAGGCAGGAAATGAGTGCTCCACATTTATGGAGATATTGATAAGCACCTGCCTTCAGTGAAACCTGGACACAGGGTGGAGTAAAAACATAGAAGGATGCTGCCATAACAATGTGTCCCTCTATTGTCAGTGACCTGTGTATGCCATATATACTAATGCACTATACAGCTTTAATTGTATGCATGGCACATGTGTGTGTACTAATGAGTTATCTTTATTTTTTATTTTTCGCTGTTTTCCCCACCTTCTGCAGGTCCAGTTGATCCAGTTGTAGTTGAGGCAGTAGAGTAGGGGCAGCCACCTCAGTTTATGCCAGTCAATTCCACCTGTGCTGAGACACCAGTAGGTGAATGGCTTGTGTCTCAACAGGGGGCAAATGTAATTCTGCTAAAGGTGACCTAAAGTGCTCATTGTTGATCACTACTCAGGGTATGAATGGTGGCTCCTCTTGTCATAGCTGACCATAGATGTTCCTTGTTGTCTCCCAGTGTTAGTTGTAAAGACTGCTGACATCTGAGGTGTGCTTGCAGCTTGACTCCTCCCCCACTTTAGGGTAGTGTAACACCTTTTGGCATAAATGTTTTTCATGTATCTGGCAAGACCTGATCAGTACAGCAACAGAATCACAAGCTGTATATGACAGCCAGGATGCTGACTCTGTTTGGGTTGGCTACTACCGGGTGTGGTATCTGTAGCATTCCCTGCTCTTTTCACTAGTCATGTTAACCTGCCTCATGTGCAACCTCAATACCTTGGTCGCTGTGCAACCCTTTCCATCACCATGTGTCCACCGTCTGCTTTTTCTGCATTTAGCTTGTGTGCCATCATAGATTCCTTCCCATATTTATTTCTCTCTAACTTCAGTAGTCTCTGCCATCTTCTTATATGAAAAATGGGAGTCTTTACCACCAAAGGAATACATGCTTCTTCCGCCCAAGTATTCTTTATGCTTACCGATCTGTATTTTTCTTCTTTTTTCATTAACTCTTTTCTTACCTTCCTATTGCTCCATTGTACCCCACATTATATGATGAATATGGTTGCCTCCTTGCTGTGCCCATCCTCATTGGCTGGTCTGCATGAATCTTAACTGTTCAGATTCTGGAAGGATGTCCCTATTTTGTTTGCACTTTTGGTCTTTCTCTCTTAAAATTGGAAATTATTTTAAAAAGTTCCTAAGTTAATAGTTCTAGTATTTAAAAAAGTGTCCCTCATTTAGACTATTTTGTCTAATTGTTTTTTGCTTTGTCCATAACTCTGGAGGTAAAAGTTGAGAGGCATGCCTGCTCTCACTGTCTGTCACTGTTAAGGTGACAGCAATACATCATTCCTTTGCATGCAGGAGAGACACTTGGAATTACTTTCTGTAACATTGGCCACTCCAGTCACATACACTTTGATAGATCAAATCCTTAATTGAGCCTCCATATTTGCACTTCTCCCCATTGGGTGGCTCAACTAATTTAAACTGCATTCCTTTCTGCTATCAAGTGGTACTATAAAAACCCTTGTTCATATATAATGACAGCAGACAGCACTGCATTTGGCAGTCTTTCATATTTAGCCCTGTGCTGCTGTAAAGAGCTTGTCTATGAATCATAAACTTAGAAGCAAGCTTCAACAGTGAAAAATTGCTTTGCTTCACCAATTCTAAGACAAAGAAACTGAATGTACTAACAGTAAAGAAACAATACAAATGTTTATATGCACAGTTCTAATTACATCCTTTAATAACTTTCCCATAACACAAGTAAAGTTCTTAACTGTTATTAACATTTTGAATAAAGTCTTACTGATTACAGCATAGCTACTAAGCATGTTTCTACTTCTTATATGACATGTTTTTTCAGTTCCCTCAGCTGTTAAGCAATGTTTAACCAAAGGACATCTGACAACAGAGTTATTTCATAATTTTAGAGCACAATGGCATAAAATGATGGAGTACATGGTTTCTTGTAGGAGGTGATGTCATTAGCAAGATGTTATGTTCATATGATTTAAAACTGTTTAGTACACTTTGCCAATGGAATTTAAGGCTGTCTGCCTGATATTATACTTTATGTTAAGGAATGTTTTGTCTCAGAGTATGCTAATGTGATCTTCAGTGGGCCCATTGTGTTGCCATTTAAGATGTACTAAATTATTTGCTGTCTGTTTTTACTCAACCTATACCTATGCATTCCTAATTTAAGTTAGCATAAGCATTACATATATGCAGTAGCTCTGCATATAAAATGTTAGCACCTGAAGCATGTTGCCTTATACTGAATAACACTGGATAGCTACAGTCAGTATAAAGTCTGCATTTGATAATTTCATGAAAGTTAGTTAACTTTGATACCTATCTCAGCTTAACAACAGTTTAGGCATCTATACTGCAAATGCATATAAAGCATCTCATTATGTTGGCCTGTGAACATGGCAAGCTTCAAAGGTTGCACATCTCAGGGATTTCCTAACTTAAACAATGAACTGTCTGAGACTAAGACTTTTCTTTCCTGTGAAGACACTTGCATTTCTGTATTTATCCATTTCCAGTATAGTGATTGCATTTGCTTAACACCAGGATATACAACAACTATAACATTTTCAGACATGAGTCAGATCTTAATAAATACTAACTTGAACTTATTGATATTGTAGATCTATGTCACTCACAGAGCTTAAATAATTTAAACCAGAAAGAAAATGTAACCATTTAACCTAATATACTTGTAATGCTTGACTTTAACTATTCTTCCATCACCTGGCAAACTTATACAACTAGCAATAAAACTCTTAAGAGATTTATCAGTTTTGTAAATTAAGTCAGAACATAACCCTACCTGTACTACCTATCGTGTTACCTCCTCCAAGATTAAATATGATAATTTTCAGTGACCTTCTCCCTTAATACATGTATTGGAATCTATACAAATACCTCACTTTTAAGGATTCCTCCACAACCAATTACTTTACTTACCATTTACTGACCTTCTCATTAATTCCTATTGGAAATTGACAAACAATAAATCTAAACCTAATGCCACTGGATATCCACTCAAGTTTGTTCCCTTTTAGATATAGAGGTGTCTGTGCCCATCTATGAGAAAGCCAATAAGCAGCTTATGACTGATTTCTCAAATTAATAAATGTAATTATAAAAGGAAAAAAAAATCTCATAGCCATCAGTAACGCTGAGTATTATGATCAGGTCATTGATCATAACCTACTTATCTATTCAAAATATTGATGCTAAGAAATACACCTTGAGAGTGAAGCTTCACAGGTGAACATTGGCATATATATCAAAAGCGCATAATTTGAAGTTATGTTTGGTGATCCGATCTTAATTCTTTGTAGTGCATGGAGATTTGTCTGTTCCATATACTAGTAGCCACAGAAAGATTTAATAAAAAAAAAAAAAAACAAGTAGGAAGTGCTGTGTTGGCCTTCAAGGACAATTAATGTAGCTGGGAACCATTGTATGTCTTTACGTATTCCCTGTGTAAGTGAAGCAGCTGGTTCCCAAAATATTTTGAAGTGTAACGTAGACAGCAGGCAGAAACAGAGTTGAAATTAACCTGCTTCTTTTTCTGCTGGTGTTATTTGTTCTCAAATATGAGTTAAATTTCATCTTGATTTAGACCTAATATAGACTGAGACATGATGTTAACACCTTTAGTGATCCTTAACAAATGTGCAGCACCTTTCTAACAACAGTTAAGGTCAGGTCTCTTGTTATAGTAGCACTGAACCAGGATGTCATTTAACTGATATTTGAGTGCAGTAATGACACTCTGTGCACTTTAAAGCTTTGCTTATCCAATATAAAAATGAGTTAGATATGGAAAACAAAGCTCTTAAATGTACCATAAAAAAGGAAGGCCATTTATGAGCTTAAGGCTGATGCTACCTCCAAGAAAGTTACAAGGTCTTGTTACATTACAAAACACATAAGTAACATGTAATACTGTATGGAGATTATACTTAATGGTTACTACAACTAGGATCACAAAATCATGTGCGATATCTCTGTGGATAAACTTACTCAAATGTTTACTTACTAATACCACTATTATCCTTCTTCTTCCAAACCTTTTCTCCCAACAATTATTCTTTTCTAGTCTTTGTGTATCTGAGCAATTTCCCTGACTGTCTGTTTAGAACTTTTAAATCAGCCTCTCCACACTCCTTTTGCCTTAGACACTTAAGATATAATTTTCCCTGTATTGGGAGAATGGTCATTTTTATAGCACTGCATGTGGTGGCACCACAGCTGGCCCCACTAATTACAGATCTATTAGCATCATTAGCATTATTAATAAGGTTATAGAATGTCTAGCAGTTTAACTTTAACTTGCTTTTTTGATTCAGATATAGAGACTGGTTTATCTATTTTTTCTATCTGGTTTCTAGATAATTTGTTAGTAATGTTATCTTTATGTATCTACTTAAACTATTATCTTGAGTCAAATCATTACTAATAGCATTATTTTTATAGTAGTTTCTAAAAGCAACATGGATATCTTATACAGCCATTAATATCTTGCATATCTTGCCTTCTTGCATAGTAATTTCTTTAATATGGTTAAATATATTACTTTTCTTCACCTTGATTGCCAGTTTATGTAAATTAGAGAAGTTCAGTGAGTAAGATTGTAATTTGAATTTCTTTAAATTGATAGAAACCTTATTATTTAAGATTACAATGTACTTTGAATTAAGTAATTTTAACTCTTTATCTGTATTGTTGTTATCTTTCTGTAAATTTAATTTTAAACTATTCATTTTGATTTCTATTGAAGTAAGATCTTTTGACGCATTCTCTTCTTTTACAAATATAACATTTAATTCTATTATTTAAATAACACTTTAGGGAACTGCATAAAATAATATTAGAAACTTCCCCATAATTATTATCGATAAAGGTTTGTATTTCTTTTAAAAACAATTCCTTGAAACCCTTAATTTTAACTAAATAAGCAGGAAATCAATTGTTTTGAATAAACTTTCTGCATTTAGTTAATAAAGTGAAAGTTATTGCATTATGGTGAGATAATTGACAGGAAGTGATAAAACTTTCTCTATGCTAGAAATGTAAGCTATTTGTAATAAAAACTTTGCCTATACTTGATTGGGCTCCATTTCTGTAAGAGTAATGTGTACAGCCTAAAGAAATAGATTGTTTCATATCACATATATCTCTAAGGTGTAAAGAATCAATGACTCTAATTAAAGGCTTAGCAGAAGAAGTGGTTTTAAATTTACAAATTAGAAGTAGTATCATTTTTTGGATAATACAAGATTTAAATCTCCTGTCATAATGAGCTGTCTTTGCATTTGTGTAACAATGGTGTCTAAATATTTGTTGGCTTCAATTCCTGGAATCCAGCAAGAGTTAACAAGGGTATAAATTCTGTTGTTGATTTTGATTATTACTATGGATACATTCCACTAGAATGTGAATAAGTATTTGGAATATTAGTTAGCCCACTAGAATTTTTCCAATGAACAGCCACCTCTCTGCTTTTATTTTGAAATAAGAACTGACAACTATTGTATATTCATTTGCATTTCTTTTTTTAATATCTTTAATAAGATGAGTTTCCAGTTGGAAAACAATCTGAACTTTATGCAGTCTCAGGGATTTAAGAAGTTTTCCTGTTTTCATATAACTGTTTAAGCCAATAATAATAAGAGATAAACAATCAAGAGACATCACATATTGAGGTATAAAAGAAGTATTTTAATTCTTAATAAGTGATACACACACACACACACACACACATATATATATATATATATATATATATGTATATATATATATATATATATATATATATATATACATTTACATACATTGTTTCACTTATTGTTGCTTCTCCATATGAACCACCTCTAGCATCTAACACTCTAAATAATATTAGGCTTGTCATTGATGGGATTAAGCATATAAAATTTAAGATAAACAAAATGTATATTTTGATCATCCCTAACATGGAATTTAAATGTCAAAGTATAATGGTTAACTTTGCTCAGCATACTAGGCTACTGCTTTCTAAATCTAAGAAATTATTAGTATGTTTAGAAGTTATAAAAAATTGGTTTGCTAAAAACATAAGTTTTAACTTATTAAAAGAGTTTAACTTACATTAGTTATAAGGACTTTAATATCTTAACTAGCCACCTTATTATTATTACCTTTTTATATGTTACATTTTCTCTTAACCACCTATAATTTCCTCAACTCCCTCTTCCTACGCTATTATCACCATTTCCTCTTCTCCACATACTTTAAATATTGACCATTATACCAAAGAACTTCTAATACAGCAAAGGTTTTAGAATCAAGTGTTGTACTATATAATTAATGAGAATTGCATATTAAGATATTAACTGCAGGATTACCTTCCTCTCTCTATCCTTTTTTTTTCTTTCTCCCTATACTACTCCTCTCTCTTATCCCTCCCCCTTCTTTCCACTTCTTCTTTTCATTTTTTTCTTCTTCATTCTATTATTTTTTATCATTTGCTTTCCTTTTTTCTCCTTCCCCTTCTCCCCAGTGCCCCTCCCTCTATCTCAACATCCCCTTTTCTCATATTTGCAAAACATTTGTATAAAAGAAATATATAACTTCTCAACTCAAGTAAATGTGACAACATGGAAAGGCATAACATACCATTCAAGTAACTCAGCTAATGTACCATTAGAAGATATTAAAACACTAATATGAAATTAAATAAATTTAAATGCATAATGCATTTATAAATAGCATTGTCACAAAATCTACTATCTACTAAGATTGTTATGTTGAAATGTGAAGTAAAAAAATAGAAATGTAATAAGGAAATGATATAATTGTGTTTAAAAAAAGACAGTTTATATATAAACCACTCTTTGGGCATCTAAATAGATATTTTACTACACCATGCATCTCAACAGCAAATCTACATAATAAATCATTAACTATGTTTAACCTAGAAAATTTGTTAGTCATCCTTTACATTTAAAAAACACTAAATGTTCGTAGAGCAAAACAATGGAAGGGGTACAGTCAATCCAAATGTGCACGTAGATCCAGATAGCAAAAAATCCAAAGTCTTCAAAATAGTAAAAACCAGGTTTATTCAGACAAGACGTGGTGAGCGCTTTCGCTAAAATAGCTTCATCAGACCTTATTACATTTTAATCAATGAAACAGATGGTTTATATACAAAAAAAGGCGCCAATAAGATGAACACTTATTAAAGGGATATACCTTAAAAACAACTTTAAAATGCAAATCATAAAACATGACTAAATAAATATGTATAAAGATGAAATAAATAAAAAACAATTCATTTGTGATTCCTGAGCCTCCTAGACTTTAATAGTGGACATATAGGGACTTTGCCATTAAGTCCAGGTGGTACATCAGCCCTAAATTTAATGATCCAATTGATCTCACAGACTTCTGTGTGGTTCTCAACATCACCCCTCCTATGTGTTCTGGAGATTTGTTCAAGGATCCTAAACCTGAACTCATGATTGGGCCCACAATCTTTGGTGTGTTTAGCAAGTGCATTAAAAAGGTGACCTTTCCTGATGTGATAGGCATGTTCACGTATCCTGTCTCTCAGCACCCGATTCGTTTTGCCTACATAGTAGGCTGAACATATTGTACAGGATGCTAAATAAACCACGTCCTTTGACATGCAGCTGCCCTTGACCCGGATGGTATAGGTACCAGTCCCATAAGGATACCTAAAAACTGGATCACAATGAATGTAGGAGCAAAAATTGCACCTGTGACAGGGTGCCATATATGGTCCCTCTGTGTGCCGACTAATAATGCGTGCTCTAGGATAACATAACAACTGCTTGAGGTTCTTTTTGTTACGGTATACAAATCTAGGTTTGTCTCCAGTTAGTTCTTTAACAGTGGGATCTACTGACAATACATGCCAGTGTTTAATAAGGACATCTTTAATGGTGCCAATGTCTCTAGTGTAATATATAGGAAACATCATGTTACTGCCATGTGTAGAGAGGTCATGAGGCTGTTGTACAGACCTATCATGTGTGTAGAACCTGGAGGCACCTTCAGAGAAGTATGGCATGGCTCTATTTTCTCTTAGGGTGGTAATGGCTTCCATCCCTTTGCTGAGATCTAGAGCACTGTAGCCACGTTCTCTGAATCTCTTGCCCAAATCCTCTAACCCTGTGGTAAAATTGTGATCCAGTTTTTTGGTATCCTTATGGGACTGGTACCTATACCATCCGGGTCAAGGGCAGCTGCATGTCTAAGGACGTGGTTTATTTAGCATCCTGTACAATATGTTCAGCCTACTATGTAGGCAAAACGAATCGGGTGCTGAGAGACAGGATACATGAACATGCCTATCACATCAGGAAAGGTCACCTTTTTAATGCACTTGCTAAACACACCAAAGATTGTGGGCCCAATCATGAGTTTAGGTTTAGGATCCTTGAACAAATCTCCAGAACACATAGGAGGGGTGATGTTGAGAACCACACAGAAGTCTGTGAGATCAATTGGATCATTAAATTTAGGGCTGATGTACCACCTGGACTTAATGGCAAAGTCCCTATACGTCCACTGTTAAAGTCTAGGAGGCTTAGGAATCACAAATGAATTGTTTTTTATTTATTTCATCTTTATACATATTTATTTAGTCATGTTTTATGACTTGCATTTTAAAGTTGTTTTTAAGGTATATCCCTTTAATAAGTGTTTATCTCATTGGCGCCTTTTTTTGTATATAAACCATCTGTTTCATTGATTGTAATGTAATAAGGTCTGATGAAGCTATTTTAGCGAAAGCGCTCACCACGTCTTGTCTGAATAAACCTGGTTTTTACTATTTTGAAGACTTTGGATTTTTTGCTATCTGAATCTACGTGCACATTTGGATTGACTGTACCCCTTCCATTGTTTTGCTCTACGAACATTTAGTGTTTTTTACTTCATTTTTGCTGTTCTTAGTAGAGCATTCACTCCGTTTGGTCTTTTTGTTATTTGGTTATCCTTTACATTTAGTGAACTTATATTAACTTATATTAATAATATATATATATATATATATATATATATATATATATATATATATATATATATATATCTATGTATATATATTTATATATATATATATATATATATATATATATATATATATACACATCAACAAACATATAGCTAAAATTTACTTTCAGACAATGTAATCTAAATGATTTGCAAGAAATCTGATCATTAATAGCTTAAAGCAGTTATTGAAAATGCTGTGCTCATCCCTCATTAGACCTATTATAGAGTACAATGTCCCATTTGGTATGTACCTCACACAACATCTGCAACAACTGGAAAGGCCACAGAAATACCTCACTAAAACAATCACAGGCCTAAAGCAGGTGCCCTATGCTGACCGTCTAAAACAACTCCAGTTATACTCTGTCTCATATTGTCTACTCAGAGGCGATCTCTGCTTAACATACAAGGCCATGTCATACCCGATGTTGTTGGATATGCTACACTTAATGAAATCCCAATCCCTCACAGCCACATGCTCCAGGGATATAAACCTGGTCATCACAATGAGCAAAACATGGTGCAGGGATAGGTTCCTGACCCCATACTCTGGAATAGACTGCCCATACATGTCAAGCTGAGCGCCTCTTTGGCTTTCTTCAAAGGGAACCTTAACGATTGGATGGGAGATGGGAAATTCACCCCAGGGATCATGTAAGTCACCCTGCTAGACAGGGGACCAGGGGAAGTAAATATTCTGAGAAGAAATGGCCAGGGAATTGGTAGGGCTAAGCTTGTGTAGGCCCTAGGGCCGATAGCCTAGTACCAACCTATGAACCTATGAAGAATTATAAATTTAAGCAGTGAGTTCAGGCATTCTCTGACAATTGTGAGTTACTTTAGAGTTATCTCATTTAGTCTCGCTACTAACATAAGTAAATATATTTTTTATTAATAAGAAGAAGGCTGCAGTCAAGGATGGCTAGGGTTATGGGGTGGGCACTACAGTTAAACTGTTCCTCACACATTCATAGGGGTGGGTTACCTTCATTTTCAAAATACACAAATAAATAAAATCCATAATAATAATGATAATATACAGGAATAACTCTTTATAATATAGGGCATAGCTCATTCCTTCATTTAAAGGTTCTTTGGAGCAAACATATGCATACTGTAGACACACACACACACACACATATCTCTCTCTCTCTCTTTCTCTCTGTATATATATGTATGTATATATATATATATATATATATATATATATTTATTGCCATAAATAAATATCAGTTAATAGTATGATAAATGTAATAAAACAAAATAGCAATGTACAATCAATGGTCTCCAAGTCTGTGCATTGTCTGGAGTTTCACCTCCATGGATGGTGAAAGCATTTTAGTTTCTTTTGAGTGATGTCTTACCTGCTGTACAAAGGTGGTGCAGTTAAAGCATTTTGTTTGAGCATATTTTATGACTGTTGTAATTTGGAAGATTTTCTGCATATGGTCTTTTTCTTTATTTCAATGGGGTTTCTTACTCTGGTAAATTATGCAGTTTAAATGCATCCCCATCAGAAGCTTGAAGTTTCAAAATTTCAAACTTCAAAAGGCCGAGGCAATAAGATTGAAATTTTGAAACTTCAGACATTTTGAATGGAGATCACCATACAGAGCAAAACAGGAAAGTTACCTTTTTCCTCACTGTAGTGCAATCTTGGAGTTGGTATATTTATTTATCAGGGGGTGAGGGGGGCAAAGGAGGGCTTGCCCCAGTGCAAAAACATAAAATAAAAAATATATATTTTTATTTTTTTATTGTACTTTTGAAATTTCAAAACGTCAGTCTTATGGTCTGAGCTGTTTGAAGTTCGAAGTCAGGGAACATTGAGCTTCTGAATTAGATCCATTTAAACATGCTTTAATTAATTAGAGTTATGTTGGGTGTGGGTGTCTGAGTAGTGTGGGGCATATACAATTATGTGTGATTTAACATTTTAGATTTAAGTTCTAGTTGCAGGTTTTTTGCAATGTTTTTATAAACATGGAAAGATGTATTTCCAGATTTATTTGGTATTCTAAATCTACTAGAATCAAATATGAAAAGCTTATACTTCCTAAATCTAAAGGTGGGTTAGGGTTACCTGATTTTAAATTGTACTACAGTATTATCCAGGCATATAGACTATGTCAAATCTTAAATTATGACTCAAACACAAATGTATGGTCCCCCTCATGGTCTAGAATTTGGTATGAACAAATTAAGACACTTGGGTGCAGTTCTAGGGCTCTCCTATTCTTAAACTTAAACCAAAACTCTGTTTATATTAAGAATTTACATCCGCTTAATAAACAAATGGTTTTAACTACTCAAAAGCTGTATTCATCTGTACAATTATTAAATGCCCTCTTAAACTGCAACGTATACACCTTAATCCTAATTTTCTACTAAATAATAAATTGATAAACTTGCAAGAGTATCCCTTAATAAGAGAGATTACATAATGGGAAATTTATAAATGGAAGGGATGTGATATTACACAATTATGAGAGGAATTAAATCTCCCAAAGAAATACATAATTATTATGAACTCACATACCTTGTAAACACTAAATTTCATACTGAAAATTTTGATAAATAAGATACTAGTTTGTCCCAGTTAATTCCAAAAAATCTAACTACCAAGGGGAAAACAATCTCTAGAGTATATAAACTTATAAATGATATAAAACATCAGAATTGTACTTTATTCTCCACATACTGGCAGAAGAAAAACCCACATTATTGAACAAAAACAAGCTACTGTATGTTACTAAGAAACGTAAATATTACCAAGAGTATTGGGAATACTTATTAGATTTCATTCTCAAGAGGTAAAAATATTAAATCTAAAAATGAAACATGCAATATATGTAAGACAATCAATAAGGATATACTTAGAACCTTTTTAACATTGTCATTTTATAAATATTTGCGTAGATAAGTTGTTAAAAAAACCACATACCCTATATAAAGAGGTTTTAGTTTGACTTTCCCTAGTATATGTAATAAACAACTAATGGTACTGTTTTATTCTTCTTATCACTGCAGAATATGTGGTTAGTACAAAAACTGGATTTTTGAAGTGACTTCTTTGTGTATATTGTATATAGAATGTCATGTTTTGTTGTATGTTGTGTGTGTATCTTATTGTATAATGTCTTATATGTTGTAACCTAAAAAACTGCAATAAAGACATTTTTGAAAAAAAAAAAGTTCTAGTTGCAGGTGATTGTTATCCAGATCAGTGCTGCATGTCATTTTGTGTAAATGTTGAGTTAATATGGGTGAAAGTCTAGGAGCTTAACTACAGGGAATGCAATCAAAGTTTTGTTATGTTTCTAGCTGGGGGTTGTGTGTAAGTTAATTGGTATTATATAAAAAAAAAAGAAAAAAAAAAATATATATATATATATATGTGTGTGTGTGTGTGTGTGTGTGTGTGTGTGTGTGTGTGTGTATTTTTTTATGACGGTATGTCTGGCTCATTGATTTTATGATGAATTTTGTAATAGTGGTGTCATTTTGTTAAGCTCTTTGGGCATGGCATCTCTAACTTTTTTGGTAGATAGTTATTACTTCAGCACTGAATTTGCCACACTAGCTGCCTTTTGTTTCAGTTAAAGAGGGTTGGGCATATCCTTGGATTTGGGGAGAGTTGTTTGCTTAGGATAGGAGCATGGCATTCTAAAACTCCTGCAGCAGCTTAGCTGTCTTAGTCACTGTGGCATTTTTCAGTCAAGGGATGTGAAGGAAAACATACCGATTGGCTATGCATTCTAGAACCTCACAGCAGCACAGCATCCAAGTATTCATTGGATTCTCAGTTTTAATTGGAACTCTGAATGATTTTAGTCTATCATATTTTCCTTCCCTTCCTTTTCCCTATCTCTCCTTTTTTTTGTTTTTGTGTGTGTGTGTGTGTGTGTGTGTGTGTGTGTGTGTGTGTGTGTGTGTGCATGCACATGTGTGTGATTTGTGTGTGTGTTTGTGTGTGTGTGAGTTCTTCCCTATGCTAATCATTTCTATTTTTCAGGTTCTGCTGTGGTCCAGTCCATTAAGGAGAGATGGCTACATCGGTTGCATGAGTCTCAAGGCTTGCTATCTGATTTAGAAACAGTGGGGGCACATGAGCAGAGCCAGAGTTCCAAAACAAGACCTTCACTGAATTCAGAAAAGGATTCAGTTAAAAAGACCAGCCCTAAGAAGGCACAAAACAAGACCAGCAGAGATTCCTGCAGCCAAAAGGTCAATCCATCTTGCTTGTTCAAAATATCAACAGAAGCACAATATAACATCTCTGCTGGATCTACAGAGATTAGTATTATTGGTAGTGGGTCAATCATCTGCAGATTGTTTAGATGAGTTTATAAATTCTTTTCTGGGAGATGGGAGGGTTAAGCTGTTTGACTTAGCCCAGAAAGAAACTTCACTGCCTCTGTAGCTTTGAGTTCTGGAGAGTGAGTAGGTACTGATGCTGTTCAGGTTGCTCAATTATCTTTACCCAACTTGCATATGGGGCCCGAGGAGTTCAGTGGTTCAGAGAGGGAAGGTACCACCTCATCCAGATGATTGTATTCCCCAATTCTTGTCCTCTATGGGTAAGCTCAGCTTTACAGCTTCCAATTCCCCTGGCTCTCAGAACATGGCACATGTTCCAACCAAGGTCAAAGACAAGATTATAGAAGGGGAGTTTGTAGATATCTTCAATTTACTGGACAATGGTGGGATTAAGCACATCTTGTATGCCAAAAATGCAGCTAATAAGGACTTGATGATGGCATTCTTAGCAGCCATCATGAAAAAGGTGTCAGCCAGTACACTGGTCAGGAACTCTTTTGTTGAATTTATGGGGGTGATAATCAAGAAGGTTCCCAGTAAGGCATTGCTTTTATTAGCTTACTTTGTAGCCATAAGGAAAGCCCACCATATGAAAGGGGGTTCTGGTGGGATGAATTATTATCAGCATTTTAGGAAGCTGAAAGCTCTTATTAAGTCCCTCAGGTGGAAATCAATGCATCCTGACATATGGCTCAGTGCCATGATGGACAAGGAGTTGGCTACTGAGATTGATGGAGGGGTCATTAATCCAAAAGATAGAAAGTTTGCCTTCAACCATGGTAAATGCATCTGACCCACTTGCAAATACAGCTACTTGTGATTGGGATGTGGGAAAGGTCATCCTGCTTCCAGGTGCTTCAGCTTGGGAGAAGGACAGCTTGGTAGGGGGTGCAACACTTCCTTATGGGACAAGCCACCTTTTCATGGAAACATGGAGGGCCTCAGCAGTGAACTTTAATATACCATAGCAAGCTCATTCCCCTATTTGTCTAGATAGACTATCCCACCTATTGTCAGATTATTTAGATCATAGGACAGCAGCCATTCTTCTTAAAGGCTTCTCCAACAGTTTTTCTATTCATTCCATAGCTACATAGATTCTAATTTAGACAACAATCTGACATCCATTAAAGGACATGAACACATTACCGCTATGTTGATAGAGAAAGAACAATTAGCTGGCAGAATAATTGGCCTCTCTTCCACCCCTCCATGGCTTTTGTATAAAATTTCACACATTGGCCTAGTTACCAAGAAACAGAAGGGTGAGTTCAGGTTGATTAATCATTTGTCCTACCAGGTAGAGGTTTCAGTCAATGATTTTACTGACAGCGAGCTGACCAAGGTTCACTGCTCCTCTTTGGACCAGGCAGCTGAGGTGATTATGGGCTATTCTGACTCCTGGTTCTGTAACATAGATATTCAGTCCAATTTCTGTCTTCTCCCTGTGAGACAAGAAGATTGGCCTTATTTAGGTTTTCAGTTTGATGGCAAAATATTTTTTTACACTGCAATGCTAACGGGGTGTGCTGTAGCTTGTGCAACATTCATACTATTTAGCACAGCGTTACATTGATGCTGGCAAAAATGAGCAACCCTCCAGTCAGTAGTACACGTCTTAGATGATTTTCTGATAGTGGGGGAGGGTCAAGCTGGTGCTTTACTGGACAGGTTCATTTTTAACTGACTATGCTCCAAGTTAGTGATACCCTTTGCTGATGACAAGTCAGAAGGTCCAAGTCGACTTCTGACTTTTCTGAGTTTAGAAGTCAGTACCATTAATAATTCCCTCAAGCTTTCTTTGCCCAAACTTCAAGTGCGGCAGTTGCTTTGGAGATTTTTGGTTCCAGCAAAGTTTGCTTAGGAGACATCAATCAATTACACAGGCTGAAGAAGTTTGCCTACAGGGTAGTTTACCCAGGCATAATTTTTCATTGGTCCACATCTGACTTGTTGAAGTATTTGAGGCCCAAGCACTACCTTCTGCATTTGACCAGATGGGTCAAGGATGAGCCTTCAGCTATGTTTCACACTGGAGTTTCTTATTGGCAGTCCCCTTGGACCACTGCCACCAACCTTGAGCATTCCACTGATGCAGCAGGGGATTCCAGTGTGAGGAATTACTTTCTGGGCAGCTAGTTTGCAGAAATGTGGCCAGAAAGCTGGTCTGAGCAGAGGAGGAAGGACATTATATTTTTAGAAATATTTCCCATTTGGATGGCAGTTTTGGTATGAAAGAACAGGTTATATAATAATAGGCTCATTTTTCACTCAGACAATATCACAGTGGTGCATCTCTAAAAAAACATACATTCTTACAGGTCCAAGTGGATCCACTCTGTCATTTGGCTTTTAGTTTTGCTAAGTCTAGAAATGAAGTTGTCATTTTTATGTGTTTATGTCCCTGGTTATCTTAACCCTATAGCTGATAGTCTCTCCCCTTTCCAGTTTGCCAGATTTCACCTGTTGGCCAAGCATTCAGATCCAAAAAGCACCCCAGTTCCTGCAGGAGTTTGGCTAATAGGAGAAGATTAGTTTTATTGCTCTTGGCAAGTTTTTGGATCAGCAATACTAGGAAGGCATATTTATCATCCCTTCAGGTTTTCATGGCTTTCTACTGGTCTTTGATCTCTGGTTTCAGTACATGGAAAGTACAGTCTTTACTTCAGCTTTGAGTGTTCAGAACCACTGTTGGAGATTTGTCTAAAACTCTGAGTATGCCTTGCTTCTTTGGGATGGTTGGAGTACCTTTTGGGCCTTCAGACTGTATCAGGCTACTGGGTTATTGGAAGGGTACTCAAGGGTCTTGAGAATATTTTGGGATCTTCTAAGGATTCCAAAAAACCTATCTGGAGACAACTCCTTCCCCTTGTTATTTGTGATCTTTTTAAGACACTGGGTGAAATTCATATGTTTCGTACTATAGCAACTTTGTTCATGTCCTTGTTTCTGGGTGCCTTCCATGGCAGTGAAATACACCTTTACCTTTGTTGGGAGGACAATTTCATCCATAGTGATTTTATCCTGATTTGGTTAAAAAAATCTAAGACTGATCAAGCTGGGAAGGGATAGCAGATGCATATAGATAAGGCCAGTGGGCTGGCCATTTGCCCAGTACATTGGGTCAGATTGCTATATCATATTACCCCCACAAAGAAAAGGTCAGGCTTGGTTTTCATGTGGGTCTCAGGCAGGCCTTTTAATCTATCAGAGTAACTCAATTCTTAGGCAGACTTTGGCAGGGAAAGGAATTCATCCTCAAGGTTATTCCTAGCATTTCATCTGGATAGGTCACACCTTCGATTTGGCCATGGAAGGGTATTCTGTGCAGGTTATTCAAAGGATGGGAGGTGTATATCTGATGCTATTTTGTCATACATCAGGCATTATTTCTGTTGCAGAGAAGGAGGTCATTTGGGCCATTTTTTCATCGATAGAGCTTTAATCCAAGCCTTGGCCTGCCTGGCTGGTCACTCAAGTTCTTTTGATATTAACTGTTGAGCAGTTCATTTGTTATGGTTTCCCTGGCCTCATTTGGTTTCAGTTCTGGGAAATCTGGTGTAAGATTACCATGGAAGAAGCCTTACCCAGAATGGTAGCGATTCACTTTGGGGATAATGATTTGAGTCAAGCCCCTAAAAAATACTGTTGGCCAGGATTCTGTCTGATAAGCACTGGTCACAGCCGTTGTTTCTGAATTTGGTTTTGTTCCAGTCTGCATCATCCTGACACTTTATTGGAAAGGTACTAGCAGGGCCAGTGCTATTGACAGATCCAGGCATTTCATCAACCATAAAGTCAAGAGGGCTGCTAGTCAAATTGGTTTTCATGTAATTGAGCACAGTGATATTGACAGACTGGAGCCTCATTTCTGTGAGATGGACAATGCTCATTTGAATAACATGGGATTTGATTTGTTTAATTTGGATATTGTTTTTGCTCGTCCACAGGATTTCAAAGTGTAACTTAGTTCCTTCCAAGACCTAGATTCTCCTTTTGAGGCTGGCTGTTTGAGGGGAATGGCATGTCATGCCTGGTTGGTGGCAGTCTTATCGCTTCATCTCCCTTGTGTTCCCCCTGTTCCTGTTCAGCAGCCTTGGCTCTCCCCAAGCTGGACCCAGATTTGACCAGTGGCCACATCAAGAGGTATGTAGCTTCTTATTAGGATGAGTTAGATGGCTTTGCCACCAGATTCGAGGTATCTTGGAATACCCACCCAGTTTTTCTGAAGTGGCAGCTGGAACAGATGGAGTTACACCAACCAGTTTGAGATAATGGTTTGATGGTTATTGGTTTATATGTTGCAACTGATTTATTGTGGAATCATCATTGGTTGTCAATGGCTGTTATTAAGTAAAAGGTCACAAAGTCAGTCTGATGTGGTTTCTGACTCGACTCAGTGGACAACCCTAGATACCATGTATATGCTTTTTCTATACTAATAAACTAGCTAGTGATTTACATGTGATAAGATAAATAAGCTTTCATATAAAGCATTCATAATAATGTCATTATGGAATTCAGACTGTATGTTTTGTGTCTTTGTGTTATGTATCAAGTTTGCTGGCTTGGCAACTCCTTTATGATAAAACTATTTATAAGATTAAATACTATGCATTGTTCCACCCCCCACAAAACCATTCTCTTACAACAATAAATAAATACCTTTATTGTGTTGTGTTTGCATTATACACTCCCCGGGTTTCATGAAGCTCGGTGCAAGGACGGTTTTAGGCTAGCGCCAAGTGTCCCCATTACAGATGGTGCAGCAGCGCCATATGAATATTCATGAGGGTGCGCTGCCGCACCCTTGACGTGCACAGGAAATGTGTGCGAGTGCAGGGGGCATGTTCAAGTGCTCTACGGAGGTAGAAACATGCCCTCACAGTTGCACAACCTACTATTCTTACTATTAGAGCCCTCCTCTAATAGTAAGCAATTAATTCAGTGTCCATGGATACTGAAATGTATG
>NC_056742.1:185703398-185708398 GCF_019279795.1 Protopterus annectens | reverse complement strand
GGTTAGCATTGCTTAGCTCTATGCAAACCGACGCACACCCGCTCACAACTGCTTTAAAGTGCCTTAATCACTCTGTACCCAACAGCTCATGTTCTGGCCAACAACAAAATAACCAGCCTCTGCTAGGCTAAAACGCAGGACCCTGTACATCACAGTCATAGTAGTAAACCACTACACCATGATAGCAATACATATAAAGAAGGTATCAGCAAACTAATCTTCACAAAAGGGAAACAAATCAAATATGTGAGCTGAATCCATGTACAGTGTAATGTTCTATAACCTGCCACAGACCATAAATATGTGAATTGGAGTACTGCAGTAAACATAGAGTTGAGATGTCACTGTAATAAGGTTCTGAAGTCCCCAGGACCCCATTACAGTGTATGTACACATGAATGATGGATACCAGCCACATATATAGCCTGTAATGAGTAAGACATTGTTGAAAAAAGTCAAATATAATGCTAGATAACCAATAAGCAATGCTAACCACAGCTTAGCCCAACTAAGTAATTGTAAACAATGTGTAGGTAAGCCAATACAATATGCCCACAGGTACACCTCTTAAAGCATTGCCAACCTGAAGTAAGCAGGTGTGCCCATAGCTTAGCCTTTCCGAAACTGGCCAATTACAGAAAAGTGTGGGAATCCGGCCCTACCTAAACCAAAGAGGTGGGAATATGGCTAATAACTGGTTGCAGCATCCCCCTACAGGCAGAATGGCTGGAGCAGGAGAAGGCACTCACTTTAGAATGCAGCACCGGGGTATCCAGGAGTCCAAATTCATGGTATGGCTCCTGGTAAAGCACCATGAAAGGAGACTACTGCAGGGCCAGTATCAGGGCTTGCAGTACAAAATGGAGGCCTGGGACAGTCTCGCCCATGACCTCACTAGTGCCACAGGTATCCCCCGGACTGGTGAGCAGGTCAGGCACCACCATGCAGACCTGAAGCAGTGGAGTGGGGATGTCCTGGAACAGTGGATCCAGGAAGCAAGGCAGATGCAGAATGCCCCAGAACTGAGTAAGTACTCCTTCCACTATGTAGTTAATAATTGCCTAGCTTGTGTTTACTATGGATAGGTATGGCTAAATATCACTGTACTTCTCTGACAGCTGCAGATGAGCATGCTGCGAACCAGCATGCCTATGATGCTAGGTTGCAAAGGATGCTTCGTGAGGTAGGTTAATAAGTAGCCTGCATCTACTGTCATACAAAATAAATGTAAGAGTCTCAGAAAGTGTTGTACCAGTATACAGAATACTGTAATATGCTGCAAATAAAGGTGCAACCCCTGCATTGCTTCTGTTTACTCTTAAGTCATATGTTGTTGTACTGTTGCAGTTGTTAAATAGCACTGTTGTAGTAAGCAGTGTTACCCACACTGTGGTATGCAGATAAAATGTGTATGAAGTGCTGCAGAACAATGTCGGAAGTGCAAACAGGTCAGTCATATTAAATAAAATACATTGCAAAGCCTCACAACAATTGCCTGATAGCATAGTGTACAGTTATCTTAACTGTAATGTTTTTGTCACACACAGCAGGACAGCAGGGCTTTGAATCCCATGATTGCTAGTAAGGTGTATGCATAATTATTCCACACAACTGCACACAGCCTGTTAAAATGTTCAGGGAGAAAGCTGTATGAATATTTACACTTGACAACTGTACAGATTTTGCTAGAATGCTTAAATAGAGAGTGGTATGCATATTCATACCCCTCAACTGTTCCAATCTGCCCAGTATGTCCTGATAAATGGCCCACATCACCTGCTTTTTGCTCTATTCCCCTGACAAATTAGTGTGATGATCCAAGAAATGTAGGCGGCTGTTAATGACATATAACTGATAGTCAGACTTGTACATAGAGAATGTACATGCAAACATACCTGTCATCCCAGCATCTCACCCAATGTGTATGAGAGCAGTCTCAAAACATGTTGCATTAACAACTGCATCTAATCAAGCCTGTATATAAGACACAGGTCCCATACATACTATTCTACAAACATACCATTGTACAATATAACACCATTGAGTAGTGTAATAATACATGTAAGGGCAGACCACTGCAGTGACTGCAAATGTTGTGAAAACTACAAGGATTTATTAGTTGTTAATTGAACTCTCTCTCTCACCCCTACCATACGTGCAAAAAGAACTGATTTACACAACTCATTTGGTATGTCTACACTCCTAACCTTTGTTGGGACATATGTCCTATTGGTTTATAAATATTCAATTCTGTTAGTATGCATGTGCCATGTTAACATACTCCCATATTGCTGGCCTGTTGCCATCAATGAAACCAGCTTGTCGTTGTAATGGCCACGGTTTACCCATATATGCATGTGCTCTGCCTGCTCTGCAACAATTTATATCTGGTACCCTAGGTAATGGGAATACCTATGCATGCTGTTATACCTAATCGTGAATGCTGTTGACTATTACTAATGCATATCTGCCTTAAACATGCTACAGCATAGCTCGTATGGGAAGGCTAGTCCCAGTGGACCCACCTGTCCCACCTCAGCTGGCCATGGCACTGGGCACCAGCACATCTGGGGCCCAGCCTGGGACCTCCTCATCCGTTGGCCCTGCACCACCTTCAGGTGGAACCACCACAGGGGATGGGGCTTGGCTCCACCCTGGGAGTGGGAGCAGACAGGAACCTGCCACCCATGGTACGGTCCAGGAGCTCGACAGGGAGATTTGAGACCACCTATGCCAGCTTAAGGGCCTAGTGGCACAACTAGATGGTGAGCCTGCCCCTCCTGCACAGCCACCTTCTGGGCTGTGAAGGTGCAGTGGTGACTGCCCATGGGTAGGGACCTCATTCCCACTGTGTTCATCTGTGGGCTTATGGGCTTGCGACTTCCAAACACCCCTCCCCATCCAATGTGTTCCCTCCCCACATGTGTCATATACCGTCCCTGTATGCATCTTGTTTTTCTTGTCTGTCATCCTACCCAATCTATCCTCCCTAATCATATCTATTCTCTTTCCACAATATCCCACTCTCACCTAAACATAAAAAAAAAAAAAAGGGTAACCTGTTCCCACAAAAAAAGCACGCCCCATACATAGCTGTCCATTTTGCACACATGTCCACTGGACATGTAAATATTTCTAATTGCCATCACCATCACAACATACTATTGTTGTCCTCACTCCTCTTTCATGGATGTGAGTGTCCAAATGTACTGCCAAATTTATTGCATATGCACAGCCGTTACTGTAGAAGAAATGGACAGCTATGGACCTTCCCTACACTCTTCTTGTACAACCCTAGCTATTTTCCCTACTGTCTTTCCCTCTTTGTAACCCTTTTTCACCACTTTCCTATCAACCCTTTTTTCTTGTCTTTTAAAGAAATTAGCCGCGGAGGTAGGTGGGAGTAAGCACTTTTAAGCAGCAGTGAGAGGGTTACAGCCTGTTTGCGTGGGGGTAAGCACTGCATACAGAGGTTATGCTATCAAGAAGGTAACTGAGTGTAAGGAACTGTGACCAAAAGTAACCACTGCTTACAGTCGCACAAACCCATGCACACCCGCTCACAACTGCGTAAAAGTGACTTAATCACTCCGTATCCAACGACCCTTGTTCTGCCCAGCAAGAAAATAAAGGGCCTCTACAAGGCTTGAAACCAGGACCCTGCACACCACAGCCAATGTGATTTACCACTAAGCCATGGCAGATATCCAGTCACTGGATGTTATCACAAACATATCATCCAGCACAGTCATTCAACAGTATAGGAAATGTATTCCATCATGTAGATGTACATATGTGTGTTTATGTCCAGATATAGATACATACATATATATAGATATATCAAGAACATCCCATGTGAAACAAAGCATTAAGAAAGAATGAAAAGGTAAACACCAGCAACTCCTGTATTATGTAGTGGTGATGTCCTATGTAATATCAAGACTCCCTCAGACAGACATGTGTCATTAATACACGCAAACATTTGTACATTGGCCAAATACATTACTGTGCATTTTATTTACATTAACAAAACAGTTCCTGTCCAATCATTATGTGAGCACAGTACTCTTGCAAGGTGCTGTGTGCGACATCATCATCATGAAAAAGGTAAATGGGGTAAACATAGAGGGGCCGGTAGTGTTGTGTGTACAATGGGGTTGTCTGCATCACGTGTACCTGAAATCTTTAGGAGTCATGTGCATACCAGGATCGTGTGCCTGGGAGAGAGGAGTGAGGACAACAGTAGTATGTTGTGATGCAAATTAAAAAGGTTACATGTGTCCTGTGGACATGTGTGTGAAATGGACAGCTATGTATGGGGCAAATGTTGTTCTGGGAACAGATTGGCCTTTTGTTTTCGTAAGGTGAGAGTGGGATGTTGGGCAAGGAGAGTAGGGTATGCTTGTAGAGGATAGGTTGGGTAGGATGACAGACAAGACAGCATACAATGGCAGTATATGACACATGTGGGGGGATACACCTGGAATGGGGAGGGGTGTTCAGCAGTCGCAAGCCTATGGGCCCCCAGATGGAAACAGTGGGATGGAGGTCCCCACCCATGGCAGCCACCACTGCACCTTCACAGCCGCAAAGATGGCTGTGCTGGGGGCTGTCTAGGAGGGGCAGGCTCACCCTTGAAATGTGACTCTATGCCCTTGAGCTGGTGTATCTGGCCTCAGAATGCCTTATTGAGCCCCCTACGCATCACGTCTGGGACTGTACGACGGCTGACAAGTTCCTGTCTGGACCTGCTCCCAGGGGGGACAAGCCCCATCCTCAGTGGCAGTTCCACCAGGAGGTTGTTCAGAGCCAACAGAGGTGGAGGTCCAAGGCTGGGCCCCAGAGGTGCTGGTGCCCGGAGCCATGGCCAGCTGAAGTGGTACAGGAGGTTCTGCCGAGACCTCCAATCCCATACAGCCTATGGTGTTGCAGTTTTAACACAGATATGGCTTAGTAATAGTCAACAGCATTCAGGATTACTTATAACAACATGCATAGAT
>NC_056742.1:185522890-185683707 GCF_019279795.1 Protopterus annectens | reverse complement strand
CTGCATGGGTGCCATGACAGTCACCACTTTGCTCTTATGAAGCATAACATTGGCATTGGAGACTGACTATGTGTAGCATACGGTTAGCCCTGTTTGTGTGACTGTTGTGATCCAGGTCATTGGGGTTGATGGAATCCAACATGCATTGAGCGCAGGTGTTGGTACATGAGGAATCTTCCCAGTTCATAATGGAATAGTTGAGAGTAGCCATTATTATGGTTTTCTGTCTCAAACCTAATCTTCCCCATTACAGCACAATATGACAGTTGGGAATTATGCGGCATGATGGGTGATCTGTCAAAAGGTGCAAATTGGATTCCACTTTGGCACAAAGGTAGTTGCTCAGTATAATGCATCTGAGGTTATGCAAGTGCAACTAGCGTGGGGGTGTACATATCTTTCAGGAATATGGACACACCTGCGGCCCGTGTGTTTTAATAAAGGATAATGGGCAAGAGGTGAGGTATGTGTTATAACATGGTCATGCAGGTGTGCTCTCCGGAGCATTGAACCATGTCTCAGTCACTGCACAGATATGTTCAACATGTTAGGGATTGGCATATGTGAGTCCATATTGTGTTTCTGACATGTATCATTGAGTAGCGAGACCCACAGTTTATTGCTTGGCTGTTCCTGTAACAGCAGTGGACTTTCACTTAAACTGTGCATGATGAAGGCACTATAGGGGAAGCATGAGCCCTAGCCAGTATCCAGATTACCAGGGGGGACAAGTGCAGGCCCTGTCTGGCAAAGCATCATGGTCTGTCAACCATGTTATCCCAGGCAGAGAGATAATGGATACACTTTGAATTGCACCACTACATTAGACAATTGTAGAATACAATCCTTTTGTCCCTGTACTCCAGTATCATTCTGGCCAATGGCAGAATGCTACCCAGGCCTTGGGACATACCTGCATGGGCTACAAGACCTGACAGTTCCTACATGTGTTTCCATGCAGTCCAGGCTACTGAATCACAGGTCCTGCACAACAACATGGAACATTGCAGAGCCTTGTGTATAGTTCAAAAGGTGGTCTGAGTGTATGGGTATGTGGCTAATCATGGCAGACAGGCAGCTGACATTATGTATGCCCTCGTATAGCTTGGTGTGTAACATAGTGCTAGAGTTTGCATTCACAAATGAGTACTGTTGGGCATCTTTCCGGCCCCGTGTTCTGAGATGTGGCACAATTATGCAAACTGTGTCATACAGTTTGTGTATTTCGTTGTCTGTCTATTCCAGCTTTGGAGGTCGCTTGTTTGGCCAGATACTTAGAAGTGTCTGTGAATGTATGCGATTTCTGGTAGTGTGTGTTGGTGTCCTTACTGTGTTCTGGTAAGGGTATGTGTTGGTTGGGATGATGAGATGTATGTGTTAACCTACACCTCATGACTGTCCAGTCATGGCTGTAGACTGGACTGCCTTCCAGCTTACCCCTGTAGCGGCATCCAAGACAATGTGTGGGGTGTGGTGTTAGGTAGGTTTGGCAGTGTACATGGCATAGAGATTGCATTCCCACAGGTTGGCCACATACACAAAGCTGACATTAGTAAACACCAGTAGCTGACTAGTGGACATGCCTGTATGAGCATTCAGTACTACAAGTACCAAGTACTGTATTTAGTTTACTTATTGCTTATGAAGATGTTTAAGACAGTGATGCTCATATAGATATCTGTGTTATGAACATGACAACACTGGCTATTACAGAAAAATTGTAACTACCTTTAGCAGCAATCCTCCTCTGAGAAGCATATCACATCCTGAAAGTTGATTACAGATGATGCAAGTGTCTACAGGTCTGTTTTCTTTTCTGGGTATATACTCACATATCCACCAGGACCATGAGCTCTGTTGGGCACAGACACCCACTCCCCAAACAGAGTCATGTATTAATAGACTCTGCTGCTACTATCAACATGATTAGGATATAATCAGATAGTGTAAGCCATCACCTATGAAGTGGCTATTACAAATGGGCAGCGGTCTCCTACATCTTACACTCCTACTGCAAATGTTACACTGGAGTTAAAGATGATATGCAGCCTGTTTCATTACCAGTACTGTGCACTACCTTACATACAGTATGTGCAAGTGGCTGTTAGACTGGCAGTGAGAGGTTAGGCTACACAAACCTGGTAGTTCAACCAGTGTGTCTCTCAATATCCACTCTATGTAGGTGTGCACATAGCCATTTGGCCCAGCCCTGTAACATGGGTCACTACACATTTGCATAACATGTACACATGCACAGCTGTTACTGCTTGCAAATGATACTAGAGATGTCCAGCCCTGTATCAAGGGTCACTACATATTTGCATATTTGCATAACATGTACACATGCACAGCTGTTATTGCTTGCAAACGATACTAGAGAGGTGGATATTACATGTGTTATGTGCATGGATAGTTACCTAGCTCTTCCAATTATCTTTGCTAACATGCTGCTAAACTGTCAGATGAATACAAGTGATATGTATCCTGTTATTGAGTATTGTAATTGCCAATAGACTTAACTAATGTTTGCATAACATAGCAGAAATGCTATGTAAAATAGAATACATATCTGCCTAAAATACTGTACATTACACAGTTATTGGCACAATATCCCACAATGCAGACCATATTAGCACAGTAAGCCCACCTTTGACATGTTCATTTTACTTATACACCCATACATATGTCTACTGTTACAATATATCGACATATACTATCCCATTAGAGCACATACATGTTGGACCAACCCTGACACTGACAGTGGCTGGAAGCGAATTGGTGAGTTCCAAGCCCATATATATCATCCCTTGTGGTGTATGAGGAGTTTGCCTTGTGACCTACAGCAGTACACACATAGAATACTACAAACATTACTACTGCTCAACAATACATCGCTACGAGATAGCTGTTTCCACTATATGTATTGATTACACTGTAATTCTTACAGAATAGGTACTACATACACAGACATACTAAATGTTATACATACATTCTTAGTAATTGGAGGTGTTATTGACTGGTTTATTCGTTTTCGGTTTGTGTTTCAGTGTTTCCTACTGTTCTACAGGTAGATACAGATGGTTTGAATGTGCGACAAGGCATCCTTTTATAGTTAGAGATCAGTAACATGTACTATCCTGATAACCAATTGGTGTTCCTAAGTAGTTAATTACATGCACATCAGCTGCGCAGATACTGCCTTAGCCAATACCATGACAACATTGGAATATAATTGAGTACTCCACTTGGGCGTTGTCCCTTTGCCTTACTTGTGAGGAAGACAGACTTGGAAGTGTTGTTTGAAATCTATTGCAACAGCTGTATGGAGATGAACACTAATATTGTGTGTAATGCCTAGGGGAATTGGTCTAAATGTGAGTACTGCTGCTATATTTCTGAACATTGCTACTTGTGCAGGGTTTGTCTGTACCTAATACTTCTGCATATGTTTCAGGCTGGCCAGGATGTTTGACCAGCTCAAGACTGTATAGCTATGCATATAATGTTGAGGGGTTTACAGTGTGCTTATCAGACATCTTTAGTTTGGTGTTAATGTGTATCATACTGTGCTGATAATCGATAATTGGTAACACTTCCAGGTGTACTAACCTTTCAACCCTCTGAAACGGGATTAGTTCAAACAAACCATGTAACATCAGCAGCTGTTCCATTGTATAATAGCAACTGTTTCACATAGGGCCATGTTAGTGTGTCTGTGTCCAGGTATGTTAAGGTTTCAGCAGATGTCCTACAGTGGTTGAATAATTGGTTATGGTATGACAGTATGTATTGATGTAATTAGTTTGGGTATGGGGGACATGTTGGTGGGTGTACATAGCAGATGCAGGTGTGTAGGAACCACTTTTATACATGTTCTATATGTGTGTGGGGGTTCTTTCCTTATGTGAACACCTATCCCTTTGTGGACTAATACTATGGTAATTGCAGGCTAATTCATTAAGGCATTGTTAAATGCTTCCCGTATAGCATGCATGTCCTGTTAGTCCTTGAATCCTTTTGGCAATACATCGGAATGTAATAAAGTTTTGCTAAATGAAAGATGTCTGTGTATTTCTGTAATCAATATTTGCAGTCATTGCAGTTGTGTTGGTGATTGTGTCCATAGAATATATTTGTAATAGTGTATTGGCATATACTCTTTGTATGTTATGTTCATATTGTTTGGGGGGGGGGCAGAATGTGTGATTGCAATGGTCCATGTTATACTCAGATATGAGCACTTCAGATGCTGTGTACACATGTATGTATGTATGTATATATGTGTGTGTATATAAATATATATATATATATATATATATATATATACATATATATATACATATATATATATATATATATATATATATATATATATATATATATATATATATATATATATATATATATATACACAATGTATATGTATATAGATATATCATATATATTATTACATATGTTTATCTGTACCTTCATAGATGTGTAGATGTTTTTAACCTATCTATATATCCACATATATATGTATATCTCTATATATCAACATGTCTCTATGTATCTCTCTTTCTCTCTCTCTCTCTATATATATATATATATATATATATATATATATATATATATATATGCGCATACACCTTTAATTGGGTACATGGCGGTTTGTCCTATTTGCACACATTCCTCCCTTTCGTGTTTTAACCTGTCTGCATACACAGCTGACATAGGTACATTTCAGGTAGCTTAGTGGTAGGTTACTCTGAGGGTGGCGTACATGGTTACGGGTTCTAATCCTGGAAGGTGTTATTATTTTACCTCTCAGAGTAGGCACTGGTAGGGAAAGTGTGAATAACACACATGTAAGCAATTGTAAGCAGGTTTGCCCATGGCCTGCCCGATGTTAAGCAAAGGTTAAACCTGTGAAGCGCTTCTCCATTTATCCATGTTTAAGCACCACTTACTGTGGCGCAAACCCATGCAAACCCACTTACAACTGCTTAAAAGTGCTTTAATCCACCTGCATCCAACAGCCCTTATTCTGGCCCTCAGAATAACTTAACAACCCTTGCAGGTCTTGAACCCGGGAACATGAACATCACAGTCACTAACTTTACCACTAAGGCACAAATGTTATGGTGTTTAGAATATACATTTTACTACAGGCATTCCTCACTACTGAAAACAAATGTAACAGTCAGTTGGTGTACATATGTCTGATACATGTTAATGTTCATATGTTTGTGGAATTAGGTTTTGTAATGTGACATGACAGGGTGTGTTATGGATGAGACAGGTTCTTGTTTTGTGTCCAGTTTATATTGTCGCCATACTCCATGTATAATCCTCCAGTTCACTTATTGAACATCCGACCCAGGCTCTCCTTGATGAATGATTTCATTACCCATCATTCCTCCCCCACCCCAATCTTCACATACACATCAACCATCCCTTCTATGGTGAATTAGGTTAATATTAATAGTTATAATACCAGAGCTGCATGTGTTTTGTATACACGTCAATTCCTTTGGATTGCTTCTGTGTCACGAAGTGTGTTCATGGATGTTTATATATATGGCTATTGATGTAACTGTATATATATATATATATATATATATATATATATATATATATATATATATATTTCATATTAATTTGTAACAGTTATACATATGTAGACTTGTATATTTTGGCTCACAAACTACAGTACTATACAATGTACTGCACATATGTACACAAAGTGACTGTCCCATTTGTGGTCATTACTGTGGAATGCATATGGTATAAGGTATAGTCTAAAGACCACGAAACATGTATACACTTCAGATGGCTTAGTGGTAATTACCATGACTATAGTGTATATGGTCCAGGGTTCAAGACCTGCGATGCTTTAAAAATGTTTTTTACTCCAGAATAAGGCTCATTTAAGCAGTTGTAAGCATGTTTAAAGGTGTTTGTGCTACATTAAAGCAGCGGTTAAACACAGTTAAACAAACTTTGGAATGTATAACCTGTGTGCGCAAACATGGCCACATCTGCTAACTACTCTGGATATATACATTTCAGTGAAGTACCATCTCACTATGTGCTTACATAACATTACATTCTCTGTTGACTTTACTCTCCAGCACAAATGGGTTTATATGGGTGTTTCAAATGTTTATTATACTGATGAATACTACCTATATATGCAAGCTGTGGTTAAAGTATACTTTTTAACATGATAAACATCCCTGACTTTATTGGGATTTGAACCTCGAATGCACAGATACTATGCAGATGCTGTAACCATTACACTATTGACATCTACGTTGCTTCCGCCTATTTCCTATTTATATGATTTCTGTGTGTAAGCTTGGCTAAGCAAAGGGTGGAGGCACCCAAACCCACTAAGCTTCACTTACTCTTGAAATAAAAACATATAACAAATGAAATGAGAGACAATATATTACATTCCTAACTACATCAGGCTTAGCCCCTCACTGACACACTTCAAGGGAAACCTTGTTGTGTGAATGGGTAACAGAATATGCACCCCTGGGATCATGTGTCCCAGAACCATACAGCCAGGGGGTGGGGGAGCCCGTCCAGTTTGATAGCTGCAAGACCTGTTGGGGAAATTGAATGGTGTTGAATTGTCACATTAACATGCCCTGCTTAGGTCACTAAGTGCCCCTATCACCCTCCACCACCCCAGTCTTCAACAGCTTCTGGAAGAAACTCTGCCTGGAATTGCTTCATTGGCTATGCTTGACAGAGGCTCAGTTACTTCATCAATGGTGTGGAGAAAGCCAACATACTGTAGCTATGCTTCTAATTGCCCCTTGGGCAAATAGCTTACTACCTATCTGTGAACCTCTAAAGTGCAGGCCATCACAGCCATAGTATGTGAATAAACAGACTTTCAGATCACAATATACAGTGAGAAATCACCATGTAGTCAGGAAACAGTTAAGTACAGCAAGAACATACAGAACACTGATACTTAATCGCTCCCAAAGCCTATCTTGGAAGCTAGAAGACTTGTATAAGTTTAAGGCTTTCTATTGCTTACTAGTAGGTTACCTACAGGAGAGATGAGAAACAAGCACAAATTGGAAACATGCATATAACAATACCATACCGGCTTATGTGTCTGCCTTAGGCTTTGGAATACTTTCCAAGGCTATTGGCGCCCCCATTGTGCCTTTTTTAGGAGAGTCTCAAAGGTGAATACCAGCTCTGTAAACAGCACAATAGCAGAATCAATGAGGGTTATGCTACTCAACACCAGGGGTTGTGATCACAACATGCATGCACCCACAGCACTCCTCAGTATGTACAACGTCAACATCTATGCAGTAACTGAGACCTGTTTTAAGGCTTCTGAGAGCACACCAGCACTGCCAGACTACAACCCATACCACACATTTTGGCCACAGAACATGGACTGACACAGTCATGGAGGCGGTGTATCCATATTCATCAGGGATACCTACATCTCAAGGTTAGTAGAGCAGCATGATACCTCTGAGATCATCCATGTGCAGCTAACATCAGCCATAACTGCAATGTAAACCGTGGCCTGCTACAGATCACCCTCCATGACCCAGGACCACCACTCCACCTAGCTGGAGACAGTGGAGAACATGACAGTCCTACCGCACACCCTGGCATTGGTCGATGTCAACTACCCTACACTTAACTGTGAAACTTACTCAAGTACTCACTTCCAGGTCCAGCGCTTCCTGGAATTTATCACCCCATATGCCCTGTATCAGGTGGTAAACTCCCTAATGAGGGGTGGAAACATACTAGAAGTGGTAATCACCAACATGGGTGACATGTGCACCACAGCAGGGGTAAACTGGTCACTGGTTAGATCTGACAATGAACTATTCACTGATTCTACACCCAACCATCTCCCCCACCCACGGAAACCACAGTGTATACCTTTCCTACAGCTAAATTCACACTACTAGAGACAGGGGTGGGGGTTTCACACCCCCACGCTAAGGGGAAACACTGCTCAAGATACATACAGATTTACAAATGCACTCTATAAGCACCTACAAGGATGTATGGCTCATGCCATCACTGGTAAACCAAGACTCACTCCTCCTAGACAAGGACACCAGTCTGGTGGACCCCTGCAATAAACAGGCTATACAACAGAAGTAGGACAGTGTTCCAGACAAACAGCATATCCCACAAAGGGCAGAAATCTGTGATCAGTATTAGTAAGATACTTAGGCCCCTCATGAAATCATCCAAGGTTAACATCAACAGGAAAATAGGCAAGGATTCGAAAGATAACCACAAAGCCTTCTTTGGCTATGTCAAGGATCTAAGTGGTGACACACAGATTTGCACTGTGCCGGTGAAATGTAGCACAAAATATGCTGACCCTACTGATATTACCAACATTCTTGCAGATACATTCAGTGCATACTTCACCCCCTAAAGAGCCCACAATAGCTGAAAGGTACAGTATCCCAGACATCAGAGACACACAGGTGGAAATGGCTATCTCTAAGAGCAGAACACAGCATCAATGGAGGCAGATGGTGTCCCAGACTGCATTTTGCAAACACTACAAGACAACCTGCCCCACCACCTAATTAAGCCTTTCAAGGTCAGCCTCTCTACACGCTACATGCCCATACAATGGTGGGTGGCAGCAGTTATTCCACTCCACCAAGGTGGAATCACAACTGACCATGGTAACTACAACCCCATAAGCCTGACTAACCTGCTCTGCAATGGTAAGAAGCACATCTTCATGGCACTCATTAACAAAGACATTGGTAACCTCCAAACACGTTACCCAACCCTTGCTTGGTTGAGTGCAGTGCATGCCTACTGAATCTGTTTGACATCTTACATACAGTCACCAAGATGTTAGATGAGGGAAGAGGTTGTTCACACATACTACCTGGACCTCACCAAGGCTTTTGACACCATTCCCCACTCAGGTATTATTGATAAACAAACCAGCCTGTACATACACCCATACATCACAGGTTAGGTTGCCAATGGGCTTACACACAGAACCCGCATGGTACAACTAGCGGTATCCAGGTCCAACTCTTAACCAGTCACGACTGGTGTCCCACAGGACTCAGTCCTGGGAGCCCTACTGTTTGGCATATATTTCTAAGAGGTACAGGCAAACACAGGTGGACTACGGCAGAACATGTATGACAATGACAGCAAACTGGGAGCCATAATTGACAGTCCAGCTGACACCGACATCCCTCAAGGGCCTCACAGAGACTGACACAGGGTGTCAAACTCATGGCCTCTAGCTAAGTGCCACTAACTGCATGATCATTCCATTGTGGAATATTAAGCACCCACATATTAACACATAAGTGGCAGCCACTTTAATACAGATGAGGTAATAGCGTATCTGGGGACTAAGGTAGATAGGGATTTCTCCTTTGACAATCATATATCCAAAGTAGTTAGGACATCCTTATATGTAGGCCATCTGATTACTTAAAGGGCTCCCATCTAGACATTACTGAAGTTATAGTGCCCCTTTACTCATCACTCCTCAGTCCCGTCATAGAGTATAGTAACCCATTTGGGATGTACCTCAGAAGACACATCCAACAGCTGGAAATTCCACAAATGTACCTCGCCAAGAGGATTAGTGGCCTCAAACATATGTCCTATGCAGCCAGACTGAATAAACTCCTGCTTTACTCAATGGCATCTCGTTTACTCAGAGATTATCTCTGCTGGCCAACAAAGCCATGTTGAACTCAGGCTTAATGGATATGCTCCACTTATGGGAATCCATGTCACAGTGAGCCACACGTTGTAGTGAGCTGAACCTTGCCACAACAATAACTGGATGATGCTGGAGGGATGGATTCCTTTCACAGAAATGCCCCATACTTTGGAACAACATCACTAATTACATTACACAGAGCCCCTCATTAACACTCTTCAAGTGAAACCTTGAAGAGTGGATGGGGAACAGTAGATACACCCCAGAGATCCCGCCATTGGCTCTGCTCCACAGAGGAACAGTTAATGAATCAATGGGGTGGCAAAAGCTGACACATTTTGGCTAGGCTTATGAATGCCCTCAGGCAGTTAGCAAAGTACCTACCTATGAACCTATACATACAGTATCAGCACATGCTGATAGCTTAATTTACTGTTCAGGTGTTGACTTACCTTGTGCAATAGCTGTTGTGTGTGCAGTAGTTGAGGGCTGCCTATGTTGGATGAACACAGCAGACTGCCTATACATGACAATTTACAGGTAGTCTTGTGTGTGTGTGCCATCCATTGTTACTGTGTGTGCAGGTGGAGAAAGGTGTCTGTCCCTAGGTGCCTACACTGTCAGTGTGTGTGCTATACCTTCCCTCCTTGCCAAGGCATAAGCATACTGGGCATGCCTCTGTCTGCCTACTGGGGCTAGCTCAGGGTGTTCATGGTCTGAGTACCTCTGTGCCTGTGGGGCTCTTGGCAATGGTGGTGGGCTGTGAGGGCCTTCACCATTCTGTCCCTGCTGCAGCTGTTTCCACAGGATCATATTGTGTAGCATGGCGCATACTGTGAAGATGTGGGCACATGTGCCTGGAGAGTACTGCACCGCTCCACCAGATATGTCCAAGCAACAGAACCATGATTTAAGTATCCAAAACACATACTCTATGATGATTCTGGTTTGTGCATTTGCCTCATTATGGCATTCCTGCATGGGTGTGGGTGCATTTCTGATGGGAGTCATCATCCACAGTTCCAGTGCATAGCCAGCATCCCCCACCAGGTGGCCATATGGGATGTCCCCCCATGGCAAATACTTGATACAGCTGTGAGGCATGCCAGATGTGGGAGTCGTGATAGCTTCCAGGGCTGCCAGCACACACATCCATGATAATGCCCTGGGCTTTGCACATGACCTGGCAGTTGATGGAGTGGTATCCCTTACGGTTTATGTAGCACCTACCCTGCTCACTGGGTGCTGACTTGATGCGTATGTGCGTGCAGTCTATTGCACCCAGTACCGCCAGGTATTCTGCCACATGGTGGAAGAGACACATATTGCTGACCAACTCCTCCTGCATTCGGGGGAAGTATATATGCTCATTGGCATGTGGTAACATAGCATCCAGGAACTGGTGAAGTACCCTGGATGCTGATGCCTGTGAGATCCCCATGATATCCACAGTTGACCTATGAAAGGTACCTGTAGCTAGTATTCTCAGGCTTACACAACTTCATATCCACTGGGATGGGTTCCCCTCTGTTTGTTCTGGTTCTGAGGCATGGCCAGCACAGCTCCACAAGTTGCTGTAGGGTGTCCATGTCCACACTGTAATGCTCTACTATCTCCAGATCATGTAGCCCCTGGTAGGTTACCCTGGGTCTGAACACTCTTCTCTGGTGCCTGAGGTGGTTGTGTGCATCATCCTCCACACCACCTTCAGTCTCCAACACATGCTGGTGGATCAAAGCTATGGCAGCCCCTAACATGTACATACTAATGGTGCAGAGTGTATGGGAACACACAAGTGTGTGTGAGGTGCTTTCACACTTTATACTATTTTGCTATGGATGCTGCTGATGTCATTGGGTGTGTATCAGCAATTCCAGCTGCAGGGTATCTTAATTATGGGTTTTACAGTAAGTACTGAAAGTGTGGGGCCTTTAGTGTGGAGTTATGTTTGCCTGCCTTGATTAATCTGTTGCCCTTTAATTCACTTTTAAACCTGAATCCCCTCCCATTATCAGGCATGCAGCCACCTACCGTCTTTCTTGTTTTGTACTTTCTGTACCCAGTCATGTGTTGCAAAATGTGTCTTGTAGCTGATATACTGCAAATCCGCTTTGTTCTGCTGTGACACTTTACTGTTTTCTTTGCAGTACAGCCCCTCCCCTTTCCTGTTCTGCAAGTAGCTTGCTTGCCGCCTTGTTAACTGTTGTCAATGGCCCACTGTAGGTTCCTAGGTGTTAATTAGTCATTTGTACTCCAATATCCCTGCTGCAGCATTTCCTTATTTCTTTCCTATATCCTTCCTGTTTCAGCTCCAGTGCATGCCACGCAAACCCGTTTACCGGGTTTAAGCACGTTTTCATCTCCGTTCACATGCATACTCGGTTACCTTGTGTAATCTTAGCTAAGCAAAGCTATAGCCAGTTCCACACACCCCTATCCTGCAGCTTTGCTTAGCTACAGACAAACCGGATTAGCAAAGCTCCAATGTGCTTACAGCAAAGGTGACACACCCCTCTCTTGATGTCATCATTAACTCAAGGGTACACATCGGTGTTATAACGCTATGCTGTGAGGTGCATCCTTACACCAGTGGGGAATCTGTGATTCACTATTACTCCTCTCATTTTCATGGCATTGCCTACTAATTCCTAGCTACCCACTGTCACAGCCCCTTAGTAACCCTTGCACAATGTTGTGGTGTAAAATGCCTGCCATTGACTATTATGGGAAAATCATGATATGTGTTGCATTGCAGTTTTACTCTATATTTTTCTATTTATCTTGCGATCCGATTTGCGCGCCACTGCCCTGCGCTTAAACTTCGCGATAGTGTGAAAAATGAAATTGAATGTTCTTTTTATATTTTGTACATGTTTTTTATGCCAATGACTATATATTTAGCCATTGGCATATATTAACAATATAATACATGTGTTTGGCTGGCTGTCATGGGTCCAATTTTATGTTTGCAAAAATGTATATCGTTTTTTACGGTTTACATTTCTGCATGCTTACACTACACCTGCACCACTTCCTGGGTCACTAAATACCTTCATTTGCATGCTACACTGCTGGAACTGGGGTAATTAGCATACAGGGCCGGGAGCTGTGCAGGCATAATGTACACAAGTAGTACACGTGGAAACAGCTCGTACCTGGATCGCTCGCCGGCCATATTTGGTGTTGGAATGCCAATGCTACGCCTGCACCTGGTGCAAGCTTCATGAATCCCGGGGACTGTCTCACACCCACAGAAGTCTGATATTAGGTAAAAAAAGAACAAAGAAATAGTTAAAACAATAACATTGTGTTTCAGTCTTATTTATTTATCTTACTAGAAAAATCATCAGGTGCTTACTTACTTTAAGCACAAAACACACTAAAGTATACAGATATGTTTGTTTGTTCATCTCTAGAAAAACATCAAATATATTTCTCTTTCTCTTTCAAATTAAGACACATGAAATTGCTTGTGTCAATACAAAATCAATGGTTTAGTCTTCAGCTTGCATAACACACAGAAAATATAATTCAATATAACCAGTAAAATTCAATATGTCCTCACCTGATCAACACACCCAAGTTGTGTCTTCTTCCAGAGATACATACATCTATTTTTCCATAACCAAAATAAAGTTGTGCTAAGGTCACTTAAGAAAATGAGAAACAATCTACTGTTTCGTATTTGTGAGGCATATGAGACAATTTTTTTTGCTTACCTATCAACCTTTTAGTACAAGAAATCTGAAAAAAGTCCAAAATAATGGTGGGACAAGAGACCAAAAACTGGGACAATTTTTAATTATTGGTCTTATAAACTTAATAAGCTGCTATAACAGGTTTTGCATTAGCATGCATTTTATGCAGAATGTGAAGTCAGAAAGACAAATGCGTCTCATTATTTAGTGACTTAAATCCTGAAATGTTATGAGGAACAGACTTAAAATATGAGGCAAAAATCTGGATATTCTGCAAAAATCTGGACAGTAAAGAGGAATGATTTTATGTTATAGTCCTGACTCTGTAATATACCTAATTACTGAACTAAGTGCGGTCCTGTAAGTATACAAGGGGTCGAAAGCTGATGAAGAAGGAAGAAGTTAAAAGCATTACATTAAGAAAGGAGTAAGAAGCTAGCTGAACTCACGTTTGATATATTCCAAATGGTCTAACATTTCCATAGCAAAACTGTTGAACTAGCCTGAACTGTTTTTTAACTGATTGCTGCATTATTTTAAAATCTGCACTTAAAGTTACATTTTAGTCAAATTTGATCGAAAGTTTGCTTGTTTGTTTGTTTAATTTAACTGTGGAGGCTGCCCTCTAAAGTGTCCTAGCCTGTGTAACTAATTTATCACTGTTTCTGCATTTTCTGTGTGTTTCTACCAAAAAAAAAAACAAAAAAATAATCCTTGTTTTCCCGCCTTCCTCGACTAGTTTAGACCAGTTTACAGGCATTGCTGTATTCTGGGCTGTGTAGTTCCTGTGTTGTCCATTACCTTACTTGGATAGAAGGAAGTTTCTTTGCTCACCAGTGGGAGTGGGGAGCCTTGAGCAGCCTACCTGTCCTTGGGAGAAGTGACCTCAGCACAAGAAGCTGTAGTAATTGGTTGTTTGGGACCATTTCTAGCTCTTTTGTAGTTCACTGTTTAAAATCCGCGTTTGGGCGGCTTTGCGCGGTTGTCTGCGATAGCGCAGTGCGGTTAAACTTTTTCTGGCTCCGCCAAGTCTGCTCTTCAAATTTTCCCTTAAGGAAGCTCTACTCTTAGTATAACCAGACTACTCACTGTATTATAAGCCTAGCACTTGTTCTCAATACTTCTCTACTAAGTAAGCACTCTCGTACTAAGTAAAGCACTACATCTACTTACCACCCCTGTGAATATCCACTTCCCTTAAAGGTATACCACTCCCTTATACTGTTCTAGCATGTCGAGTGGAAGATTACTGGCGTCGTCTCCAGTTCAGCTGGTCAATCTGGGTATCTTGAGACAATGCAACAATTGACTCATGTACACAGACAACCCTCTCCTCCTCCCAACAAACACAAATACATGTGAGAGATGCAACTATATAGCCAAACTGGAGGCTGAACTCTCTCAACTCAGGGCTGGCATGACCAGACAGGAGGAGATGGCAACCACACACACAAGAATCCCAGTCCCACATAGACCTAACACAACTGCAAACCAAACACATAAAAACACAAAGACATACTCGGAGGCTCTAATAAAAAACTTACCAAAACAACAGAGGCTCCCAAAGCAGACATCCAAAAATCCACCACCTCAAAACAAAACACATGCAACACATACTTCAATAAATCAGTATGTCGACCAATCGCAGCCCTTAAGGCCAAACAACTTGCCTGATACACTAGTAATAGGTGACTCCATAGTCAGACACACTGATGTCCCACTGACCAGGCTGAACAAGGAGAAGGTGACTGTGAGCTGTCTATCAGGAGCTAGGATCCGACACATAACACACGCACTCAGGTCACTCCAAAGCAAGTACAAATATGACTCCATCATTGTCCATGCTGGTGTGAATGACCTGAGACGTACCTCCCTGGACTACATGAAAAGAGACATAGAGGAGCTCTCCGATTATGTAGCCCAGGCTGGTATGACCCTGACCCTGAGCAGCATCTTGCCCTCACCAAGAATGATACCACAATACAAAGACAAGATGATCAGCTTTAACAATTGGCTCAAGTACTGGTGTCATTCTAAGGGGATCCAGTGTCTGTCTGCCTGGGATGATATGTTGGACAAGCCACGCTGCTTTGCAAGGGATGGCTTACACCTGTCACCACTGGGTTTCCGGATATTGGCTAAGGCTCTTGCCACCCCCATAGTGCCTTTTTAGGCAAGGCTCAAAAGACAAACCCACCTCCTTAGAAAACGAAAATGGAAAAAAACTAAGGGTAATGCTGCTCAATGCCAGAAGTCTAAATCTCAAGATGCAGGCACTTGATGCACTCCTCAGCATGGAGAACATCGACGTCTGTGCAGTAACTGAAACCTGGTTCAAGGCTCCTGAGAGCACCCCAGTGCTACCAGGCTATACCTCATATCATGCTTTTGGCCCCAAAACCGGGCGAACCACAAAGGGAGGGGGAGTGTCCATATTCACAAAGGACACCCACACCTCCAGGTTAGTAGCAACACATGAAGCATCAGAGACCATACAGGTGCAACTAACCATAGGCAAAACTGCTATACAACTGGTAGCATGTTACAGACCACCCTCCCAATCTCAAGAACCCCACTCAGCCTTCCTGAAGACATTGGAGGATATGAATGTATCACAAAATACCATCATACTGGGAGACTTCAACTACCCAAACATAGATTGGGTACATTATTCTAGCCCTAATATCCTAGCCCAAAGGTTCCTGGAATTCATAAATTCAAATGCACTAGAACAACTAGTCACCTCTCCCACTAGGGGAGATAATATACTAGACCTGATCATCACAAACATGGGGACAAAATGCTCCACACCGGAAGTATACCCCTCACTAGTGAGATCTGACCACAAACTAATCACCCTGGATATACATATCCCACCTCCACCCCCAGCACAAAAGACCACAGTGAAAAACTTCTCAAAAGCAGACTTCACTCTTCTTAAGACTGAGATGGTATCCTTTAAGCCCACTGTGCCAGTGGATACCACATCCCACAATGCCAAATCCTTCACAAATGCTTTCTATGGACATCTCCAAGAATGCATGGATCATGCAATCCCAAACAAATCCAAGTACCTCTCCACCAAATGTAAGCGTCCAGTCTGGTGGACCTCAGCCATAAACAAATTGTATAACAAAAGAAGGAAGCTACTGCACGTCATAGTGAAATCCCATGAAGGGAAGACATCTCTGATCAACATTAACAGAAAACTACGTTCTCTCATAAAAACATCCAAGGCAAACTTTGAGAGAAAAATCACTAAGGACACTAAAGATAACCACAAAGCCTTCTTCAGCTATGTTAGAAACCTGGGCGGAAACCCTCAGATATGCTCAGAGTTGGTTCACAACAACAAAAAATACACTGAACCCACAGATATTGCCAACATTCTGGCTGACAGGTTCAGTGCAAATTTCTCCCCTCCTTCACCCCCAAAAGAAGAAATACTTATCCCAGCTGAATGTAATCTCCCTGTCATCTCAGATGTCCAAGTGAGAACCTCCCTAAACAAAGCAAAAAACACAGCATAAATGGGACCTGACGGTATCCCGGGGTGTGTGTTACGTGAACTCCAAGAGGAGCTAAACCCACACATAAAAATGCTATTTAACCTTAGCCTTACTTCGGGATATGTACCTGAACACTAGCGTACAGCAACAGTGGTCCCATTCCACAAGGGGGGTGCCTCTACAGACCCTGGAAACTACCGCCCCATAAGCTTAACTAGCCTGGTCTGCAAAGCTATGGAAAGAATCATTATGGAACTCATAAACAGAGACATAGGGGACCTACAGACACTTGACCTCACCCAGTTTGGCTTTGAAAAGGGCAGATCCTGAATTTTAAACCTGGTTGACTTTTTCGAAACAGTCACTAGAGCCATTGATGAGGGCAAAGCAGTCCATACAGCATACCTGGACTTGGCTAAGGCCTTCGACACAATACCCCACTCAGGTATCATAGATAAGCTAAACAACTTAAAAGTAAACCCTTATGTCACTAGATGGGTTGCAAACTGGCTAAAGGACAGAACCCATAAAGTTAAAATCGCTGGAGTAATGTCAGACTCAAAGCCAGTCACAAGTGGTGTCCCACAGGGATCTGTCCTGGGACCCCTCTTGTTCAGCATTTATTTCTCAGATGTTAAAGCAAACATGGGAGGGCTGTGGCTGACAAAGTTCGCAGATGACTGCAAACTAGGCGCCATAGTCGATACACCAGCAGACACACACATCCTACAAAAAGGCCTCACTGAAATGGACAACTGGTGCCGTAGTCACGGCCTTAAACTAAATGCCAAAAATGTATAGTCATCCCTTTTGGAAAAAACAAAGTACCCACAGATTATCACATAGACAGCAACCCACTGAGTATGGAAAAAGTAATCAGAGACCTAGGGACCCAAGTAGATGGCGACCTCTCATTTGACACCCACGTTGCCAAAGTGGTTAGAAAAACATTCTACCTTGCACACCTCATCATGAAGGGATTCACATCCAGATCCAAGGATGTCATTGTACCCCTATATTCCTCCCTCATCAGACCCATGATTGAGTACAATGCCCCATTTGGTATGTACCTCACCCGGCATTTGCAACAGCTGGAGAGACCACAAAAGTATACCTCACCAAAAGGATCAAGGGTCTCCAACATATGTCTTATTCTGCCAGACTAAAGAAACTTCAGCTCTATTCAGTAGCATACCGCCTGCTCAGAGGTGATCGCTGCCTGACGTACAAGGCCATGTCCAATCAGGATCTGATGGACATGCTCCACCTCAAAAAAATCCAAATCCATCAGGACCACGAGAGCTAAAGACTTAAACCTCAGCACAAGTATGAATAGGACATGCTGGAGGGATAGATTCATAACCCAGAGGCTTCCCATGCTTTGGAACAGGATCCCAGTTCATATTAGGCAGAGCCCCTCGCTGACTCTCTTCAAGAGAAATCTTGATGAGTGGATGGGAGATAGTAAGTTTAACCCAGGGGTCACATCTGTGTCACTGCTAGACAGGGGCACAGTAAACTAATTCTATTATATAAGGGGACCTTCATTGTGTCACTACTAGACAGAGGCACAGTATTCTAGATTTATTCTGTACATTTTTGTACCATTTCATGGGGTGGCAAAAGCCACATCACTATGGCTAGGCTTACAAATGCCCCAGGGCAGATAGCCTAGTACTATACTATGAAACTATGAAACTAAAAGTTCTCAGTTTAATTTCCTTGATGTTTTATTTTCCTGACTATAATTATTACTACTGTCCTTGAACTGCAGCTGAGCAGGTTGTGCATGTGTTGTGTTTTTTCTACAAGTGTGCAGCAGTAGACTTCATAAATATGAGTATGGAAAATGCAGACATAGACAAGGTGAACATGGAGGGTGATATTCTCCCCATAAAGGTGATGCATGGATTATTTTAATATTGTTTTGGGAGGTGTATTTTTCCAATATTTTTGACTGAAGAGTGTGTTTGTGGCCATATGTGTGTGTGTGTGTGTGTGTGTGTGTGTGTGTGTGTGTGTGTGTGTGTGTGTGTCTATATATGGGCATGTACAGATTAGTTTTATATATATTCATATATATATATATATACATACACACACACACACACACACACATATATATATATATATATATATATATATATATATATATATATATATATATTTACACACACACACACACACACACACACACACACACTCAAACATACATTTAAATATATATATATATATATATATATATATATATATATATATATATATATATACATACAGATAGATAGATATAGATATATCTATAGGTTTACTATCAAAATATGGAATGGCACTTTTGCAATACTGGAATGGACGACTGCTTCTTTTCCAGTTTCTGTAATGTCGTTCTGCAAATGTTCGAATGTAAAGTAGTGAATGGTAGTGTACATTCGCTAATGTGCATTTGACATTCTGATAACAGATCACACTACAGATGGGATCGGGAAATTTGACCTTACCCAAACTGCAGTACAGTCTTGGAGCTGGAATATAAAATTTGCAGGGGGTGCAGGCGGGGTTGCCCCCCTGCAAAACTGAAAACGCTTGTGCTACAGACACAAAATTCATATGGCAGCTTCAGCACAAATACCTAAGGGTCTGATATCACCTAATGACATTGCAAATTTGATCGAATGCAGATGTTGTGGAGATGATCTTCAACATTCTGTTAAAGCAACATTGCCAAATTCGGAATGTCAGTTTGATCATATATACATATAAAGAGAGAGATATGTGCATATGCAGACACAAATATGCATGCGCATATGGCTTACATGGCATTAATCACAAAAACTTGTAATACAGTTGCTTAAACAGACAACAGTTTATGTTTAATTGCTTACTTCACTTTCTCCTATTTATAGATGAACAAGGTGGATAACCTTGTTTATGTGACCCTTTAATAGATTGTTGGTTTGGCAGCCTCACAGAGAAAGATGTCTTTCTATGTTACAACAGCATAGTGTGAAATTAGTAAACTTGTGGGGTTGTGTGGTGCACAGACATATCCTCTATTACAAATAATGTTTTGTTTTTGTTTTCATGCCTTCTGAGCTAGTATGCACTTCAACTTTTACAACATCAGTATTCTTTGCAGAGCATTTGTAATTTGAGGTCATCATTTTGTAGAGGCATAGCAAAAAATATGTGTATGTGGAGGTTTAATTGAAATATAGCTCTAGACATATAAAATGATAGATGAATGTATATCCAAATATCGAAATGTCAGTCTATTGAAAAGCAACAGATTGAACAAACTTGTTGAACAGCATCCTACTGAAAAAAAAAATGATAAAAAGAAAACCATTGGTTTTTGCAAGTATATCCAACCAACTAGTTTTTGATCAGCTGTGCTGGTTTTTTCCACTTCAAGGAGTAGACTTTCAACAACCTGTCTGTAACCAAGATAGATGCACACAGTGAATGGATTCCTGTGAAGATTACTTATGTATGTATATCAAAATATGGGTAGACACATATAGATAAATGCACATAGTGGATAGATCCCTGTGAGTATTGTTTACTTTTAAATGTCTGTCTTCTCTATACAAAAAGTAGAACAGTAGAACTATTTCCTTTGCAAGCAAGTAAAATCTGATTGCCTACAATTTCAACCAGTGGATGAAGGCAATGATATTGCCCCACAAAAGCAAGTATAAAGTTACATTTAATGTATGGACTCTGGTTTGTGTATCTGCTTAAACCAGCAAGCTTATTGTCTATGGAAATCAACAAATGGTCATAAATAAAAATAAAATGCAAATAGAATATGTAGAAACATTCATACACATTTCAGTTATATGACTTGCACATGTTGATCAACCTTGGCTTAGACCCCAAGGTCATCAGAATAGATTTTGCAGTATATTATTGATTAATTCATAAGGCCAAGGCCTACTGTCCAAAATACAGGAGTGTGTGATTGTGGGTATATATATATATATATATATATATATATATATATATATAGATAGATAGATAGATACATAGATAAATGGATAATATGAATTGGCATGTGTAAGTGTGTGTCTAATACAGAATATTTTTAAAGTGAAAATATGATTATTATTATGCACATTGATAAACTGGTACAAATCCTGTTGAATAAAACATGTGAACTTCTATACTAGCTACCTGCCATTTTATGTTTGAATACATTGATTTAGTTATGCCTTTTTCGGTTTATTTAAAATACATTTTGATTTTTTTTGTTTGCCTGGCTATTATTTACCTTGGTCTAAGCCTCTTAGAACTTGAAATGTTTCTTTGAATCTAAGGCTTATGCCTTTTAGCATCCCCTGAGGAAATCATTTAAATGATACTTTAAACTGCCTTCTGTCCTGTGTCAGGCCATTTCCTTGCACACAAATAAATAATACAAAACTTCCCCAGGAGGGTTATTTCATGACATTTTGTCTCTCTTTATCTTGTCATCCAGCTGTTTCAGTTAAAATTTAATGTTCACTTATGACTCCTTGCGCTCTCTTCCTTTGAGAGCTTTGTTCAGCATTATTTAGGATACTTTATCTCAATGATGCATTTGCAAGCAAATCAACAGATATGCTGAAGTCTGGAATTCAATGACTAATGCAGCTTTGGTGATTTTAAATTCTATAAGATTTATTATTCAACAACGCATGATCTATGAAATGAGTATTGTCAGTATCAGCATAGAACAGAAATGGCTAGTAGTATTTATTTTGGTTAATATGTGCATATGTGATACAATTTTATTAGATTTAGGATGGAATTTATAGACAAGTGCTGTGCAGCTGGGTAGTGCTAAAATGCAAGGTGGTTGTACATGAAGTGCGACAGAGCTAATTAGCTGTGCATTATGAAGTGGATAGTCCTGCATACAGAGCAAAGGACTGCATACAAAAAGAGAGGAGAATGTGACTGACATGACAGATAATCACAGCTAAGGCAAGCTAATGCAGCTCACAATCTAAATGTAAGAATGTTTAGTCACAACTAGTGCCCCAGCCCTTCAAGAAAGGCAATGAAGAAGTAAACAGAGAAAGACCAAAGTGGGTATACATAACATGCTGGCAATCATGTTCAGCCCAGAAATGAAGAGGAAAATAGGGAGCTAGGAAAGTAGGAAAAAGATGTAAACACAGAAAGATAACCATAAAACACTATCGGTAGGGAGAAGATTATTTTGTTGTTTTATGGGGATAGTGTCCCTTACAAAAGAACAGCGGGTGGAGAAAATGCAGAGTAATTTCTGTGCGAGGGATAGAGAGAGACAAAATGGCAGGAAGCAAAGAGAGAGATATAAAAACAGACACCAATGAGCAAGGTCATTTTATATATATATATATATATATATATATATATATATATATATATATATATATGTGGTCTACTTTATATTACAGAAAAGCCAGAAAACTAAAGATCAAATGCTCAAGACCACAATAATGAAAAGTAGAATACCGAACAGTATCTGTTTTCCCAGGGCAAGGAAACACTTCCCCAAAACTACAGTAAAACACATTGCAATATATAATCCCACCTAGGTGAGAGGCTATTTCCCCCACACCCCTGAAACTAAATATACCGACTCCAGGATCACACTACAGTGGGGAAAGGGTATTAGTCCGCACTTTGGGCAAGTGTTTCTTGCCCTGGGAAAACAGACGTGATTTGTTGTTATAAGTTTCGTTATTGTGGTCTTGAGCATTTAGTCTTTGGTTTTCACACTTTCTGATAATGTAAAGTAGACCCATATATATATATATATATATATATATATATATATATATATATATATATATATATATATATATATATATTTATTTATGTATATATGCATACATACTGTAGGTATACTTGTAGTAGCTATACAAATGATGGTGGGGATGGTTGGACAAGGAGGGAGGAATGGAGATTTATGCTTCATAAGGGAGGGAGCAAAAATGTTGTTGATAGGGTGGGCTCCTGGTAGGGATAGTTGCCAGACCAGCCAAGAATGCAAACACCTCAGACATCACTCACCTGGGTCACTGACAGTATAAATTGGAAATCTGTTGTTGTGGGCCTGCTTGGTCATACATATCAGCACCCTCCAAAAAAGTCATTCTTTTTATTATGTGGGTGTCTAGCTGCTGCATTCTCTTAGCAGTAACCAGACTCATCACTCTACAGCAAGAGACCTTCTGAGAGGTAGAAACAGAAAGCATAAGTGACACATCTGGGTCACCTACAAGAGACGTAGGCCAGGATGCCAATGATGATCCAGCACTAGATGAAGAGGCTTAGAAAATGCTGACATGGTTTGGGCCAGACCTGTACTTTCTTCTCCCCTGCAGTTATCCTGCAGAAAGATAACAGAATGGGAAAAGATGAAGAGACTCTTGTGTAGATGCAAACAAGACTACCTCTGATAACAGTCACATGCTTCTGCCTGGAAAGACACTCAAACCTTCTTCCATAGCTAAACAACCAGGGTCGATGCAGAAAGGACAATAAGGAGCCCAACTTCAAAAATTCAAATATTCAGATATGTTTAATTTAACATAAATTAAAGTTATTTGAATGCCTGAAGTTGTGCTCCTTGTTATTCTTTCTGCAGCAACCCTGGTTGTTTGGTTTTGCAAGTTATTTGGTCTACAGAGATTCTTTGCCTTTATTTAGTTCTTCCTCAATAGCCACCCATTTTCTAGTACTGCTCTTCATTGCCTGGAAGGCAAAGAATGAAGTAAGTAAGTATACATGTACAACAGTTAACTTGCTATCTATTACATAATGACACTGACAACTGCAGTGCATGTCTACTCCCATCTCCCATCAGTGATGCAGGTTAGGGAAATGCCTCATCAGATCACTGTACCAATGCAACATTACTCAGTCTTCTTGGTAATGCCAGGAAAATAACTCAGCCTCCATGACATGCATCCATACTCCTTAATGGGTAGACAAAATGGTGCATGTCTAACTTGGAAAGCATGATGACTGAATGGCATAGTACTGTCTGCTTATTAATCGTTTGGGGCGAGATTCAAACCACAAATATAGGAAACCACAGGAAGAACATAATGCAAAAGGAAACAGGTTCCAACACCATATGTTGAGGCATAATAATTCATAAATGGGAAGAAGTTATTTGTCACCACATGGCCCTCCACCCTCGGTCATGCTCAGCAAGACCCATCCAGCTCAGTACACAGGATATGTGTGAAAAAAAAAAAAATATATATATATATATATATATATATATATATATATATATGTATGTGTATGTATATATATGTATATATAGACATGGACTGAGACAGTGTGAGACAGCAAGAGAGAGGTGGTGTAAAAATTGATCTAATCACAGTTGATCTAATGATAGCTTGCAATGTACTCTACCAGTTATGATGAGAATAAGGAATGTTTTCATTTTTGGATCACTAGTGGTTTGCTTTATCAAAGTGTATTGGATTGTGTGACCTGGTGACACAGATCCAGTTATTATTTTTCCCTACTTTCCTTTATAGTAAATATGTGGAGTTGTTATATATAAGTTAGGATGCTTGTATGTCATACAACAGGAGTTGTTCCCCTGCAAAAAAAAAAAAAAAAAAAAAAAAACATGTTTTATACTGGGTTTAGATAACTTGTGTTTAGATAAAAATCTGTGTCCATGCAAACAGGAAGTAGAAGCAAAGATCTCAAAATAAAGGAGAGAAAGGGGATTCATGAATAAAAAGGGGGTTAAAAGTATAGGAAGTATAATGTGTTGTTGGAAGAAGAGATATTATATTCGAGCAGAATCACCTAGAAGGAAAATAGAAGGTTAAAGCAGCTTAAAGAAGTGAAAAGAGAGTTAGAGATAACATTACTAGAGCAGAGTATTTATGTAGAGAGTGCAGACCATCCAAATGCAATTAGGTTATGGCAGGAAATAGGGTTCAAGTGTGGACCAAGCCAAACAGAAAAGTAATACCTCTGAAGAAAGAAGTGATAGCTGAATAAGGAAAAATAGCGTGAAACAAAACAAACACAAAGTAGTGTTTATCAACAAAAAGGGGTAAATGGCAAAGTTAGATAATGGGGAATGTAGAAAATTTGATGGAAGGAAGGTTAAATCATTTAAAACAAGCATAAAGGACAGCAAGGTACAGTTAATAATGGGAAGGAATTGAGAGGGAATTGATAGATAATAGAGCATGAAATATAAATAGGCTAGGGAACTAAACAAAGGGAGAACAAGTACTAGAACATCTTAGGAAAACTGAAGAGCAGGTGATTAATTCAGGAAACACATATCACCAGTGAAGCATATAAAAGGCTTTGGAGGGGTGGGGGTATAACTTGGCAGCCCATTCCTCTTGAGTGAATTTCAAACATGAGGGAGTAGCAATATTGATGAAAAATAATTTTTTAATGTACATAGAGAGGGTAATTGAAGATAGGAAAGAAAAGTATGTAGGGATTAAATAGGTAGTTTGAAGGATACAAATTTCAGGCATTGCAGTCTATATTCCATTCATAGCCAGGATAAAAGCATTAAGGAATCTATTAGGAGAATAAACAAAATTTCAAGATAGGGTTGTAGTATGGCTAAGTGACTGGAATACAAATGTGAAGAGAGAGGAAGTGGAGGGGAGCCCTAGGTTCAAATGATTTATTAAATAATTAGATTTCCAAGGAAAGATCTACAAACAGTAGGATAGATAGCTACAAGAGAGGGAGGAGTGGATTGGTTAAACATGGGGAATACACATTCTACTGAGGAAGACATAAGATCTAGTCTAGAATTAACATAAGTTACTAAACAATGGAATGTATGCACTTGCCAAATGTAGTGAGCAAATCCCCTCTCATGATCTCAAACCACACTTTGTCAGGGGTGAAAATCAAGTATGAGACAGAAGCAGGGCTGTATACTACTAGCATTTCTCTTAGAGAAAACCAATGAGAAAGACTGGATAAACCAGGTACAAAGTGTAGTGCAAGGAGTAAATAGACTGGAAACTGGATCAATGTGAGATAAAAAAAATAATAGTTACAGAAGCAGTCCTAAAACAATTGAGAGATACAGAGGGGAAAAAACAGAAGGGTAAGTAAAAACAGGCTGAAAAAGGAATTGTTAGAAATACAAAGCAAGAGGAAACGTGGTATACAGAGCAGTAATGAAAGAAAAAATGGTGATTGAACAAAAAACAGAAATGGGAAGATGAACTGATATGGGAGAAGAGTAGCAGTGGAAAAAGTGTATTTTAGCCCAAGCCTTGAAGCAACCAAAGCATTGGCAGTGAGACAAAGGCAACAAGAAGTGGAAAGGAAGATCTTTGAAATAGGTTTAGAAAAAGAAGGAAGGATAGGTAAAAAAAACTGGAAATTTAGAAAGGTTAAGGGAATACTATTAAGAACTATGCAAAAGGGAGAATGAAGAGGTTGTGGCAGAAAAACAGGCAGAAAATGGAAGTAGCAATAAATTAGTAAATATGCAGAAAAGGAAGCAAGCAAACTAGACAAGCCAAAACAAGTGTAAAAATACTTAAAGCTTTGGACAAAATGGTGAAGGGAAAGTCTCCATGAAGTAATGGCTGCTCAATGAATTCTGGGATCTGGAAAAACAAGTAGTAAATACACTGGTGCATTTATTTAATGAGATATTGAAAGGGGTCAGCCATCAGATTCTTGGAAAGTGGCAATGAGTTCAGTTATACATAAGGTAGGGATCCACAGTAACCAGTATCGTAGAGGCCAACATCAATATTAATCCACAACTATAAATGCTTTTATACAAATATGGGCAAAGAAATTAGGGGAAATCCTTCCAAAATTGATCCTTAGGAACCAAACAGGACTTATTGGAGGTAGGAGAAAGGCAGACTGCCCCATAAAGAAACTATTGCTAATGCAAGATACACAACTGAGAGATAAGCAATTAGATTAGTTTAGAGTAGGATGGAGTATTTGCTTGATATAGCAAATTTTCTGACTGTTAGATATGAGTGATAAGATCAATATACTGTATTAGGGAGGAGTCATCAAAATGAGAAATAGGGGCTAGACTCTCAGATCAGGTAAGGATAAGGGGAGGGACTAGACAGAAATGCTCCCTGTCTCCACTGCTGTTTGCACTGTATATTAAATCGGTGGCAGAAGCAATAAGAAATTATGAATTAAAAAGTTATCAGTGAGGGAGTCAGAAAAGAAGAAAATATTATATGCAGATAATGCATCGATAACTCTAACAAGAAATATGGAGGAGTTGATTTTATGAACATTTGGATGGTACTCAGGACATGATTAATCAAGAGAAAACGAAAGCAGTTTTGGTAAATAAAAGAGTGCACAGAAGAAGAAAACAGGAAAAGATGTGGGAGAGAGATTAAATGTGTAGGGAATAGTTTAGAAGACTCAAGGTGGGGAATTATAAAAATGGATTTGGATCAAGGCATACAAATCTTGCTGATGTGTATTATGCTACAATTTATATACCCAAGACAGGCTTTTAGAAAATAAACAAAGATTTCTTGAAAAAAGTAAAAGAATTGTATAGGGAATTTGTATGAGAGGGAGAGATCGGGAGAGAAAGAGACTGAGTTTCACCTGGGAGGTGGTCACCAAAACAGTGGAGAAAGGAGTACTGGGTTCCTCTGATTTGAAGGATTGTCTACAGGCCTGTCTGACAGCAAATATGCTGAAAATAATCAATGAAGATAACAAAACAAATTGCAAACAGATGATATTAGATGGAGTAGAGAAAATGAAAGATGGGAAAGAGGGGAAAGATATTAAAAGAAATATTGATGTAGACACCAGACACTGGACATCAACTTTACTTGATGAAGGAAATGAAAAAGATATTTCAGAAACAGTGGCTGAATAAGGACTAGAAAAAATGCAATCAAAGGGTAAACACCATAGAAGGTATGAGAAGAGAAGAAAAAGATAGACTGTTAGTTAGAGACTGAGGAAAAATAAAAATATTGGGCCCAGTTAGTTGGAGAAAGATTTTAAAGACACGAGATTAAGTGAATGAAGAATTCCAGCTAGAGGATAGTTTGAAGTGGGAATACTAGCATATAAAAAGTAGACAGAGTAAGACAGGCAAACAATGAAAGGAGAGAGATCCAGGATATCATGCAAGAGACAAAAAGCAGAAGAGTAACAGCAAAAAGGGCAAAGGAATTAAGGATAAAGAGGACGGCAATGAGTATAGGAGTAAAAAATGTATGACCATATGAAAAAAATAGGAAAAACAGGGAGTTAAATTTAAAAGGAGGAATGTAGAAAATATGATAATACTGCCAAGATATATCTGTAAATCACATAAATTTAGAATATTCAAATGGAAGCGCCTTTTAGATATTTTTATAATCCAACATGACTAGCACGGATATTCCCAGGAGTGAATGGAACTTCTTGGGATTTGCAGGGAAGAAGTAGGAACATTGAACCATATCTTCTGAGAATGAAAGGCACTGGAAATGTTTAAATAGGAACTACAGCTTCTTTTAGATGAAAAAAAATTGCAAGGTAAGGAAATGCTAACTATTTCTGTTAGGATATGACAGTAGGATTCCAGACGAAACTAAACAGATAATTGACTTAATAATGATGATAGGGAAAAAGGCAATAATAAAAACATGGCAGAAACTAGAAGCACCATCAGTGAATGAACTATGACAGGTAATAAAGCAAGCTGCAGAGGAGAAAACAAGGAGGGGAAATACAGCGAGTTACAAAGAAAATGGAACAAGTCTGTTGAAAATAGCAGAAAAGAGTTCAAAGGAAATTATGTAAGACATAAGGAATAAGAGACAATTTTAGAGGTGAGAAAGGTGCTTAGAGAGTTTAAGAAAGGATAAGTAAGGGGAGAAGTCGACTCACAGGAGTAAAGAAGGATGAATGGAATGGTCCAGAGAAGAAACGAGTTAAGAGAAAGAGGGATGTAAATAAATTAAGTTTTAACTTACCTTGCATTTTAATTATAAGGTAAGTTATAAGATGGTACTTACAAAGGGTCAAATCAGCTTGGGTAATGACTGGCACACAAATGGAATCAAAGGCTTGCAAAGTGTGAATTCATTGACAATAGAAGAGTTAGGATAAATATAGTAATTTTAAAGAAAAGTAGGAAAGCTCAGAGCAAATAAGCGATGTAATCTCCAGTACTGGGCTGCTCTATTAGTCTGAAAGTTATCAAGAATAGAAGTGAAGTGGAAAGCTGCCAAAACATGACAGAAGGTGCATCATGTGTGAGGAATGCTCAGTTAATTATTGTCATCTGCTGACTTTCTGAAGAAAAAAAATGGTGTTAAAATATATATATATATATATATATATATATATATATATATATATAATTTTTTTTAAAATATATGGGCCTATGATTTCTGATCAAATTATCACAATGTCAACTGAGGAAACAGCATCACCTTGTTGAATAATGTATTGTGCACATGCTTTGGGGATTACCCCGGAGTATGCTAAGCCAACAGGAACTGGATTTGCATGGGGAAAGCCCCACTCCCTGCACCCCTCAGGCTCCCTGCTAAATATATATACTTAATGTGAGATGGTGCAGTCCCCATGGAAAGGGAATATTCATTATCCCACTGTTGCGTGGTCTTGGAGTTATTTAACAGTGGATACAGGGGCCCCCTAAAAAATAGTTTTAGTTTTGCTTGTTTTTGATCATTTGGAGTCATCTTAAAATGGTCCTTTTTTACATTTGCACTTTTGAGCATTTGATATTTCATGATAAAGTTATATATTTTAAGCATATGGCAAAAGCGAAATCTGTTTTAGCGTCACAGGATTGCGGTATTTTTTGCTAGGCTGTTATGTTATATAGTTATTTAAGCTTATTGTATTTTTATGCCTGATCTTTAGGGGTTTAATCCTTCCAGATCGGTTGGTTTCCTTTCTTTTCCTTACCTTTCTCTTGTATGAATAATTCATAATCTCAAGGTCTAGCAAAACTGATTGCATTCTTCTATTATATTACCTCTCACTTATTTATATGTCTTACTTGAAGATTTTCGTTTAGCTTTTTTCATCTGCTGCATTTGTAACTTCTGAGTGTTCTCTCAGTCTTTTGTCATTCATTGTTTTATATTTGATTGGAAACTGGATTGCAAGTGATGCTTCTTTAAGATGCAACAATGTTGTTTTTGTATTGTTTCACTAGTTTTTTAATCAGTCACATAATCCTGAAATTATTGCAAATAAGTAAACAAATAAATGGAACTACTTAAAAAGTGAAATAATGTATCCTGCATTTTTTACAGCATGTTATGTTTAACAGAGCTGCTGGTTCTGAGGGAAAAAGAGAGAGAAAGAAAGAGGGAGAGGGAGATTTCATGGACTTTTAGCATTTGTAATGAAAATGTTTTACTGGGGTATTTGCACATCTTTTGTGAGGGATTCTGTGACAGTCATAATGACTGCATTAGCTAAGGAGAAACTATAATATAAGTACGGTTTTACTTCATAAAGTAGTGTTCAGAAGCACATTTAGTGATGAAATGGTTAGAAACATTAAAGCCTGGATCTTTGTCAGTGTTTAGTTGTTCTGTAGGGATGGTTTTGTATTGAAGTGCTGGCAATATCACAAACGATATTGGCTTTATGATAAAGAGTATCTGAACCTGCCAGAGATGTGCCAGTTAAAGCATTATATGGCTTGCAAACATATATTGCAAGTTACTTTTACCGTGATGCACAGGACAGGAATAGCTGTTAGCCAGTATTTCTATTGGCATATGTTATAAATCTACTTAATATTCTAGCTTAAGCCTGTATTGTTGGCATATTATGCCTTTGTTTGTGGGTTTGTGCATTTATTTTTTATATTTTTAATTAATGCATCAGAAACAAATGTGTATGTTTTCAGTGTTCAAAAAATAATTTGACTTAAGTATTTTTAAGCAACATGATTTATAATAGACATGTTCCAGAAATTAAGTCTTTATCATTCATAGAGGTCTTTTGATTGGTAGATAAATATTCAGCAGACCAGATACTAAAGAACTTAGTGGTTAAATTTTCATCTGAAAATGTTGGACTGGCCTTTAATTTCTTGTACTATATTCTTGGGATCCCTACAGCTGTTCTTGATCCAGATGCTCTAATTCTTTTAATTCACAGCCAGTGGCTTGAGTAGCTGTAACTCTGTCTGCCCAGCTGCTCGCACTCCCACTCGAATGTGAGTTCAATGACACTGCTGCCTTACCATCTGCATGTGTTCTAGGAGATGGACACAAACAAGTGCTCGCTGCAGACTAGGTAAGTGGGGAAAGGGAGCCAGGAGGGTGATGTTTGGTTTACAAAGGAGACTGGGGTGTGAAGAATGGACTTCAGGATTAGGGAGAGGATTTTGGTTTAGGGAGCAATAGGGACTTTAGGCTTAGGAGTCAGGATGGGTATTTTAGGTTTAGAAAGTGATCATAGATGGGAAGGGAAGGAGAGTTTATACTCAGGGAGCAATCAGGACTTTAGGGTTAGAAAGGGGAAAGAGACTTTAGGCTTAGAGAGTGACTGGGACTTTTGGACTAAGGAGGAGAAGGGAATATTAAGATTAGGAATGGATGGAAGACTTTAGAGTAATGCACTGGATGGGAGTTTTTAGGGTTAGGATCATGGTTCTGGTATTGATAGTTAACATTACAGGAGGCAAGTTAGTGGGAGATAGAGCACTTACCATAATGAGCAGTGAGGACAGCTGTCTTGAGCAAAAGTGTCTTGAACAAATATAGTAGACACAAATGCTCAGAGAAGATAGGGCAAAGCTTGGTATTTACCTGATATCAGTAAATCTTGGTGAATGTACAGGCTAGTTGATTTTGTGTGTGTGTGTACATATATATATATATATATTATATGTGTTAACTGGTTTTTGTCTGATGAAGGCTGGGCATTTGCTTAGCTGAAAGCACTTACGTGTATTAAAAAGTCCGTGCCGTTTATTGTGTCAGCGTGCTTCTACTTTCCTTTTGTGTGTTTTACTCAGTTTTTAAAGTTCTTTCTGTTTCGTTAGTTTTTGAAATGGCAAGTGGAAACAGTGATGCTGGCAATACGAATGGGCATAATGGGACTAACTCACAGCTGTTATTCTCTCAAGATAAGGAGTGAGAGGCTAGTGTTACGAATAACACACAGGAAGAGAGTGCCTTAGGTAATTTAACCACTCTTGTCAACGTATTACTAAACAGGGTGGAAGCGTTATCGCAAAAGGTGGAATCAAGTACTCAGAGGAACCACGCAGATGCAGGTGTGGGTTCCAGAGGGAATATTAATCCTACTGGTCTATCTGGCATGCGTCTGTTGAATCAACCGACTTCCTTGTTGTTGGACAACGCTAACGTGTCTGCTGGGCAGACAAACAATAATGCTACTACCAGGTCTGGGAGGCGTAGTGGAGACGTGATTAATGTTCAAAGGAATGATGCAGTTGAAAATGCCAATGGAGTGAACAATGGAGCTGGTTTAGCTTCTATGGCTAACTTTTTGGGCAAAAAAGACTTCTTTGAAGTTTCTAATGATTCAGCAGGGGGAGCTAAGAACAGTGAACGCGTGGTGAGTAATTTTGTTGACAAGTTAAACTCTTTTGACCAAAAACTGTTCCGTTGTAAAAATTTGCAACTTGAAGTAGCTTACTTACAGGAATGTATCACAAAGAAAATTGTTCCTAAAGGCTTACGGCAGTGGCGTTATCCTGCAGGGTTGGTTAGTAACTCTGTATACCATCAAGAATTGTTAACCCTCTTTGATAAGCAGGGTTTTGAATTTCTACTGTCATTGATTAATTTTTATGGAGCAGAGATTATTGATTTAAAAGAGGAACTAGAGGTTTTGGAAGCAAGCTTGGTGGAAGATAACGATTTTGTAAGATATAAATATGATTATTTAAGAATATTTTCAAGTATTGAGGCTTCCATCTCTAAACTTGTTTTTTACAAAAAGCGTAAAATGGACAGAGATATTTCAGACTATGCAAATAATAAAGCGTACCCCCCTCCCCCTATGGTAGGTCAGCATTTACCTAAGGGTGGTGATGGGGCTAAAATAGCTTCCCCCACTGAAATTAACAACATTAACCATGAACAAGCCCCTGTTCGTAGAAGTGAACGCATCAGGGGCCAAAATAACAACGACAACATTAATGGACATGGCCAAAATCAAGATCTTGATAATACTGACAATGAGCAGGTTTTTCCCAGGGACAGAAACATACAGGACAACAGCAATGTCAGAGTGAACAACAGGGGACAACCACAGAGAAAGAGAAAACCGAATCAACGGAGGAGATGACATTCTCCTCAGAGACAGGACCTGACAGCTCAACATAGTGACTTTAAAATATATAATTACACTGTTTTAACTGTTGAGCAACCTCTGATTGACTTTTTTTCAAAAGGTTTGACGTTCATTCCTGGCAAAAGGAGTGACCTTGTTGAAACACTTATAGATTTTAAACTGTATGTTCGAAAACGAAATCTGGCAGTATCTCCAGGGAATACACCTGCACTTCTAAATTCAGTTAGAGTCTCAAGTGTGTTTAACCCACCTTTGTTTGGTGGTCTAACTACTTTTGAAAAAGTATGTGACATTGATTTTAGGGCCACACTTAACAACAATAGACACGAGTTGGGAATGAGAAGTAACATATCCAAACATGAACTGGAGGTTATCTCACTCCTTAATGAATGTAAAGTTAGAGTCATGAAACCAGATAAGGGAGGGGGTCTGGTGTTCATGGACCAATACTTTTATGAAAATAAAATGTTGTCTCATTTACAGTCTGGCACCTATTTGAGATCTAGTTTGAATGAACTAAATTTAGCCTATAAGAAAATTAGGGGTGTCCTGGATGACTTATTCCTTGAAGGTAGTATTGATTGTAACACCTTTCAATACTTGTCAATGCCAGCACCTAAGGTTCCCACGATTTTTGGTACACCCAAAATTCATAAAGATTTAATAGATCCCCCATTGAGGCCTATAGATGATGGGCGGGGTTCTATTACTTATGCTTGTGCCAAGTACATTGATGGTATTCTTAAACCATACATCCAGGGGGAACCACAGATTTGTAAAGATTCCTGGGATTTTTTGGAGAATTTTAATAAAATTGAATACCATATAGACTTGGTCTTCCTGATTGTGGATGTTAAAGATCTGTATACAGTGATACCTCATCAACTAGGTATTGACTGGACAAGGAATTTTATGGTGACCAAGGGGGCCACTAATGGTCAGATGTACTTAGTAGAAACATTATTGGACTTGGTCCTGGCAAATAACTTTTTAATTTTTAAGGACCAGTTTTTTCTCCAGAGTACAGGGATTGCCATGGGATCTCCCTGTGGGTGTAGTTTTGCTAACAGTGTGATGGCTTTTTGGGAACGCAATTATTTGTTCAATAGTGAACTGTATCAACAACATGTCACTTGGTACACTTGATACCAAGATGACATGTGTTTTATCTGGAAGGGTCCGCAAAACCTTATTCCACAATTTATAGACAATATTTCTGGAATGACCAACTTCTTAGAATTCACGTACACTATTGGAGTGGATGAAATGAGTTTTTTAGATGGAAAAATCTGTAAGGATAAAATCAACAACAAGTTTAAATCTTTAATTTACAGAAAGCCAACCCATTCTAACAGCTATTTGCATTTTTCTAGTTGTCACCCCTTTCATCAAAAAAGGAGTGTAGTTAAAGGGCAACTTGTCAGAGCTGCTAGAATGATTTCAGATGATAATGACTTTCTGATGGAATGTAACAAAATCAGTAAAATGTTTCTGGCTCGAGGCTATCCCAATAGCCTCATAAAAGAGATGACGGATGAAGTACAGGTTAAAAGGGCTAATGGCCACTTTACTCCACTGTTGGTGGGTGGCTTAATGAGTAGATCGGGTAAGGACACCTCTAAGAGGGATTCCACCGTACATTCTAGAATCAACTTTTGTTCACTTTCAGTGTGGACTGTAAAGCTATCAGAGAAATAGTGGCTAAAAACTGGAATATCATACTTGAGGATAGGGCTCTGGTTAAGGTTCTTGGGACACGTCCAGAATTTACATACCGTAGGGGTGTTAATCTTAAAAATCTAGTTGAAATGGCTACGGTTAAATCTAAAATTCAAAATAAAATTGTAGGAATGCGTAAATGTGGTATGTGCCCTCAATGTAAGTTCATCCATGTTAGTAACAAAGTGTATATCAACAGTAAAAACTATTTCATTAAGGGTAATTACAATTGTGACACCAATGGCGTGATATATGTGGCTCTATGTGAAAAATGTCCTTCCTTCTATATTGGCAAAACGGAGAGAAAAATAAAGAAAAGAATTTACGAACACCTGTATGCTATAGATAGGAAGGATCTCACAAATGCACTTGCCAGGCATGTGTTAGAATTCCCTGACCACTGTTTCACTTTCAGTGTAGTACATCACATCAAAAATGACATAAGGGGAGGGCCCTGGCAGCTACATTTAGAAGAGCAAGAAGTATTATGGCAGATTAGAACGTGCACATTTGCTTCCAGGTTTGAACGACTATGTCTCCATTAAGTGTATTCTTAAGCTTAAAGCTCTCCTTAGATAAGCATTAGTGGTTAATAATTTATCCAGTGTGTAAATGGGGGGGGGTAATAATTATTAATTGTAAGAAAGTGAGATTTCCACTTTCATAATATTTTAGATTTAGGATTGGTAAAAGCCTTAGGCAATTTAATTGATATTGTTATGTCTTCAGTTATGGTTATTGTGTGTTTTAAAAAATGTGTTTTTTAATATTTGTTTTAAATAAGGCACTCATCAAGTTGTTTAGTGGAGTAGTAACTCAACAGATGATTCATATAGGCTTGTAAGAAGTTGTTCTATCTAATTAAAAGAGATAGGAATATCCTGTATCAATTTAGTAATGTGATTGGCTGTTTAGCCACTTATAGATGTAGGTTTTATGTATAAAAACCAAGCTGTGTTAACTGTTTTTTGTCTGATGAAGGCTGGGCATTTGCTTAGCTGAAAGCGCTTACGTTTATTAAAAAGTCCGTGCCGTTTATTGTGTCAGCGTGCTTCTACTTTTCTTTTGTGTGTTTTACTCAGTTTTTAAAGTTTTTTCTGTTTTATATATATATATATATATATATATATATATATATATATATATATATGTATGTGTGTGTGTGTATATATATATATATATATATATATATATATATCTATATATATATATAGTGACCATTAAACAGCCAGCATGACCTTCACATGTAAGTATGTGGCACGGTGTGCAAAATAAAACCAATGCACACTTGTGTAACCTATTTAAACTAAAGTTATGATTATAGGTGAGAAAAGGTCTTTGACATTATTTAAATATTTGGAGGTGTAGTGGTGCAGTGGTTAATGTTATTGCCTCCCAGCAAGAGGTTCTTTGGTTTGACTCTTGACTGGAGTGCCTTCTGTGTAGAGTCTGTATATCTTCCCCACATTTGTGTGGATTTCCTCCCACATTTGAAAGACATATGTCTGGCACATTTCTACCTGAAAATTGGCTCTGTCCCAGTTGGACTTTCCAGGTCAACAAATAATAAATAAATTTGTGTTAGTATCATCTAAGCACTCACCATTTATAAAGTTCTTACAAGCAAAACAGCTGAAGGGGCAGAAGTACCAGTATCCTAAAAATAAGCAGAAACTGTTTAACAATATTAATCTTCTTCTTTTGGCTTTTCCCAGTTAGGGGTCACCACCGTGGATCATCTGTCTGCTCATGATTGTCAGTGGAGTTTTACAGTGTCGAGTTGCCAGCCCAGCGCCCAGCCTTCCACAGAAGGCACACCACACCTAGGGCCAATTTAGAGTGTCCAATCCACTACTGCATGTCTTTGGGATGTGGGAGGAAACCGGAGCACCCGGAGGAAACCCACACGACCACAGGGAGGACATGCAGACTCCGCACAGAAGGCTCCCAGCTGAGAATTGAACCGGAGAACCTCCTGCTTTGAGGTGGCAATGCTAACCGCTGCACCACCATGGCCGCACTATTCAACAATATTAATAATGAGTAAAATTTCAACTGTGTGTGTGTGTGTGTGTGTGTGTGTGTGTGTGTGTGTGTGTGTGTGTGTGTGTGTGTGTGTGTGTGTGTGTGTGCACGCGCGTGTGATAATGTGCCATGTATTTTGTATTAATCCAATGTTCATATACAGAAAAAACTAAGAAAAGGTTATGGTTTCAAGAAATTGCTTTAAACGGTATTTAAATGCTGAAAACACACAGGTAGCATAGGCATAGTGTTGTCCTTCACTTTCAGTATTGTTTTTAAACCAATGTTTGTAGTGTCACTTAAGTATAACACATGATTTTAACTAAAATTTGGAGCTGCAGTTTATTTTATTCTACTGGCCAGCCAGACACTTCACTGAACTTGTTTGAGTGAGGTCATTTAAATGTAATAGTTTTACTTTTAACATAATATCATGGTAATAGAATTCAGTTACCTTTTGCCATTCAGAGAACATTAAGTTAACAAAAAGTTTTGAATTCCAAGTATTTGCTTCCAATTTCTTCCTCCAGAAAGTGTAGGAAATATGGTATAATACATGTAGGCAACTTGGACTAAATTTTAGTAATTTAATGTTGCACGTCTTCTAAGTTAACTTTCTTGGAGAGTTAAATGAATGAAGAAAATACACATAACCTCTAGACTACATTTTTTTCTCCTCCATTCAATGCAAATTATATAAGGAACAGCTGGATACAACATATTGGCTGCATCATGTACTAACAGAATATCAGAAACAATATGAAATGTTTAAAGTAATATGTTTGCACATATATTTTTTTTCCTCTAATGAGATGTGTCTAGACCCAAGCAAATAGAAGTATACATTTTGCTTAACCTCTACACCTAGTTAGAATAAAAAGTAAATGTGTCTGGGGAAATTATAATGAGAAGAAAAGAGTCTTTGAAGCAAGTGATGGGAGGACTGCAGTCTGCAGAAGGTTTGTGGAGTTATAAATAAGCGCTATTTGAAATGTGATGCACGATCTGTGTGTGCATACTATTTTCCTGAGAAAAGTATGACAGCATAACCAGGTCAGATACTGAAAGTCAAGGAAAAATGTGTACAAAGATCGGACAGGTTGCTAATGTTGTGAACTCGATTTCAAGTCAAGTAAAATGTTTATGTATTTCTGAAGGATCAGACTGGTTTGCTACTGATTTTTATGTTTACTTTAATAATTGTGCAATCCTTTTACACATGAGCTATTGAAAGGTATCAGTGTAAAGCTAACTTCATCAGTAACACAACAGAGAGTGATACACAGCCACTGTTTTGCACAGCTAGACACATGCTGAAGTGATGTTCACATACATAATTATACATATGTCTATTATTTTCAAACATCTGTAAATAACTAAACAACCAAATTTCACAGACCAAGTTATCTGTCTTCATAACAAAGCTGCCAACTGGCTGAAAAAAATTCAGCCAAATGAATGTATTTAGCTTAAAATATTACTGATTAAAATATTGTGTTTAATTTTTTTATTTTGATCGATCAGTTTGTCTTGGGATCTAATAAATGAATACCATTGTAGACATTACTTTGTGTTAACAAATCTGCTGTTCATACTTCATTAACAGCACTTCTTTTTTAGTATAAGAAAAGAACATTTTTTTTTAAGTTGAATAGCTCTGAATGTTGTATTTTCAAACATTTATTTTACAGGAGGATCTGAATGAGACAAACACCTGGTCTTTCAAACATGGACTTACCCTGAATGTAAAGTAGAACAGAATAGTTACCTTCATTAAAGCACCACCATACCGCTTGAACCCCCAAAACAGGTTTTATTATTAGAGACCTGGATGTCTACACAAAGAGCTCTATTTAGGACTCCCTGACTCAGGTGTAGTTAGGAAATCATTCTGTTTTGCACAGGTTGTCGGGGAATATTGTATAGGTATGTTCTTGCCCTCTTTACTCCTCCACTGTTAGACCCAGAATTTAGATATGTAAATACTTTATACAGCTTGAAGGCCCCAAGGTTTCCTGACTAAAAGAATCTCCAGCTTACACAACTTAATTGTCCTGGGAAATTAAAATCCTTTTCTTTCTACTAACTATCATGCAGGTTCTTGACAGGCAGTATATTCTTAGTGCAGTGCACAGTAAATTACCCTGCAGTTTCTCACCTTCTCCACCATCATAAAACAAACAACCACAGTAAAAAGATATATACCTCCACAGAAAGTTTAAAATATTAACAGTACCAGCTGGTGTGATATGTTTCTTACCCAGTGCATTCCCCGTAGAATCCGTCAGCCCATCCCACACAAACTATTTCCACAAATTAATGGTTGGTATTGATTCAAATTATCTCCTGTCTAGAGGAAACTAGACTACTTTTATCACCATAATTGTGATGTGTCTAAGCTTCTTGGTGCCTTTACAGACATAAGCTTAGTGTAAACCCATTAAACTATGGATGATTTAGCTATAACTCTATGTCAACAATTTAAAATTTTGTGCAGACTTTACAAAATATACTGCCCAAAATCTAACTTAAGCAAAATATTCATATAATTTGCTTTGAAATGCTTGTGTCCAAGCTATCACTTCATTTACTCCAGGATATTTTTGTTTCACATTCTTGTACAGTATGCAATCTTTCCACATTTATAGTAACAATAATATAAATACATTTATAGTAATCAACTACCTCCATTTGGTTTGTTTATATTTTCAGATTACAGCAATATGATTTTTATTAACCCATTTTTTATGCAAATTACTCAGTATGGGGCACTTTCCCAAATATTTTACAGACTTATCTTTTATAAAATGTCTTGGATATTTGCTTCATTTTAGGTGTTATCTTTATATTTTTGTCAGAAGTTTTCTTTTCAAATGTAGTTTTACACATCTCTAGCCCCTATGCTACATGAGATGCCTGGCTCTGCACAAATCCTTAGCTTTTAATATAATTAAATATTCCACTTATAGAAATCTGCTCCTAAACTGATCATGTAATGCTATTTTTCATTAATAAACTAAGAAACTCATATGATAGTTTGTTGTAGAGAATTAAGACTATGACAAGCTAAAAGCTTTATGCAATAGTCCTAAGTTTGATTCCCTCAGCTTCTACTTGCTTTCTGTGCAACTCTAAGCAAATCAATTAACAAAACAGTGTTCTGGAAATTTGCCTAATTGGCTTACTGGGTTAACAAACAAATCAACAAAAATGAGTGAACCAACTCCAAGACAGCAGCAATAATCCAAGTAAAAGAATTTATTTAGCGCGCTCGTCTTTCTTGTACACAGACTTCTTCAGAATGAATTAAAAACTTTGATGTCATCATATAAGTACACAACTCAAAGTCTTAATTAGTTAACACACAGTAGTCCCCACCCCTGCTACAAAGTTTTAAAACTAGGTTAACTATTAACCTGCTGGCAATAAAAAGTACAGTAACCTTACATACAAATAAAACAGTTACATGATCATTATATTAAATACATGGATTTAAGTTTTAAAAAGGGAGAAAGTGTTATTTTGTCATTCAAACCAGGAATAATTGTAGAATTTAACCTGACCTGCCATTTCATCTCATTAAATTCCAAGTATTCATCTACTGGACCCTCTCATTGTCCCAAGTCTACATAGAAAGTACGAAGACTGAAGAATACTGTTATGGGAGGAGTAGATAGAAATAATAAAAAAAAAAACAGTGAGAAGGATAAGTACTGATGAAAAGGAGTAAAGCAAAGGCCAAAAATTAGTCTGTAAAGGAGGAGATTAGTAGGAATAAATGTCTGTTATAACATATAAAGTAGAGAGTGATTATTAAGGTGTGAGAGTGGTGCATGAAAACAGTCAGGAATCTGAAAAGTGCTGCTTTAGTTTACATGTGAAGAGTTTAATGTTGGTGATTTGTTTCAGAAAAAGAGGGAGGAGGCTGCAAGATTTGGTTACATGAGAAGAGGACATGCAATCGTCTGCTGTGTTAGCTTAAATGTGGTAAGAGTAGTAATTTTGTCTGTAGAGCATAGTGCCATTGAGGGGAGTATGGTTGAATGGAGTGAGTTAATTAAGGGCATTTCTCAGGGTAGTATAAGATGGTGTTCATGGTGACTAGCTGTTAGAAAGGTGATGGAGCAGTTCTGTCTAGTTTAAGTATTTCAGGACATAGCAGTGGTGGGACCAATAGGGCATGTTACTAGCAACGTTGAATATTTTGTTGTATCATTTTTTGAGCAAATCCATTTGTGTAGCTTGTAGGTTGACAACTATAGTAAAAACATATAGGAAAGCAACAAGTAGAAAGTTGGAGGCAGTGGCTTTTATAGCAAGGTCAGTCAGATATGTATTGGTATGATATAGGGTGCATGGTTTCTTGTGCGTATTAATTACTACTTGTTTTATATGTTGGGCAAACTTCATTTCATTGTCTATGACTACTCCAAGCAGTTATGTATGATTTATAAGCTCTCTTTTGATGTGATCTGAAGAGGTACAGTAGATGAGTAGATTTAGGTTTAAGCATTTCCTTGGTGTGAAAAGCAGTAGTTTAGTTTTTAGGGGGATCAGAAGAAGTTGTGAGTGTGGAAGCCAAGACTCAGTGGATGAGAAGGAATCCTGGGCAAGTTGTTGAAGTTCATTTTAGTCTTTCTGGCTGAGTAGAGGAGTGTTGAGTCATCAGCATATTGAATTATTTGTGACTGTTTCTTGTTGGTTGGAGTACATTAATGAATATGTTAAACAGCAAGGGTCCACAAACAGACCATTTTTGTCCCCCGGTAAGAATTGATAGAAAGAAGGAGGTGTTTTAATATACACTGCATGTCATAGAAGGTAATTACAATATTCTTGATGGTCATGACCTTTCTGAACTCATTAAGACCACACTTCTTATCCTTGCTTTCCACTTCAATCATTACTTCCTTCTTTCTCCATTGAATGTATGTCCTTCTTTTCTCCCATTATCCTTAACAGTTTCTTATCTTCCTATGGCCGTGCATGTCTCAGGTGTATGACATATTTAATACATATGTTATGATTATCCCCCCTCCCATATCATTCTTTTCTCCTGCCCTCTATCATAATCTGTGAATCAGCATTAAACATTTTGAATACATTATACTTATTTCAAAAATGTTGTCAATCTACCTTTTTATTTATGCATATGTATCTGTTATTATACTATCTCACTGATGGTGACACAGTGGTGCAGCAGGTAGTGTTGTTACCTCACAGCAATAGGTCCTCTTGTTCATTTCTCAGCTGGAGCACCTTCTCTTCAGAGTCTGCATGTTTGTTCTGTTTTTGCCTTGATTTTTTTCCAGGTACTCATGTTTCCACCCATATTCCACACATTCAGCAGGTAGACTAGACACTAAAATCCATTGGTATGAGTGAGCATGTGTATGTGTGGTACAGAACAAACGTGGCAAGGGTAGCCACTAAGCAGTGTGAGCAATGGCTCTAGATGAGTGTAACTATTGAAGTGATACCCTGACCACCATGTGTAAAAATGGAGTAAAAGGGTTGTGGATGGATGGATGAATTATCCTATCTCACTGAATGAATATCATACCTGCATTCCCACTCAGTTCTCTTGTACAAGCCCACTAGTATATCACCTTGTTTTCTCCTTATGAGTTGTGTTTCCACTCTGATTTCATTACCAGTGCCACCAGCCCTCCATGCTTTCCTTTGTACATGCCATTACTATCAGTGCACTGCCTGATATGTTGTGGTCTTTTATCTGAGTATCTTCCATCTACATTTAAAACAAGGCCTTTAATAAAAAGTTGTCTAACTCATTTGGCTTCATCACTTGAGAAGGTATAACTTCTTGCAATTCTCCTGTACTAGCCCCTAAAAAGAAACAATTATTCTGCAAGTACAGAAAAAAAACAGTTTCTATTGGGTATGTAGTCTGGCTGAAAAGTGCATACACTACTGTTAAGAGAAAGGAAGCTGAGAAGTGCTGTTGACCCACCCATATCCCCATGCTGAGAAAGTCCCCCATACTGAGTATGATAATAAAACATGGGTCACCAATATCACAGAAATTGATTTTTCATTTTTGCCTTAGGGCTAGATGAATTTTAGAATAAGCATATATAGAAATACCATTTATTTGAACTGCATACTTAAAATGTAATTTATATTTGAGTGTCTTGTAAAACAGGAAGCATACAATAAGCAGAAATAAAGATAAAATATGCAGATAGTAAAACACATAGACGGATTGCAGTAATTATGTAAAGTAGGTAGAAGCAATGTCACTGTAGCAAGAATGAATCAATGTATCTGACTGTGAGACTGACCCATCCAGACCTTGTTGGTAAACATATATTCATGTTTTGTATGTTATTGAAAATCTGAGAAATGTAGTAAAAGATTGTATAGTAAAAGTCTCCTCTGTTGGATATTGTACAGCAGTTTATTTGACCAAATTAAAAAATGCTCCTTGGGATTCAAACACATTTTTCAGCATCAAGCCCTCTTTACACTGGCAGTATACAATCCTGGTAAAGAAAAAAAGCCCAGGCTCAGAGCTTTACCTTGATGAGGTACAGCACCACTGTGGACTGTCTGTGTGGACTACCACAAACACAAATGAGCATACTTGGAGAGAGGCATACGATGAGTCATGCACTCTTTCATGGAAATGCCTGCGATACGTGATGTATGCAGCGAAGCAATTCATAAAACCACTCATCTGCTTTAATCACCACCACCAACTATGTTAGTTAAGATTGCCAGAAGCTTGCATTCAGCAATTACTTTCAATGGTTGAGATTATGTTACAGGAAAGCACTGGGGAGTTAAGTGGATGGGGAATGTTGCGGTATGTATGCCTAAGTGTGTATGGGTGTGGTGTGTTGAGCGCATGGAGAAATAAGGGTGATCTCAGGTGTGTGTCTGTGTGTGTCTGTCTGTGTGTGTGTGTGTGTCTCTCTGTGTGTGCGTGTGTCTGTGTGCATGTGTGTGTGTGTGTGTGTGTGTGTGTGTGTGTGTGTGTGTGTGTGTGTGTGTGTGTGTGTGTGTGTGTGTGTGTGTCTGTGTGTGTGTGTTAGTGGGGTATCCATACTCTCAACTGTCCAAGACTAACAAGTAATGGGTACCGAGGAGGGTTGTCAATAGACACCAGGGTAAACATTTTAAATAATAGTTTAAATCAATTACAAAGTTAATATAACTACATATTTTGCAGCAACAAGCTACAAATTAAGAAAATGATATATGAATGTCTAATATTTAGCATTATTTATTAACTCTAAGGGTCTAGGAGTAGAGACAGGTCAGTCTGAGAGGAAAAGTCATAGATATTCTGTGAGAGAAGGGATAGTTGAGATATATGGGAATTTGTGTGTGAGAGGGGAGTAAATGAGAGGGGCACCTATGCCAAAGCAATGAGGTAATTGCCAAATGAGGTGCCTCTTAGCAAGGGTGACTCATAACACTAACTGCTAGGCTACAAGCCCACTCCCCTAATCCCTAGAAAAGAAAAATGAAAACAAAAATAAATTAGCTTCTCAGTATTTTGTCATTGAGTTGCTTAGTTAGATTAAGTTTTCAGTTTAAGTAATTAGAACAGAACTCAATACATGCTATTAAGCATGACTGGAGTTCGAAGAATTAATTTCTGAGCACTTATAGGAAAAAAAAGATAGCTGCTTATTCTTTTGCCAGGCTGGCATTCCTGGCTTTTGCAGAATGCAGAAAAGGTCTAAAGGTGTCAGTTTTCCATTGTTGTCATACCACATTAGACCATTCACCCAATACAATGCCCCGGTTAGTTTGTATGTCCTTACTTAAAAGAGGATGTTTGTAAATGCCCGGTCACCCATATGCAATCTAAAGCCCTGATAGAATGAGTAGTATCAAACCCTGTCAAAAAAATTGGGAAGCATACCTAGGCTTAAAATGTCCCTTTAGGCTTGTTAGCCTAATAATAAATCTAGGGTTCTATGACAAAAATGGCTGTCCAGGCTGCTGTATGAAGCAGCAAAGAGCTACTTTTATTGGTTTAGGTTCAGTCAGGTGACTGTGCCATCCTGACTGAAATCTGAAAGTGAAAGTAGAAGGTAATGATAGGTATGTGTGCAGGATTCAATTTTTTTTAAATATCTTACTTATTACTAGCACTGTGGCTGCTACTTAGGAAGGTGATGGTTTTAAGTATCTTTATTTTAAGTGTGTGTATGTGTGTAATATATATGTGGGAGAAAATAGATGCTCTCAACTCTCCAAGATTTAGCCAAATATCTCACATGTTTTGGCATGTCCCTTGTAATATTTCCATTTTAATTTTTATGGCAACTGAAGTAAAACTTTTTACTAAATAATGACATATATTTAAATTTCAGAATTAATAGCTTCCAGAAAAATGCATGCTGTTGCAAAGTCTGTTGTTCTAGCAACTTTCTAAGTATATATGCGCTCAGCTGACCTTGAATTCACACAAAGTTTCTGATTTTGGTATGTATCTTGGTGTTTTTTTTTGTTTTTTTCTCGCAAATGGATAAGGACCATGATCACTAAATAATGACATACATTTAAGTTTCACACAATATCTTTCAGACAAAAAAGCATGCAGATGAAAAGACTGCTATTCTAGCAACTTTCTAAGTATATAAGAGAAATATCTGTTTCTGATTTTGGTTCTTTGTCTCTCATTATTATTTTTAGATTTCTTCTTGATTCTTGAGCTGGAAGGTTCTGAGCTATACATTTTTGGTGGGGGGGTGTCAAAGGATTGCACACTGTATTGTGATAACAGTGATCTGAAAAGACACAATGCTATGTGGCAATTATTTGTTTATTAATTCATTCATTTGATCATAATAAAAGTCCTGTGGTATATATTCATAGTCATACAAGAAAATGGAACCGATGATTAGTCTGTGTTTAAAATGAGTATATGTATGCATGTATATGGTGGGGCCACAGATGCCCTCAAATGACCTTGCTGTTGCAGAATGTCTCTGATTTTGCCTCATATATTTGTCTATTCCTCAAAACATTTGTGTTTCTTTTTCTGATAAACCAGTGAGAGGTGCAGTGTATATAAATAATTACCAACATGAGTTTCAGACTTAATAGCTTTCATAAAAAAGCATGTTAATGCAAATCCTGCTGTTCATGAAATTTTCTACGTTAAAGGCAATATCTTCCTGAATTTGGTCCTTTGTCAATGATTCTTGAACTAGGAAGTTGAGAGATATGTTGGGAGAGTTGCAATAGGTTGCACACTGTATTCTGACAGAAATGAGCTGATAAGACAAATTCATTTGTCAGTTATGTATGTATTTATTCAATAATTTGATCATAAACATCTGTGGTTATAGTATCAGTCTTACAAGTGGCTATAATTGATTGTTGTGTGTGTTAAATTTTTATGGGCAACTATTATTTTATTTTATTACAATTTGATATCTAAGGTGTAAACAGCCAATAAATATGGTTGTAATTGTTGGGTATAGTGGCTTTTGGTTGGACTGCAATGTGACAGTCTGGGCAGAATATGTATTGTAACAGCTGATCATTGGCACAGTGGTGCAGTGAATGGCTTTGCTGACTCATACCACTTGTTGAGTTGTGATTCCTTTAGTATGGGGTATGCATGCACTGTTTGTCCATGTGTAAGTTTTATCCAAATGCTTTAGTTTATTCCTAAAACCCTCAGGAGTATAATGTATGCCTGTGGATATTTGTAATTTTACTTCCATCCCAATATAACAACAGAGGGGTGCACCAGAGGTAACTATCTCTTTTTGTAGGATAAGGGAGACAGGCACTATTCCCAGGTAGGGTTTATATATCATTGCAAGTATTTGTTATCTCAGTTTATTTGCAGCTACTGTTTTATTAGCTTTGAAACTAAGCTTTAGACACAACTTATTGTTTCCTTGAAAGAAAATAAAAATGAATTTCTTTCCTTAGCTATTGATTTCTTCTGGGCATCACTGGATGAAAAGGTTACAAAAATATCTTAAGATGCATCAAGAATCCTATGATGTCTGGCATCTAGGGGTCACAAGACCCCAAAATTAATTGTTATTTTCTCCACTCTTATTCCAGTAAAGGCTTGGATGTTTAGGGTGTGTTTTAAAGGATGAAAGTTTAAAGGATGATGTGCATTTAGTCCATGCAGTGATAATAATGACTGGGTACAGAGCAGTCTGTAGATGAAAATGACTGACCCCATCTGCTGTTTGATCACTGTTAATGGTCATTGACCTGTCATGATAGAACCCCCACATCATTCTAATTAGCCTCACTTATTCAGTTATTTTTTGCAGCTCCCCTACTGCCCCTTCTTGTAAGCACCTGTCATAATCACAGAGCAATTCAGAGATATGCAGATTGGTGGAAAATGACGTATTTCCTCTTTGGGGCTGAATTGCTGGTTTCTGCAATCATGTTAAAGGATCTTTTTTACTGTAGAGTTAATGCTCACTGTTGATCCATTTTCTAAGGGTTTATATGACTTCATCGAGTTTTCGGAAACTCAAAATTCATATGGTCGAGACCATTTCATTGAGCTTCAGAAAACTCGAAATATAAAAAAACAGACAATTGTAAGTTTTTGCAGGAGGACAAGGGGGGGGGGGCAAGCACCCTTACTCCCTACATGATTGGGGAGTCACTCCCACACCTCCTGCAAATTAATTATACCAACTCTGATATCATACCAGAGTGGGGAAAAGGGTAAATTTCCCTTTGAAGCAGTTCTATTTAGATTTTGGTAAAGTGTGAATTGGGAAATTTACCCTTTCCCCACTGTATTGTGATTTGCAAAATGTAAATTTTTTTCAAGTTTCTGAAAACTCAAGTATATGGTCTCGACCATATGAATTTTCAGTTTACGAAAACTTGATGAGGTCGTATAAACCCTTTTCTGAATCCTACCCAGTATTTTGTTCTCATTTCATTGATATGTACATTTTATGATTATTTTTTTTTGTATTCTTACCTACTGAATGACATAGTAAGTGTAATTATAAGGTGAAAGCTATGATAAATAATATTTTCTACAACATGACACTGCTTTATTAGATATTATTTTGCAGAAACATCACACAGCTATTAAGTAAAGACAATATCTTACATTTACCCAAGTCCGTGGTTCATCACATTCTAATGAGAAAATGCATTTGTTTAAAATCCACGGTGTACTCTGACAGTCTTGCACAGTCCTGTCTGGTGAAGGTTCAACATGCTCTCCCTTTCTCACTTGAGAAGCAATTTATTTGATCAGGTTAAATAACATTCACTCCAAATTTAAAGAAATATTAGAACTTTTGTGACATATATTTATTAGTCTCCTGTTAAAGAGAAGCAAGTAATAAAAATGTGGCTTAGCACTTAGGGGGAAAATCTGTTGATAATTCAGTAATTCCTCTGGCCATTTATAACAGAATGATGCAAATATATAAACTATGACAGTTATTTTTAATCATTATTTTGGGGGTTTATTAGTTTTCTCAGTTTCCATTTTCTATGATTCCTCTTTCTTTCATTCTTAGCAACATTATAAACACACAACATTATTAAATATGTGCAGTACTCCTATTCTATGCCATGTAGAATGGAGTAGTTGTCACATTTCTTAGGAATCATAGGACATACAAGTCTAAAAGAGGATTTGCTTCCCTTGTTAATAATCATCCACAACATCTACCAAATTTTCAAAGGAGTGCAATGACTTTAAGTTCTAGAGTGTATTATTGGGCACCATCCAATTTTCTAAGCAATGTTTAAAAACCAATAGGGTATCACACTGCTTGCCATGTGAGTGGAGTCTATTCCAGCGCAAGGAGAGGCACTGGCTGATGAACCTTCATATGCCTATTTAGTTTTAATTTATTCCCTGATGTAACTTGAGGTGTTTTGTTCTGTTGTTAGTTACATTATCTGACACATTGAGGAAAATGAGGTCTTGGAGAATGGAATCCCTCAGGGCACAAATATCAAACAAAGGTCACCCCTCAAGAGTCTATAACACACTGATTACAGAGAGAATTACTCTAGCATTTCCTATAGATGCAAGTTTTGTGGCATGCAATTCTTTTGCTGGAAACCTCTAAATATACCCTTGGTGATAGAAGGGCTTTCCCACAATGGCCACTACATGGTGATCAAAGAAGGAGCCATTTACTGTCTCCGATGGCAATGGGGAATGAGATGCCATTGATGCAGCAGGTGCAAATAATTTTGTTTATTTTCCAAAAGAGATGATACTACATTGCTTAGCAATTATTTTATGCCCTTTCTCAGTGTTTCAGGTGTTATCATGCAATAATTCCATTTGAAGAGAATTTGTATCATTTGTTGATTTGAAAACTACACTCAGCTTACAATAATCAGAGACCTAAATCTGCCAGAGATCAGAGAAATAAATACCAAAAAGTAGGGAACCAAGTATGGATCCCTAGGGATATCACTGGCCACCTTTTCTTTGACTGAGAAGGCATCAACAATTCTGAAAATATGCTTTCTGTCCTTGAGCTAGCTTACATTCCATCTTACCATATAGAAATGCATGTTTAATGTTGCTAGCATATTTGCAATCCCATCATGTGGAACTGTATATGTGAAGGCAGAGTAAATGCTGTGACCATTTGTTCACAGCCTGTGTGGCCTTTTCATAGAAGTTCAAAAACTGAGGAGGCATGACCTGCTTTTAACAAATTTGAAATATTGTGCGTCATGCTCGATTAAATTCTTACTGTCCTGGTTTATCTGGTCAGTCGTGATGCATTCCATGTCTCTGCATAAAAGAATAGCGAGTCTAATGACTCTGCAGTTGCTAAAAGCAGGAGTGGAGACACCCCTGTGAATGGGCATTACTATCATAATGCACTGTTTTTCAGAACACAACCTATGGTATGGTTTAGGTTGGAGAACTTAAGGAGGGGAACAGCAAGAGCCTGCTTCACTCTGTTTATATGACACCCTATTGTTGGAATCCACTTGTGCAGTATTTCTGTCTTGAAGAGCACCTAAAGGATATGGTCATTGGAGATAGGAAGGAGGGGAGTGACTCGGGTATGTTTGGGGTGGGGATGCTGTCTTCATGAGGGAAGTATGCAGCAAACATATTAGTCAATATGTTTGCAATTGGAATAACTATATAAACAGGCAATACCATCACAGATAGGTTCTGAGTGGTGATGTGAGTTATTCCTTAGCTTTGCAACATAGCTAAAGAAGGATGTATAATTATTTCTAGCACCAGAAGCATGCCTAAGTTTACAGAATGTTTTTTTCATTCATATGGCTGCCTTCACTTTCTTGTTGAGAAGTTTTGTATTCTGATTATGATGATGGGGTTTTGGCTTTACAATGTAATCTTAGCAGCTTCTTCCTTCTGTTGTAAAGATTATTAACAAACATTGACTGCCAGGGAGGTTTTTACTGAATTTGTTGGTTTAGGTCACCCTGGCTGGGTTAGCCATATCAACGCATTCTTCTAAATAAGTGTAACAATCATTGGCATAGGTAGCTGCGTATCACAGTTCTATTTTGAAGGTAAGATGGGAAAAAAATTGTGGTTTCATCATACAATTGCAAAAGGTTAGCTTTTCTGAAGTCTATAGCCTTGGGAAAGTGCATTCTGAGGGTAATGGTAACCAGTCAGTGATAACACTTAATAACCGAGGAAGCAACCAAGGGAAGACAGAAGACTGAAGCTAAGATTGTGAGGAGTATGTCCAAGATATTACCACCCCTGGTGCGGTTGCAGACATTTTGATCCAGGGAATTCTTGATTACCCAATCTAAGGAACATTGTGCATGCATGGTGTTAGAAGTATAAGTACTTCAGTCTATGGAGGGAAGACGTAACTGAGGATTAGAGATCTATCTCAATTAAGGTTATTTTCTAGGAATGCCAAGAGCTTTTCATGATCATGTGGCACAATGTAAAGGAACCTATAACAAGCTATAAATTGAAAGTCTGACTTACATGGTGTAATCTAGAGTGCAATGATCTTATTAGGAAGGTTGCTGGGTATTACTTTCAAATATTATGAAAGTAATACCCAACAACCCTCCTAATGCGATCATAGTAGGGTTGCTGGGTATTACTTTCAAATATTATAAAATCTATGGTGAAAAGTGATATACTCTCACCGTTATCAGTTGGCCTGAAGGCAGGAGAGGTACAGATCACAGTCACAGACAGGGTGTTTTAATTACATTTGAAACATGTCTCAGTCACAAAACAACATGACTCAGTCCAGATGCATAAGTACTTCCAAAGTAGGTAGATTGCTCTTAAGACTCCTGATATCAAGAAAGACCACCTCAGTGTTTAATTCATGGTTAGATTTATTGGTTAGGTTGGAATGTTCCTTTGTTGAGCTCTGCCTAAAAAAGAGCAACGGGCATACCAAAGGCTTGTACAAATGCAAAATCTTGTATATAACAGATATAGAGCATCCTTGACAAAGCGAGTAGGGTTACTGATCAGCTTACATCAGGAGATGCATTATGTACCCCACTCCCAAAATGGCATTAGATACTGAACCATTTAATGAAAGACCAATGGTGTATCCTTGATGGAAACGTGTATAACAAGTTCAGGCAAGTCTTTCTGCATATACTTCATGGATTTTCATCCCAGATCATTCACTCCAGAATGGAGTATGCACATGTCATTGTTATTCTTCCTGAAGGAGAGTGTTTTAAGGGCTCTTGAAATATCAGTAATCCTGGTTCCCAAGAGACAGCTAAATGTAACCTCGTCCTTGTTCATTCTGGTGAGCATGGAATTAATGTGTCTAACAATAAAATTATTTCCAAATAGTTTTCACACGCAAAAAAAAAAATCTTCCTTAAGAGTGTAAATGCTCCAGTCACACAAGGTATTGCTATAAATTATCCAACTAGAAGTATTGTCAGTCAAAAAGCATACCATGCATATATCCGATGACTCTTATTTTTAAAACTAAGATGCTCAAGTATTTTCATCAGCTCTATTTAGTCTCCTTGTAAGTGATAAAAACGAGATTCCTTTTGCTTGACTTACAATGCATCATAAGTTTAAAGATGATCTTGGAATATTTCAAGTAATTTATCCCCATGAGGAACCTTTCCCCCCACAAAGGCATAGTTAGATACAGTTGTTGATATGGAAAGACTGAATTTATTAAACTCCCAGCCATAGGACATAAAAGACTACCCCAGATTGAATATTAATAAGGTGCAAGAACCACTTCATTACAAGTGGTGTGATCTTTGAAACTCAGTGATTACTTGCCTTGATTGATAGAGTACTAACATTTATCATCCACCATAATAGGTGTGGATCTCTCTTTTTAAATCATACATCTCAGATATTTGTCATCCTTTTTGTGATACAACAGAATGCTTTCAAAAATAATTTAGCATTTCTGCAAAGTAATCAAAAGAAGCATAAAAGGAAGTCAGTTTGAATCATCCTTTGCTATTAGCAGTAGGTAAATTCTTTAAGAATTCCACTAGAGAAAAAAGATAAAGCTTCTAAAGCATACATAATATCAGCATCAGAAGTTTATATAAAGATATCGGGATCATACATATACCACAGTAAAGAAGGAGAGTTAAAAATATATTGTTATAGAACTCTAGAATGTAATTTTATTGAAAATCAGATTTTTATAGAAGCATTAACCAGCTGCATTACATTTGCTCATTTTTTTCTTTGCTCATTTCACCCACTACCTGCCAGTAATCAGAGCCCTATGAACCAAATGACCCATTCATTTCAATATCACTGAGAGTTGGTGTCAGATAAAAGATGACATCATTTAGGCACCCAACAGGGGTATTTAATGTTTTTATTTATTTAGCTTTTCCTTTTTGTAGCCCACTTCCATGTGCACTCAATCGGCTATGTTACGGAAGGTTGCATGCAGTGAGCTGCCTGCACTGGACATTCCCTCTGTTCAGCTAAGAACATTCCCAGCAGGCAGACTTAGTGACTTACATCAAAACATGGGAGATGGTTTCATCAGCCTCCAGTTAGGAAATCACACCATAACAATGAGCTTTCCCCCAAAACCATGCAACCCTCCTCACCCCCTGAGCCAAACAACTTCACTCCTTTCTTCACTTTTCCTACGTATCTCTTCCAGTGCTGAGGCCTCTAATCTTATTCCAGTCACCTGGGCCAGGCCAGAAGTACCTGTATTTCAGTATCTCACGCAGAAGCATAGGTAGGGTAGAGCAACGGGTGCAGCCACCCCAGACCCAAAGTATTAGGTGGCATGCTTAACAGATCATGATTAGTTTTTAGTGCATACCAGCATTAGACATAAATGCTCTTGTTGCGTTTGTGGTAAGAAATGAAACACTCTGGCACACTGCATGTGGCATAAATTGTATCAGCTGTCAGATAAAATTTAAAAAGAACTATTTTTGTGGCTCCTCATTTTAAAGTTGAGGGGTCTACCAGATCGAACAACAGCACTGGGCACAAATATAGCTGGCTACACCTCTGATCTAATGCTGTTATTTCACAGAGTGCTAACTGAGTTTCACTGTATTACTTGTAAATAAAAAGCATATTAAGATAACTCCTCACTCAGTACCTCAGAGAATTAAACTTTGAAAAAGCTGCAATAAATATGCTGATGACTGATTAAAAAATGGTATTAACCTCAAATCAATTAAGCTGATAACATTCATGGGGGAACTCCCTGAAATATAGAGCCACATTTAAAAATCTTGATTTAGGAGCACTTGCCAATCCATACATACAAATGTTTCAAGCATGGGCATTAAAGCCCTTCTAGCTTGACAATATGCCAAAACACTTGTTCCCATAATAAATGTCCAGGCTGTTCTTAAAAATATCTGAATTAGTACCTGCTTTAATGCAATTTGGTAGTCTTTTCCAGGCATCAGCTACTATGTCAGACAACCAATTAGTACACTTCTCATTCCTATTGAATCTTCTGCATATGTTATCTGACAATTCTCTAGTACTTTTTGATAACCTCAAACATTCCCAGATGTAGTTGTCCCTAAATGCCCTATATACCTGAATAAGATTGCCTCTTAAATATCTGAAAGAGAGACTGTACAAGTTTAGATATTTTAGTCTTTCAAAATAACTTAGATTTTCACATCCATGGATGCCCTTAGTATACTTCCGCTGTACTCTTTCCAGTTTATTCATGCTTGTTTTCATATTGTTATTCCATACTCAAGTTTGGGTGTAATGTAACTAACAAACAAATGACTTCATTATGTTTGATTTCCTGGACTTAATAAATCATTTTATACAACCTATAGTTCTATAACTATCATTAGCCAATTGGTTGATATGATTAGGAAAAACTCATAGCTGAATCTACCCAGATACCCAGGTCCTTAAATGAGTCTACAGTTTTGATCACTGTGTGCTGTATTAAATATTCACCTTTCAGTTTATGTCTCCCAAATCTCATATGCTTAGTTTTTAACATTTTATTCTTCTGTGCCCATATGGTCAATTTAGTCAAATTATTTTGAAGACATGCCTTATCTGTAATGCTTGTAATCAGTTTACCCAATTTCAGAATGTCATCATATAGACTGTAGAACACCTCAGATGAAAAAGTAAGGTCTGGATGATGCAATCTAAACAAGTAAGGGCCTAGTACAGAGCCCTGTGGGACACCTTGACTGTAACCAAGGATTTCACCTGTCCAGTTGGTGTGTGATACTTGCCATGTCCTATTTGTAAACCATGTAGCTATCCATTTTATTAACAGTACATCAGTACCTAGTTGTATTAATTTATTGATGAGTGTTTTGTGCATGACCTTGTCAAATGCTGAAGTTAAATCTATATAAATCACATCACAGCACAATTTTTCATTCATAGCTGTTATTATATTGTTATAGAACATCATGTTACAGGTGGTAATAGATCTATTTTCAGCATATGCTTGCTGATATATGGTTTCAAGTCCCACCCTATCCAGTTCTGACAATAACTTATCCAGTATTACTTTCTCCATTATTTTTCCACAACAAGAAAGTAGACTTAAGGGTCTATATGATTCTGGGTTTGTCCTACTCCCCATTCCCTTAAAAACAGGTTTAATAAGTGCATGTCTCCAATCTTGAGGAATCTCCCCATATTTATATGACCTAGTGAATAATAAATGTAATGGCAGTGTAAGTTCTTGCTTACGTGTTCTCATATCATTGTTAATTATTCCGTCTCCTCCCTGCGCTTTGTTTGGATGCACAGTTCTTTTTCAATATAATCTAATTTGATTCCAGTATCTGGGGTTACCTGGATGTCACTAGGACAACTTACCACCCCTTTTGTAGAGCCAAACTGTTTTGCATAAGATTTTGTAAATATATCCATAATCTGTTGTTTTTGGGAATAAATTTTAGAATCTGTGCACAGTTTATCAGTTTGTGTATCTTTACTCCTTCCACATCTTATGTATCTATAAAATGGTTTCCTATTATGCTCAATATCTTTATATAAATTTTCTTCAAAGTTTTCTTGATCTTGTCTAACACCATGCTTAATATGTCTGTATGTAAGATGCCTTCTCCGTGTCTCTGATCATGATAACTCCATGATAAATATGCCTAACATTTCCAAAAGTCTTAAATTTCAACTTGGAATTGCATAAACTCAAAGCCTAGCTTTCAACTAGGTTTATTTTTAAATAGGTTATTGATGCTCTTCTTCCAAAATTGTTAGCTTTAACCTTTATACTAGCAAACAATTCAGAGGAAATAATTTATATAATTTTAAACAAATAGCGTAAAGTTTAATAGTTTAAATCACCCTATTATTCTTATCTGTGTTGCATTTCACCAACTTTCTTAGTTTGCGCATGAGACTAAGCAAAAATATATTCTACTCATGTTTACATAGAAATGAGTATACTACAATGCATACAAGGAGCTCAGAAACCAGTTGAAATTTACTGAGGAAACTATGGTGTACTACTGTCTTTTAGAATATGCCAGCAACCCCTTCTAGAAGTAGTAAAGTATCCATAAATAATCCCTCATCCCTGTCATTGCTTTGACTTAGCAAAGTAACTTAGCCTCAGAATTTGAGTCAAGTATATTTTCAGGTCCATACTGCTACCTGCCAAATGGGTTAAAAAACTAATATGTAACAATATTATATTTTCTAAAAACACAGATTCCTGGTACACAGTTCTGATGAAGTCTTGACTGTGGTTTACTAGAAGTTTTATTCAGAGTTTTTTTGCTATATTGCCGTTGTTTAGTCTGACCTGTGGAATTAAAACATTGCTGCTACACTCATGGGTCTGGTCTGTGCTACAGCAGGAGTGATTACGTTAATATTATATTTTCTCTTTCCTACAAGTATTAATAAATAATGATAAAAAATAATTCTGTTATACTTTATAGCTTTTGTACCACATTCCATCCATCCATAACCCGTTTTCTCATTTTTGAACATGGGGTAAGCGTGTTACTTCAACAGTGACAATCATCTAGAGCCAAGATTTAAACTGCAGAGTGGCTTGCCCTGCCATGATAGGTCATCCACACCACACACTCACACTTATGGCCACTTTAGAGTGCACACTCTAACAGCTTATTGTCTTTGAAATGTGGGTGGAATCTCACATGAACACTTTCTTAAGTTGCAGTTTCTCAAACACCATCCATTTAGTCTGTCTGTGTTTTTTTTTTTTTTGGGGGGGGGCTTATAAAAGCCATTATTATGCCTAATAGTCTTTATTAAGAAGAATAAGGTTTAAATTGTGCTGCTTTTTACAACCACTGTAATCTTTTTCCTTTTTCACAATAGAATAGCATTGTCTGAAAAAGAATATAATGCTTACAATTAATCGACAATGGTCAGAATCATAGGTGAGGCAATAGCTATGATTTTCGTATATCTCTTTTTATCTTAAATTTAATAATAATATGATTTCAACATAAAAAAAAAGAAATATAAAAAATTCTCTAATCCTTGTGACAACTGAAGTTTAATAATTTCATTAATTTATTCATTATACTAATGAGATAACTAAACTAAAGATTCACATTTAAATGAATGAGAATTAGAATCCAGAAGTGAAGCATCAGGTTGTGTTCTTGATTCTTCCCGTTATGTATAGTAACAGCAAATACATAGCCTATCACTTTATATGTTAATTTAAATTAGAGGTACATTTCATAAATGTTCTCAGTCATGAAATATAAATCGAAAGTGTGGCAGAAACAACAACAACAAAAAGGATTTTGAACAAGGCAAGCCTTTACTGCATCCAAATCAGGGTGAGGTGGTTGGTTCCAAAAACCCTCTTATTTATATATACTAACTCCATGGTCGAACAGTGGTAAAGAAAAGTGAAAAATCTCAAAGCAACGTATAGCAACCATATACAATAAAAGATGTGTATACTTTTGCAATGGGTGGTGCAATGGTGCAGCGATTAGCATTGTCACCTCACAACAAGGGGTTCTCTGGTTTGATTCTCAGATGGGGTGCATTCTGTGTGGGATCACCTTGTTCTTCCTGAATTTGCATGGGTTTCCTCTGGGTGTTCTGGTTTCTTCCTACATTTCAAAGACATGCAGTAGGTGTATTGGACACAGTAAATTGGCCCTATGTGTGAGTGTGCATTTGCAGATGTGTGTAGTGCACCCTCCGAGGAGGGTTGAGCTTTGTGTTAGCAACCTGAGCTCATAAAACCTGCAACTGCTACACAAATAATGAGAGCTGAAAGGTGCTCATTTCCCAATGTACCACATGGTCAGTAAACAAGAAAGAGAGAGACAGAGATCCTTTTACAAATTCCAGTTGAAACATTTAGAAAAAAAATTTGATCTAAGTACACTTTTCAGAAAATAAAATAACTCTAACAAATTCATATCCTCTTAAAGAGTACGGTAATCCCCTGACATCACTTGATCAGAGCAATTAATCTCAGTGCATACAAAGTGAACTGCAGTTACTTAACCAGAGATATCAGTAAGATCAAAAAATCTTCAAAAAATAGTTTCCTCTTACTGTTATGTTTATGATAACAATTAACAGGACCCAGGCACACCTTTAGAAAAGTGTGACCAGTGCACACTGTCCTCATAGGTTCATAGGTAGATACTAGGCTATCTGTCCTAGGGCATTTATAAGCCTAGCCAGAGTGTATTTGGCTTCTGCCTCCCTATTAGATTAGCCTACTGTGCCTCTGTAAAGTATGTCACAGAAGGTACCCTTTTAAGATTAGTTTACTGTGCCTCTGTCTAGCAGGGACACAGAAGAGATCCCAGGGGTGAATTTGCGATTTCCCATCCACGCGTCCAGATTTTGCTTGAAGAGGGTTAGTGAGGGGCTATGTCTAACATGAATTGGGATTCTATTCCAGAGTGAGGGGAGCCTCTGGGAAATGAATCTGTCCCTCCAGCATGTCCTATTATTTTTGTGTTGAGGTTTGGGTCCCTGGAGCGTGTAGCTCTAAGGGACTTGGATTTTTTGAGGTGGAGCATGTCCATTAATTGTGGGTTTGACATGGCTTTGTACGTCAGGCATAGATCGCCTCTGAGTAGGTGGTAAGCAACTGAGTAGAGCTGGGGTTTCTTTAGTCGAGCTGCATAGGACATCTGTTTGTAGCCCATGATCCTCTTAGTGAGGTACTTTTGGGGTCTCTCCAGTTGCCGCAGGTGTCGGGTAAGGTACATCCCAAAAGGGGCACTGTATTCAATTATGGGCCTGATGAGTGACGAGTAGAGGGGCACAATGACCTCTCTTGATCTAGATGCAAACCCTTTCGTGATAAGGTGGGCTATATAGAAGGTCTTTCTAACCACTTTGGCAACGTGATTATCAAAGGAGAGATTACTATCTACGTTGGTCCCCAAATCTCTAATTACTTCTTCTGTACTTAATGGATTACCACCTATGTGGTAATTTGTGGGCACCTTGTTTTTCCCAAAGGGGATGACTATGCACTTTTTAGCATTTAGCTTGAGGCCGTGGCTCTGGCACCAAGCATCCATCTCTGTGAGACCCTTTTGGAGGATGCTTGTGTCAGCTGGAGATTCGATTATGGCCCCCAGTTTGCAGTCATCTGCGAACTTTGTCAGCCATAATCCCCCCGTGTTAGCCTGAACCTCAGAGAAGTATATATCGAACAAGAGAGGTCCCAGAACTGAGCCCTGTGGGACGCCACTTGTAACTGGTTTGGATTTGGACATGGCACCTGCGATTCTGACCATGTGGGTTCTATCTCTGAGCCAGTTTGCAAACCATCTTGCGATATAGGGGTTGATATTTAAGCTGGTAAGCTTATTTATGATGCCCGAGTGGGGTACTGTGTCGAAGGCTTTTTTGCAAGGTCCAGGTAGGCTGTGTGGACTACCTTGCCCTCATCTATGGCTTTGGTAACTGTTTCAACGAAATCAACTAGGTTTAAGAGGCAAGATCTGCCCTTAACAAAACCGAATTGGGTAGGATCCAGTGTCTGGAGGCTCCCAATGTCTTTGTTTATGAGTTCCATGATAATACGCTCCATAGCTTTACAGACCAGACTAGTCAGGCTTATGGGGCGATAGTTTCCGGGGTCCATTGTGGCACCACGTTTGTGGAGTGGGACCACTGTAGCTGTACGCCATTCTTTGGGTACATATCTTGTAGTAAGGCTAAGTTTGAACAGTGACTTAATGTGAGGGTTCGGTTCTTCTTGGAGCTCGTGTAAGACACAGCCTGGGACACTGTCCGGTTCCATAGATGCTGTGTTTTTTGCTTTGGAGAGGGCAGCTTTCACCTGTGCATCTGTGATGTCAGGGAGGTTACATTCAGTTGGGATAGGCATTTGCTCCTTTGGGGGGGAAGTGGGGGAGAAGTTTGCACTGAATCTGTCTGCCAGGATGTTGGCTATGTCTGTAGGTTCGGTATATTTTGTACCGTTATGCAACAATTCAGAGCATATCTGGGAGTTTCCGCCCATGTTCCTGGGTATTTCCTCATTTTTAATTTATTTTACAACTGTGGAACTGTGAATAAGAGTAGGAAGTTTAAATATAATATTCTTATCAGCACTTACATGTACTATTATTATTATTATTTTCATGGCAATGACTACGTATATTATTATGACCATAATTTATTTCTATCAAAAGAGGGGAAAACATTGACCTAGGTCTTAGCAACCTGCACTGTGAAAGCAAATGTAAGTTAATGGATTACTTAAGCAATAACAGATGATGTGGTGTGGTATATTGAAGATTTACCCATGGTTAGTGTGGTTTAATCACGAGGGCGAAGCCCGAGTGATTAAACAAAGCCAACCGTGGGTAAATCTTCAATATACCACAACCATGGAGTTGGTTATTGCTATTATATAATGACATTTAAGAAAAAAAAAATACTTACTTTTCTTAAATAATGTCTTTGTATAACGGCGCATTGTTCTTCCGCCGGTTGTGGTATACTGATTCTGCTTTTTGATGTACTGCGCATGCATATGGGACTTGCATTCCCATGCATACCCAGTACATCAAGGCATAGAAATGGAAGCAATGGAGAAAAGAAAGTCTCCGTTGCTCCATTTATTTCCTCTCTCTCTTTTTATTTTTTTTTTTGTGTAAAAAAAAAAAAAAAAAAAAAAGATTTTGGGGCAGTTTATACCAACAGAAAAAAGTCTGGGCGACCGGACCTTTTTCCGTTGGTATATTGGGGGATTTACATCGGGCACGCTGGTTATACTGGCCAATCAGCATGCATGTTTTAGAATATTAATAGGGAGGAATTGTATAATAATAGATTACTCACTGTATGCAGTTCTGGGGGAGCACATGCATGTGAGACCAAAAAAAATTAAATGTATTACTGTGGTCATTACGTTCATCATATTTGAAAATATGAGAGGCAAATATAATTAGAGGTTGGAAATAGACTTTAGGTAAAAAGAAAAAAAAGGAGAAATCACGCAATAAGTGTTAGACAATAACTGATACTGTCTACTAGGAAGAGCATTTTGTGGATGTGAGATTAACAGCTTTAAAACCATTAATACACTCCTTATATATTTCACATTGGCCAGTCAACTATCCTAAAGGTAAATATTCAACAGGTAGTATTTGTTAGGGTAGGAGGTTTGATGGCTGGCTATGGAACAGCAAAGAGCCATTACCTAATTGCTGTTGAATGACTGGTGATATGAGTTTTGAAGCAGAAGGAAAATGCATGTATTTGACAGCAGCAACATGAAAGCCATTACTTTAGCCATTATTTCTTTTGCTATATTTACAATGAAACATTAAAGGAGTACACGAAACGATCAGTGTTAACTAATCATTGATATAGCTTGTTGCAAAGTAAAATTTATGTACCTGAGAGTGGCACGTTTTAATAGATTAAAATCTCCACTGTTTATTTCAGTTTCTTGCAATTGCTCATCAAAGGTGTACACAAATAATATTTTGAAGACTAGTGTATCTGTGAAGTCCTAGTGCAGTCACATGATCATTTTTAAGTGAACATTAAAATGTCTTGTTGAAAGTGCAATGAATAAGACTCCGAGGGCAAAATGTTGACATCAATTACTGTTACCATTATTTCTTTCACCTTTCACAAACGTTGAAGATGTACTTAGAATATATCTGTCTTTAGGGGCAAGCTGTTTCTCAAAGCAAAATGTAATTGCATGATCACTGTTTAGGATCATTGATATGGATTGTCATAGTGAAATCCACATGCTGAGAGAACCTTGCTGAATTGTATTTCTGTAATCATTATTTTATTTAATGTTCATTACAATTCAGCATCTGGGCTGGATAAAGAAAGTAATCATCATTCAGTATAGATTCTGTGTGAAATCAATGAGTTACTACACTGCCATTATTTAATAATCAACAGTGTTGGTAAATAGGGAAGGGATAAGCCGCGGTGTTGCAGCGGTAGCATTGTCGTCTCACAGCAAGAGATCTTCCTGTTCGATTCATGGATGGAGCGTGCCTTCTGTGTGGAGTCTGCATGTCCTCCCCGCGGTCGAGTGGCATTCAAAAGACATGAGTAAGTAGGTGTGCCTTCGTTGAAGGTTGGGCATCAGGCAGGCACCTCGGCACCATAAAAATCTACTGCCAATCATTAGCAGACTGTATTTCCGCCGTGGTGACCCCTAACCGGGAATATGCCGAAAGAAGTTGGTAAATAGGGAAAGAAATGCAGAAGAATGAGAGCAACATGCTGAAATGGATTACTAGGGCCATTTTGTCATAATCAAGTATCAGAAGTATACAGAAAAAAAAAAAAACTATATCTGGCATTCCGGCAGCAAAATACGATGACCGATTTACTGTTAAATTATACTTTGTATGGCTCATCTTTGGACACTGCATGTTTCTGAGAGCAACCACATGAACTATTTAATTGTTGCTATTATTTCTTTCGCTTTTCTTACAATTAAATATCAAAAATATGCACATACAGCATTTATATTCTAGAAAGGGTCATAAATTATTTCACCTCTATTATGGACATGCAGCATTTATATTCTAGAAAGTGTCAGAAGTTATTTTACTTCTATCACAATATCGCAGTTAAATATCAGAAGTGTGCACAGAAAGTGTTTATCTTTGGGGGGGGGTGAGTAACTACTGATTGTATTTATTCAAAAGTAAACAGCTGGTAATTTGTGTTGTCAGGGGCGATCTGCATGTTTGTGTGTCTGTTTGTGTGGACAGCATTAGGAAATATGTGTCTGAAAAAACACTATCTTCACTTTTTTTTGTATTTTGTTGTATAATTTGTAAGAATGAAGATGTACTATTGGGAAAGAGTATGTCCAAAAAGAGCAAAAGGTGGTGGTTTATTTTAGAAACACAGTAGAGCAACAACCTGTGCTCAGGCTTTCATGATGTTACCAAATTATTGTAATTTCAAAGCATCCCTAATGCAGATGTCTTTAAAGTAAATTACAATAAATATGCAAATAGTTCTTATAGTCATGTGGTTGATTAGGGCAGCCATGATGGTGCAGCGGTTAGCGTTGTTGCCTCACAGCAAAAGGTTCTCTGGTTCGATTCTCGGCTGGGGTGCCTTCTGTGTGGAGTCTGCATGTCCTCCCATGTGGTCGCGTGGGATTCCTCCGGGTGCTCCGGTTTCCTCCCACATCCCAAAGACATGCAGTAGGTGGATTGGACACTCTAAATTGGCCCTAGGTGTGAGTGTGCCTCCTGTGGAAGGTTGGGCGCCGGGCTGGAAACTTGACACTGTAAAACTCCACTGCCAATCATGAGAGGACAGATGATCTGCTGTGGCGTCCCCTAACTGGGAAAAGCCAAAAGAAGAAGAAGTCAACTGGTTGATTATGCAATGCATGATTTAGCATTAAGAAATGACATATGACCCATCCATTGCCTGTTCCTTTAGCTGTCATCCAAAAAATCACAGTCTGAATGCAGTTTTTGAACTGACTATCTACACCTTTTGCTAAAAAAAAGTTTATACAAGAATGTCAAACATTTTTGAAAATATAAACTCAAATGAATAAGTCCCATTGATGGGCTTATGTGGTCTATAGGATGTGATATTCCATTCATATTAGTGTCAGCAAATGACTTGTTTTCAAATTAAGGGACTGCATCTCATATCCAGAATAAGTGTTCATCTTGCTATCATTATAAGAATATAAAAGTTATATATATATATATATATATATATATATATATATATATATATATATATATATACACACACACTTATATACATAAAAGCAAGAATTTAGTTAGTTTGATTACAGTAATATATACAGAATATATAAATAAAAGCAGACATTTAGCTGGTTGCCAGATTAATTCAATCAGAGTGGTATTAACAGATGTGCGTGTATGCGTGTATATATATATATATATATATATATATATATATATATAAATATATATATTGTTTGTCTTTCGGCTTTTTCCCAAGTAAGGTGTCGCCACAGCGGAACTCCGGTCCGCTAATGATTGGCAGTAGATTTTTTACGAAACGCCGAGGTGCCCATTTACGCACGCATGTCTTTCGAATGCTAGTCAACCACGGGGAGGACATGCAGACTCCACACAGAAGGCACTCCCAAGCCACGCCGAGAATCGAATGGGAGAACCTCTTACTGTGAGGTAACAACGCTACCGCCGTACCACTGCGGCATATTGTGTGTGTATATATATATATATATATATATATATATATATATATATATATATATATATATATATATATATGTATATATATATATATATATATATATATATATATGTGTGTGTGTGTGCGTGTATACATATATATATATATATATATATATATATATATATATATATATATATATATATATATAATATCAGCATTATTGTACTAGTATCAACAAGTGATGAAAAATAATTATGGAGAAAATAGCATCAGTCAGCAGTAGCAAAACGCATAGGAGTTTAGTTATCATATAAGCAGAAGGACGAGGTTAGGTTATAGAGCAGGTACATAGCCAGGAAGAGTTGGAATGATTTTTCAGTATTTGTTTGAAGGTGATAGTGCTGCCTGTCCTAGAGAAAGATCAATTTCTGCAGGACTGGCAAGGAAATGTGTGATTAGAACAATGTTTGCCAGTCGTATTTAACAATGAGCTACACTGGAATCCCTAAGACAATCTCATGGCTATTTCATACCTAGGTATTCTACTTTAATTCTGTGAAAATGGTACAAAAATCAAAGATGGGTATCTGATAATACTTCTGTGTATATATATATATATAAAGACCAAATGCAAGATTTCACTTGTATTCTGGTATTAGAATTTGGCATGTTAGATTATAATTAGTTTTAATCAGAAATGGAAATGTTACTGCTCAGGCTGAGGAATATCAAAATGGTTTGCTATATATCTTTAATGAGCTGTCCTTACATCAGAGTTAGAAATCCAATATATTTCATTAGAATAAAGCAATGTTTCTGTGACATCAGATTTATTATTACCAGAATGTCCTGGGCCAAAGGTAACAATACAATGCAATCAAGGTCTGCCTTACACTGCATACTGAAAAACCTAAGGGTAGAATAGCAATCATATTTGCATGTTAAGGCTGGGCTGCTTCTGGTCATTCTCCAAAAGTTTTGTAAAATGTTTCAAAGAGGACCAGACATAATTCCATATATACATATGTACCAAATGTAGTTTTGCAATCATTTCAGTTTTGCAGTCTAGCTTACTACAATATGTCAGTTTCAATTTGAGCTTTGTATATATTTTTAACTTATGTTGCTATATAAAATAAATTATATCATAAGTAAAAATCCCCATATGCACACCAGACAAAGCAGATTTTTTGTGACTGCAAGTTTGTTATTGCTAAAATAGCATTTGCTGAGGGTTTTGCCTATAAAAATGATTACCAATGAAAAATGGCAGGCATAATTTAGGTGGGATGGCAACATGGTTAAGGTGGTGACCTCACAGACACAATATACAGAGCTTGTTTTTCACCTTTGAAAGGGAAATTGGCTAGGCTTCAAATGGCCCACAAGGGTAGTCAGCGTAATACTTACCTATGTACCTATTTTGTAGCTGCATATCCTGTTGCCATTCTATGAATATTTTGTAGAGATGTCTTAAAGGTGTTCTGCAATATGGATTTTTATACCTAAGTATCAAACGTTTACAGGCATTTCACTATCATAGTATGACAAGCTGCTCTGTATTCAGATTCTATTATTGTTAGCTTTAAGTAGGTCAATTTACTGGTGTGAAATTCATCATTATTCTACATTTTAGAATTAAATAGCAGTCATAGGATACTGGGGATGGCATAATGATGAATTTGTTAACCTAGCAAAATCACCTTTGAAATGGAAATTGGCTAGGTATAAAATGCCCACAAGGGCAGTCAACCTAGTACTTACCTATGATCCTATTTAGTAGCTGTATATCCTGTTGATATTCCATGAATATTTTTCAAAGAGATCTTAAAGGTACTCTGACATATAAAATTTTATACCAAGATACCAAAAGTTCACAGGTATTTCACTATCACAGTGTAGCAAGCTGATCTGTATTCAGTCTATATTTTGGTGAGGTGTAGGGCTTCTCTACAGGATGTGGTATGCAGTACATTTCAGGGATGTAGCTTTAATGACCAGTCATTATGTCAGTAGTAAAATCTTGCATGTTTTTCCTGAACAGGTGAGTTTTTTCCCTGACTGGATTTGTAGTTGATAGTTTTCCTAAATGTAAAATTTTATGCAGTGAAGTGCATTACATAAAATATAGTTGTATGTGCATTCTTTACCTCGAATTAACAACTAAGTATATTCTATAGCCAAGTGTCATGATATCATAGATAAACTTACTATGCTGGGCATTAATCCCTATGTCACTCGATGGGTTGCAAACTGGCTTACTGACAGGACACACTGTAAAAGTAGCTGACTCCAAATCCAGCTCCAGACAAGTGATAAGTGGTGTACTGCAGGGTTTTGTCCTGGGACCTCTCTTGTTTGGCATCTACTACTCTGAAGTACAGGCCAACACTAAGGGACACTGGCTTACAAAGTTCACAGATGACTGTAAGCTGGGAACCATTACTGAATCCCCAAATGATGTGGATATAATATAAAAGGGCCTTACCCAACTAGATGCCTGGTGCCAGAGCCATGGGCTCAAGCTAAATGCCACAAAATGTATAGTTGCCCCCTTTGGCGAAAAAACATGTACCTGTGAACTACCACATAGATGGCAGTACACTAAACACCGAAAGTATGATGAGACCTAGGAACACAGGTGGACAGTAGTCTCACCTTTGATAACCACATAGCCACAACAGTTAGAAAATCCTTCTACGTGGCACACCTCATCACTAAGGGCTTTTCATCCAGAAAAAAAGAGGTCTTTGTCCCTCTGTACTCATCCCTCATTAGACCCATTAGAGAATACAATGCCCCATTTTGTATGCACCTCACAAGACATCTGCAACAACTAGAAAGGCCGCAGAAATACCTCACAAAAAGAATCGCAAGCCTAAAGCAAATGCCTTATGCTGACCATCTAAAGAAACTCCAGCTATACTCTGTTGTATATCACCTACTCAGAGGCGATCACTGTCTAATATACAAGGCCATGTCAAACCCAGAGTTGTTGGACATGCTACACTTAAAGAAATCCCAATCCCTCCGAGCCACACACTCCAGGGATCTTAGCCTTGTTATCACAATGAATAGAACATGCTGGAGGGATAGGTTCCCAACCCAGAGTCTCCCCATACTCTGGAATAGGATGCCCATACATGTCAGGCAGAGTGCCTCAATGGCCCTCTTCAAGAGGAACCTTGACGACTGGATGGGAGATAGGAAATTCACTCCTGGGATCACATCAGTAGTCCTGCTAGACAGGGTCCACAAACGTAAATATTTGTGGGAAGCAATAGCCAGGGAATCATTATGGCTAGGCTTATATAGGCTCTAGAACTGATAGCCTAGTACCTACCTATCGACCTATGATATATTATTGAAATAAATATGCTGTAATACTTTAAAGAGCTTCAGAAGAGATACCATTCTATATATATCACCAGCTGTCCTGTATAGCCATTTGGATGTTGAGTGTTTTGCATTTTGCTTCACAGCAAACACATAAATCAGGTGTATTTTAATGCTGAAATATTAAATTCATATCTCCATCATATCATTAGTATAATCTTATGGAACAATTACCAACTTTTCTTCTATGATAAAGCAATAGTTCTCTTATTTTAAAGCCTATGCCAAAAACACACACATTTACTTGCTTTGATAGATATGTACATATTTGAGATTTTGACATCTATTTTCCTTAATTTCTTTTAGGGCACACAATGTACATTATAAGGATTACCATACGAGTATGTTGCCCTAAAACTTTTATAAAAATATAGTGAAGTAGCCAGCAGGGTGGCATGAAAGGGTCAAGCTATAATTGTGACAGAGGTTGGTCAACTTTGCCTAGTGGGTCTGGTGCCTATGGGAACTGAGAGGGAAAGTTGATAGTGTACAGATCTGGTTTACCACTTGGGTGACAGCCAATGGGAGCACAAAGTGTCACACCCATGGATCACATTTTGTGAGCATGTGCTGCCTGCATGGATGCATGTAATTTGAAGAAGTATGCTAAGATGCATTCCCTGTTGTTAACCACATGAAGGGAATTCAGACGCTTCACAACAGATGGTAGACTGCTCCAGTAGACAGGTAGGCTGTCTCTGTCACCTGATTCTCTCAATAGGGGTGAATGAATGGGTTGATAAGGTATTCCATGCAGGAATGAATGAGTTATAGGATTCTCACTAAGCTGGGTGATGCTTAGGTTCCATCCTCCTTAAGCCCTGAAGAAAGAAATAGGTTAGTTTGGTGAAGGGACTGTATCCATTGTTCAGCTCGAGTGTAGCATGCTCACATAAACAGACAGGCAGTCACACACACACACACACACACACACACACACACACACACACACACACACACACACACACACACACACACACACACACACACACACACACACACACACACACACACACACACACACACACACACACACACACACACACACACACACAGACACAGACAGACACACCTGAAACAGTAGAAACAGACAGCTTTTGGAGATACTACTAAATTCAAGACAAAATGATGATTTGACGTCCACAGATTTGAACATTTGCAAAACAGACAGTAAGTACAATAGTTCTGTTTTAGTTCTCTTCAGGGAAATACATGTAAAAGGTACAAAAATGCAAACATATAGTACTGCTATGACTTCTGGATTAATAGGAGCATGCATTTCTCAGGAAGTGTGATTTTTTTTTGCATTCCTTTAATTTGTTGTAGTATAAGAATTACAATTCACTAAAATGTCACTATCCCTTTGTCGTTGAAATTAGAATCATGTTTAAGGACATTTCATAAGAAATCATGGACATAGTATTCCCAGAAAACTACATGACAAAATGTCAAGCTATTTTGGGTACACAAACATTTATATAGAATGAGCAAGAAAAGCAGGAGAAAAATGTCAGCAGCTTGGGGACAGCCCTCCCGAAAATGGTCAGTAGTATAAACTTGACACGATACACTTCCATTTATATCTGATGGATCTACATTAATTAATAGTAAAATCTTGAGCACTTACTCTGAATTACAGTTGTAAGCTATATACTAAACTGGCAATAATAAACAAAATAGTAAAATGAAATTCACTTTCAAAGAAATAATTTTAAGAAAAAACACAAAATTCCAGAAGTAACTATCATGTTAAATGTTTGTTTGTAAAACAATTGTATCAAAAATAATAATTATGGATGGCAACATTTTTCACATAATTCTAATGGTAGATTGTAGGACTGGGCTGTATAAGGACTAAGACTGGGATTCAAAAATAAATAGCATGTTAAAATTGCACTTAGAGGGTGGCTAGTTCTGAGACAAAGGTGGTGCCATCATGTTTGTAGGTGAAATTGTGTAATCTGCATCATATGATTATAAGCATATGATGACATGGCATTCAGCAATATTAAGCCAATAAGCACAATTGTGAATGCAGATAAGGGTGTGAACAGTATGGTTACCCTATTCAGAATTGCATAAAAATTATGCACATAGTCTACATAAATTTCTTAGTGATCAGAGAGAAAGACCATGCTGTGATGCTACCTGCATCAGTTTTCTCAGTCAAGCAACATTTATCACAAGCCATTTTCACTGCTATTGTCTGCAAAGTGGCATATCACTGCTTTTTGAGTTGCAGAAGAAACACAGCTAACATTCTGAAAAGCTCTACATGAAAGACATAGCAGACCACTACTGTGTAGACAGAGACATCATATGGTGGATGGGTGACATGTGCTGCCCTCACATGAAATCTCATAGTTTGCATCAAAGACTAAAACCAGTGAACACCAACTTGTGTATTGTTTTAATTGTTCTAGCTCCAGGGATTTTCCAGCATTCATCGTGGAACATGGTAAGGTATCCAAAGCATCTGCCTTAAGAATAGTACACCAGTCCGATGATGTGATGCAGCAACACACAGAGGAAATATGTGGTTCTCAAGCACCACAGAGGAGAGAAACAAAGCTTCTGTGGGTTTTCTATGAAAAAGTACATTTCCCTGAGGTTCTAGCAGCAACTGACTTCATATATATTGCTATCAAGGCACTGTCTGGTCGACAAGGCCAACAGTACATCAGCTAAAAGGGATTCTACTCATTCAACTGCTAGATGGTGTGCAACACACAGGATATTATACAAAATGTGTCAGTGTATCATTCTGTAAGCTCCCATGATTCCCACAACTGGCCAATGTTTACATGTGGTTTGTGTCATGTGACTTCCCATGGGACATCTAACTGATGATGTCAGATATACCCTAGAGAAATCACTATCTATTCCTATCGGGAAGAACATGGCTGAGAATACATACAAATCTACATTATCTCAGACATGAAACAACAATGAGTTTTTGCTCAGAATGAAGGAGTGCTTCTGCTACCTTGATTTCTCTTGATATGCACTATGATATGCTCCAGAGACCAATAGTAAAATATTTCCTTTCTATTGCAAATCTGCAGACCACAATGGTAAAGAGACAGTTGGAGCAGAGGATTGCCATTACAGAACCTAATGGAATGGAGCTAGAAGAGGTGGAGGAGGTACCATTCGAGAATCCATGCAGAAACTGGCTGCAAATGGAAAACCTGAGAGACAGAAGCAGGCAAAATACACTGGGGTACTGACAGTACTGACAAAGAGAAGGTGTCTTAACTACAAGTATTGGCCAGATTGTACTTAAAATATATTAAACCTGATGCATATAGTACTATACCCAGCCTATCCACTACAGTGCATTGACTGCCCATGCTGTGAATTAGACATTACCTATCCATATAACACAGCAGTGAGTGTAGGGTACACTAATCATTGTAATCTCAGGAGGGGGCATAGTGACAGGAATCAGGAATGAGCAACAGGCACAGATATGGAGTGGGGTTGTGATGGAAGTGGAAGGTGGTATGTGATATGGCCAGTGGGTTAGGGAGACCTGTGTGTACTCTAGCTAGAGAAGGGTTGTCACTGTCCAGCACTATGGAATATCTGTTCAGAATGTGTTCCAGGGGCACACACCCTACAGAAGTAATTGTACTGTGTGTTGTACTCAGTGCGCGCACGAGTGTGTGTGAGAGACACAGGTGTTTTGGTGTCCCAGCTGAGAATGATATGGACCACAAATGTCCCAGGCTGTATCCAGTCTGAGGCCTGGCACTTAAACCAATACCCAATGGCAGAGGATATCTTGAACCAAGAGAGAGAGTAACCACCCACCCAATGCCCTGTGTCCACCTGCTGTATACTCCACAACCCAGCTGGAACCTACATTGTGCTTCACTAGGCACCTCATTGCTAAGTGGATTGTATGAGTAAGCAGTCTGTGAACATGACCTGCCTGAACTGTAGGTTGTGCTATGGACATCACATTGGCTTTAGTACATTCAGGCAGTGCAGGCAGCAATATGACTATCCAACATAACAATGAAGTGAGTCATGTACTAAAAACCTTCATGTACCTCATCACACCAGCTGCATAGTACTCCTATTATCTTTGTCACAGCAGCATTGGCCTGCATGACTGCTCTGTACATACATTGAGTAATGCCCATTGTGGCACTCAACTCAGTAAGTGACTGTAAGTCATAGCTTTGCTTGCCACTGGTCTACCTATCCTGACCCCAGTCCTTTTGCCATCTGCAGATGCATGGAAGGGGGACTGTTGTGCCACCCTTGTAGATATGCTGAGAATATTGTGTCCTCCAATAAATTCAAATGAGGTGGGTTGGGTTCAACATGCAACAGAACTGTGTTACTGGATGTGGGTGGTAGCATGCCCTCCACAGTCACAATTGGGAACAGTGGCACTGTACCCTCAGACTGTACTGCAGTAAGTTTACAAACATTGCCAGTGTTTGGTGCACCACCACCAATATCAGGTGCGCCCTGTTCCACAGAGTAGGACCATATAGCTGCACCACCTGTGAAAGGAGGCATATAAACACTCACACATAACTTTACTACTCAGTGATGTACCTATGCTTAGTACCACTACTGCTACTACTACCACTACTATTACTACAAGTACTATGCAAAGAATGATAACACACATGCATTGTGTTGTATACCTTTATGTCTGCATCCCAGATGTACCTAAAGAGGAGATATGGTGCTGCTGACCACCTTTGAGATTATGGCACATGCAAGCCTATATATTATCTTGCTGTCATAAAGTACTGTCAACCTGGAGCATCACCAACATGGACTTTGAAAGGTGGATCCTGGCTCCACCAGGTATCATTGTCCATTGTTTCTCTTCAGATAGATAGATAACTCCTATATAGCAGTCAGCATGGTCTGCAGTGTATGAGCCCCAACCTTTCATCATCCTCTCTTCAGCTATAGCAAAACGATGTTTTTGACCATTATGCAGTATCTTGTTGATGACTCTGCCAAACCTGTCAGACATCTCTGTTGAGATCCGCAATAGGATTAAAGCCCACCAACAGCTTCCACCACACAAAGTTATAGAAGGCATAGTTGCTTGTCAGTAGTATCCCATATTTATCCTTTGAGAGACTGTGATAACACATTTGTTTATGCCTAGGAACATTTTTCTAAGCACATTCCATATTTGGTAATGATGACCTGCAGATGTGATCACAGAGCTTTGGTCAGTAAAAGCATAAATACCAGATATGCAGCACTTGCTGTTCCATGCACACAGCCAAGAAGTGTCTATGCCATAAGAAGGTGCACCTCTAACATAACACAGTACACCATTAGTGTCCATGTAGGGCAGCATGGGGACAGACCATATAGTGGCGTGCATTCTGTCAACTGCTTATGCATACCTTTGTCCAACAAAATGGGGCCATCATGTGCTCTGCATATGTACACCAGCCTGCTACAACTTAACATGTGTTCCATTACCAGCTAACATTGCTGATTATGATCCATATAGGATACACATTTTCTGACAGTCTACTTTGCCACATAATCCCACTCTGACAGTATTCCCTAACAGAGGTTATACGGTGCCAAACATAGCCCCTTACCAACACCAGGGTGTGCTAATGCAGCCCATACCTCATAAATACTCCAGACATCCACCATTGCAACTCACCCTATGCTCCTCATTCAGCAGTCTGCAGGTAACTGTGGAGACACCTCTCAAAAAATACATATTTTTAAGCAGTGATTCACCATACCTGTATATGGCCCATGTCACCTGACTGCTTCACAAGTTTAACAATTTTATTACTCCATAAAACACCATCATAATATACTGTTTAGTTCAATTTTACAACTTTCATGTTTCTCATCCACCTGTTAGCATGTAGATGAATGCCAACCTCCCTAGAAGAGCAACACATCAGTAGGAATGTTAAGGACACACTCTCCATAAATGTCAGCATCACATATAGACTTTCCACAGCAGCTTTAACTGTGTTCTTCCTCTCTGGAGCTGTTGCTGATATAAGTACTACTTTGCTTTTGCTCTATATCAAATTTTCATAGCATGAGGAATGATGCAATGACTTCAGCTGTTTTTATCTTTCATTTTTGTGGCTTATAACATGGCAATTATGCTAATGAGCCAATTAGGGAATCACACAGTTTGTAGACTGCACACTGGACTAAGGTTGCACAATAAGGCTTGTACCTGACCAGGAAAATACATCAATGACTGTTAACTGAACACAGCAGGAATGTGCAGGTCAGTGATCCCTGAATGGGCAAAGATAATTCATATAGTTTTGTGTTCTCTAGAGGTGCTAAAGTGCAATCATGGACAGAGACATGGGTTGTACAGGGCACAAACATTTAGGCCATCATGCCATTTTATACCACAAACATCATACTGACTTGTCACCCATCACTGCTTGGCTATACAATGGCACTGGGCTCTGTTGTTCTGCTCTATTGGCAGATGGTGTGTGTCATGTGGTACCAGCAATGTGCATTGATATGAATCTGCTACTTTTCCCCTCAAGACTGCAACCTGTAAAGTGGCCATAGGTTTTGGAGGTGCAGACTGGGAAGAGCTTTTTTGTAGTGCAGAAAAAAGGCATTTTTACTACTTAGGCACCACCAGCATTACTGCATTGGAACTTTTTAGGGCTTCAGTATAAGGTGGATTCCTGGCCTGCCATTCCAGCATGATGGGTGATACATGAAGATGTCTTCCATTGTGAAGTTAGCTTTACCTTGTGTTTCACTTCCCTACCCAGTTTATAGGGAAATCCTCCCCAATGCCAGCTGTCTGTCTGAGTTCTATGTGTTTTCCCTCAACTGTATGCATCTCTGCTTTTGGTCTTTGTCTATCTTTTGTGTTTGCTTGTCACCCCCTGCTATATTCCCTATACCCTCTTCCTATCCCTCATTTTCCCCATGTTACTTTCACCTTTCTTCCTTGCTGAAAAAATCTGAAAACTTAGCATGCCACACAAAAAATGTCCTTGCTTTCCCACCCCATCACAGTTATACATTTCTTTTTTTCCTTCTGTTGTTTTTCTGCTTGCAGTTTATCCCATTCTGAATGTCATATATAGCCACATCCTAAAAATTTGCATCAGTTATTAACTATGGGCTTTGATGGATGGCCTTTATTAAGGAAATCAGCTGTACTCATTGTGGTAGGTCAGTGTGCGTACTACATGTATGCTGCTGAGCTCATTGGGTCATGTGACCTATTTTGCAGTGTGCTGGCCATTATTAGACATGAGGAGTTTTTGCCACATAGCCCCACGTTAGATTATTTCCTTCATACAGTGTCAGTCTAAAACCTTGTAAATCAACTTTGGACTGCATTTATTTTCACTAAACTATTTAACTTTTAAATGGCATCAAAAGCAGTTTTTCATGAATTACAGAGTAAGAACTTTTAAATTATTATAGATATGGCTGCTTAATTGCACAATACATGGCCAGTATTCTTTTTTATTCTGAGTTTATTTTGCTATTATTTACTTACTTTATTTATTTTCAAGAGGTAGACAAATTGGACCACTGTGGGCTTTTTACACTGCATAGCTACAGAATCTATAAAGAAAAGTTTTTTGAAAGCTTCTTTTCAGGTCCCCTTGTACGTATTCCCTAAGCATTAGGAGTGTGTGTTACAAGATGATGAAGATCAAAACATAGATGGCTGTTGGCTATTGTAAATCACTGCTGGTGTATGGTATATGTGTGTATCGGCATCAGTTTGTTTGATTTGCAAGATGTCTCTTTTCTTCATGTTTTTGTGAACACAGAGCTGGAATATATAAATTCAGCAGAGGGGGGACTTGTCACTCATATTGGGGGTGTATGAGGAGCTGGCCCCTGCAAAAAATGCTGTCTGAGTTTTCACCATTTTATGTTTTGGCCGCTTATGTTCAGTAATGAGGCTCATAGGCTTTTTGTCATTAAAAAATTCACAGTGAAACCCTTTTTGACATTCAATTACTGAATCACAATGTAAACACCAGTTGAAAAAGTAAAGGAATATGTTGTGATGTGGCTATGCCAGGAGAAGTAAGGCAGTGGATGTGTAACAAATGCCAGCACAGCTAGCTGGAATTTTGTAAAGAATTATATGTCATTTGTAAATAAAACTGGTTTGTACATATGCTTGTGTTGAAAATGTATTTGTAAAGTTGTTTGTGTTAAAAATGTACCAACAGCAGGTCCTGACTATATTATAACTGAATTAAATATGTATATGTTAACTCATTCACTCCAATGGACCTCAGGAAGTTTGTACTGTAACTTCCAATGGGCAGAGCCTAAGCCTTTTGACAAAATCAAATTATGTGCTCACATTTCAAACAAATGTTCATATATCTGGAACCACAGGGGTTATGAAATAAGTATAAATGGCAAACCATTCAGCATAAACTATTTTCATAGTGGTAGCATTCTTTACATTCTAGGTCTTAAACTGAATTTTATAAGTCACAGTAAACACAGCAACTATTATATTTGTAATATTTTGTAAACAACTTGCAATATCTCATCAACCACTGAAGTTACATGCACACTGTCAGCATAATTTTATTCATCTAGCTGAGAGCTTTCATATGAGACTAAGGAGTTCTGTCTGTGTAACTTGGTTGTTAAGATATTTAGAAAGATGTGAAAATTATATCTATATAAATTAATATCATAAAAACAACTGTTAATGTTGTCATTTGCATTAGACAGAGGTCAAATATTAATGCAGTTTTTTGCTATAGTGTAAATTTTAAGATGAAGTGCTTTAAAACCTTGCCCATAGCATGGTTTTGTAATTATTGATGCAGATATGAAAAAGAAGTATGTGATGCCTATAGGCGTCAGTAGGAGTTAACTGCAGATGTACCTGGAGGCATCACTCGGATATAATGAGTTAATAGACAATACTGGAAGAGAAGAGGTTAATCATAATGTAGCTGCAGTAATCTTTGAAAACTAGTTCATAGGTTCATAGGTTCATAGGTTTATACTAGGCTATCTGCCCTAAGGCATTTATAAGCCTAGCCCAAATTATTGTGGCTTACGCCACCCCTTATATGAAAAAATACTGTGCCCATTAGTTTGTTGTGCCTCTGTCCAGCAGTGACCCAGAGATGATTCCCGGGGTAAACCTACGATCTCCCATCCACAGGTCTAGATTTCTCTTGAACAGAGTCAGCGAGGTGCTCTGCCTCACATGGACCGGGATTTTATTCCACAGCATAGGGAGTCTCTGAGTGATAAATCTATCCCTCCAGCACGTCCTATTTATATCCGTGCTAAGGTTTAAGTCGCTTGCTCTAGTGGTTTTGGTGGATTTGGATTTTTGAGGTGGAGCATGTCCATTAATTCCGGGTTGGACATGGCCTTGTATGTCAGGCACATGTCACCTCTGAGCAGACGGTATGCGACTGAATAGAGCTGGAGTTTCTTCAATCTGGCAGCATATGACAGATTTTGGAGTCCCTTTATCCTTTTGGTGAGGAACTTTTGGGGTCTCTCCAATTGCTGCAGATGTCGGGTGAGATACATCCCGAATGGGGCATTGTACTCGATCATTGGTCTGATAAGTGAAGAGTACAGGGAACAATGACCTCACTAGATCTGGATGTGAATCCTTCATGATCAGGTGGGCAATGTAGAAGGTCTTTCTAACCACTTTAGCAATGTGAGTGTCAAAAGAAAGGCCACTGTCAACCTGGGTCCCCAGGTCCCTGATAACCTCTTCTGTGCTTAGTGGATTGCCACCTATATGGTAGCTTGGGGTTACCTTGTTTTTCCCAAAGGGTATGACTATACATTTTTGGCGTTTAACTTCAGGCCATGGCTCTGGCACCAGCTATCTGTTTCCGTGAGTCCCTTCTGAAGGATATCAGTGTCCGATGCACTTTCCACTATGGCGCCCAGTTTGCAGTCATCTGCAAACTTTGTCAGCCAAAGTCCTCCCATGTTGGCCTGTACTTCTGAGAAGTAGATGCCAAACAATAGGGGCCAAGGACCGAGCCCTGTGGGACACCACTTGTGACCGGCTTGGAGTCTGACACAGCGCCAGCAACTCTAACCCTTTGGGTTCTGTCCTTAAGCCAGTTTGCAACCCATCTTGTGACATATGGGTTTACATTTAAGCTGGTAAGTTTTTCTATAATACCCGAGTGGGGTATTGTGTCGAAAGCCTTTGCAAGGTCAAGGTAGGCTGTATGGACTGCCTTTCCTCATCAATGGCCTTGGTGACTATTTCAAGAAGTCGACCAAGTTCAAAAGGCATGATCTTCCCTTGACAAAGCCAAACTGGGTCGGGTCCAATGTCTGCAAGTCCCCTATATCTTTGTTTATGAGCTCCATTATGATCCTCTCCATAGCTTTGCAGACTAGACTTGTTAAGCTTATGGGGCTAATTACCAGGGTCCGTGAGGCGCCACCTTTGTGGAGTGGGACCACAGTTGCCGACGCCACCCTTGGGCACGTATCCTGTGGTAAGGCTGAGATTAAACAGCTGCCTTATGTGCGGGTTTAATTCCTCATTTAGCTCGTGTAGCACACAGCCGGGGACACCATCCGTCCCATTGATGCTGTGTTTTTAGCTTTAGAGAGAGCAGCTTTCACCTGCGCATTTGAGATGTCCGGGAGGCTACACTCGGCTGGGATAGTTATCTCTCCTTTAGGGGAGAGGGTGAAGTTTGCACTGAACCTGTCTGCCAGTATGTTGGCAATGTCTGTGGGTTCAGTGATTTTTGTATCATTTTGGACTAATTCTGAGCATATCTGTGAGTTTCCACCCAGGTTCCTAACATAGCTGAAAAGGCCTTATGATTGTCCTTTGAATCCATGGCAATTTTTCTCTCAAAATTGGCCTTAGTTGATTTTATGAGTGCTCGTATTTTTTACTAATAATGATCAGGGGTGACTTCCTTTTATGGATTTTGTTCTATCATGTAATAGCTTTCTCCTCTTATTGTAAAGTTTGTTAATGGCTGGGGTCCACCAGACTGGACGTTTGCCCTTTGTGGAAAGAGTCTTGGTTTTATTTGGGATTGCCTGATCCATGCAGTCCTGGAGGTGTTCATAGAAGGCATTTGTAAGGGCTTCCAGCTTGGGTTGTGGTTTCCTCTGACTCAGGGGCCTTGAAGGATACCACACCAGTCTTGAGTAGTGTGAAGTTTGCTTTAGAGAAGTTCTTCACTATGGTCTTTTGTTTGGGGTGGGGCGGGATGTGGATTTCCAGTGAGATTAGTTTATGATCAGATCTCACCAATGAGGGATATACTTCCGTGTGGAGCATTTTGTCCCCATGTTTGTGACAATGAGATCTAGTATATTTTCTCCTCTCGTGGGAACAGTGACTAGCTGTTCCATGGCATTTGAATTTATGAACTCCAGGAACCGTTGGGCTAGAAAGTTAGGGCTTGAGTAATGTTCCCAGTCTATATTCGGTAGTTGAAGTCACCCAATATGATGGTGTTTGGAGATACATTTATACCCTCCAGTGTCTTCAGGAAGGCTGTGTGGGGTTCCTGAGTTTGAGAGGGTGGCCTGTAGCATGCTACAATTTGTAGAGCAGTTTTGCCTATTGTTAGTTGCACCTGGATGGTTTCCAAGCTTCATGCGTTGCCACCAACCTGGAGGTGTGAGTATCCTTTATGAATATGGATACACCCTCCTTTTGTGGAGTGGTCCGGGTTTTGGGGCCGGAACGCATGATATGAGGTAAAACCTAATAGTGCCGGGTGCTCTCAGGAGCCTTGAACCAGGTTTCAGTTACAGCACAGACATCGATGTTCTCCATACTGAGAAGGGCCTCGAGTGCATGCATTTTGAGATTTAGACTTCTGGCATTGAGCAGCATTACCCTCAATTTCTTCCCATTTTTGTTTTCTAGGGTGGTAGGTTTAGAATTTGAGCCTTGCCTAAAAAAGGCACTATGGGGGTGGCAAGAGCCTTAGCCAATATCCGGAATCCCAGGGGTGACAGGTGCAAGCCGTCCCTTGCGAAGCAGCGTGGCTTGTCAAGCATGTCATCCCAGGCAGACAGACACTGGATCCCCTTTGAATGACACCAGACATTAAGCCAATTGTTAAAGCTGATCATCTTGTCTCTATATTGTGGCATCATTCTTGGTGAAGGAAGGATACTGCTCAGGGTTTTAGGCCAAAAAGATTGTGATTCACGAAGCCTCCATGTAAGAGTTATAACTCTTACACGGAGGCTGCAGTTAAACGGTGTGATGTCAGCATGTCATGCATATGCATGAGGTGCATGAGGCATGCTGAATCACACTAGTAACTCTTACACGGTCCGTGTAAGAGAGTAGGGGGCGTGTCTGTAGGCTAAGCCCTGCAAGCGGACACGCCATCGGAAGACTATAATGGCTGAAAGTAAACAGCCACGAGAGAGGCCATGGAAATGTGAATAAACACACTACACAACACATGCCCTGACTGACCATCAGTGTATAAAGTGAAGATGTGTTATAAAATTAAATTAAAACCTTTTTTTTTTTTTTTTAAAACCCCGTAAATGTTTGCTACTGTGTGCGCTCGTGTGTGTGGGTGTGCTACTAGCGCAATCACAGTTAGCAGTCAGTGGAAAAGGATATAAGAACTAAATATGCAGAGTAAGCCAAGAAGTAATAGCTTAGCGGTAGAGTTGCCAGCCTAAGAATAGGCAGGCAGGGTTCGAGCCCCCACAACAACCTTTTTTTTTTTTTGTAAATAAGCACTAAAAAGCCCCCTGACAGTATTGTACAAATGTAAATGTATTCCCTTTTGTAAAATGGAATGAAATGGAGCATATATTTTGAAGTAACACAATAATAAAAATAGTCAGAAATGTACTGATAGCTAAGCTGCTGTGAGACAGACTGCCCGTAGCTGAGTACTGTTTAACAAGCTGCAAGCTGCATGCCCGTTGCTAAGCACCGGTTTAATAGGCTGAAACTGTTTGCAACTAGCTGTGCTTAGCTGAACATGTGTGTCACTAGCCAATTAAGATTTATCCCAGCGCACACCGTTTGCGCGCCGCTCCCACAAGCTGTCAGTGCGCATGCGTTAGCTCCGCACAAACGAGCACAGACTTGGTTTTAAGTGCTTAAAAGTGCTTTTGGCATGTTTGATTGACAGGTCCTCAACTCAGTTCTGTAAGGAAAATCAAAAATCAGTTGCCAGATTTGAACCCAGGATACCATGCACTAGAGTCAAGGTACTAAACCACTAAGCCATGACAGCAGTACCTAGAAATGCAGAAATAGCATATATATGTGATAAAATCCAGAATGGAGCATGATAAAGCATTTTCAGTGAAGTAGATACAATTCCAAAATGGCCAATCAGAGAAATGTGCGGGAAAAGAGGCATATATAAGCCCCATAGGCGGGAATACACAGCAGAAATGATTGTAGAACAGACCTGCAGTCAGAATGAGTGGAGTAGGTGAGGGACGTTGCTTTCGAGCACAGCGTTGGGGCGTTGAGGAGTCCAGATACATGGTCTGGCTCCTTGTCCATCATCACGAGGTCCAACTCATGCAGGGCCAGGTCTCATGGGGAGCGTACAGGGCAGAGGCATGGGACCAGTTGGCTCGTGATCTGACCAGTGCTACTGGCATTCCACGCACTGGTGAGCAGGTCCGTCACCACCATGCGGACCTGAAGCGATGCAAGCAAGACCAGTTGACCGAATGGATCCAGGAGGCCCGGGATATGCCCAACGCCCCACTACTGAGTAAGTTACATTTTACTTATGTATGTAAGGATTTCAACTGGCTGATACTATGGAGATGTGTAGTCCAATATTACTTCTTTCGTATTACAGCTGCAGGTGTCCACTCTATGAACCGCGAGATGCATGGCCGTAGGCTGGTGGGCTACGCCACCATGCAGGTTAGTAACCCCACCCAGTACTTGTAAATAAATATTATACTGTAGCATGTATCAGAACACTGCAGTGTATTGATTAAAAGTAATATAATGTGCAAGCAAGATTTGAAAGTCTGCAGGTATGGCTGCAACAAGTTCATCAGTATGCAAGTGTAACTGGAAATATAATTGATAGAATTAAACAGTGCTGTAATACAGATGTCCCACCATTAATTAAAATAGTGTAACCTGCAGTAGTCTCAAGAGTACAGCTTCAGAATCTGAGGTAGTCACATGTGAGATATATCCCCTGTTGAAATGCTGAATCATGACAGAAGTGAGGCTGTTGGAAAGTGTTTGAATCACCACCAGTCTAACATGTGAACAAAGCCTAGAAGTAGCAACCTGAACTGTGAAGTTGCAGGATGTGTGAGAGTGACAGAAAGGGTCATGTATGAATAAATAAAGTAGTAATAACCTCTGAATATATTAGCCCCAGTGTGTTTCTACAGAACTAAATGCATGTGGGAAGTACAACTTAATATCCCAAATTGATTTGAGTGTGTCAGAATCTGGAATGTCTAGGCCAAATTCTGTATATGGTGATCACAGTAAACAATTTGCAGATAGAATGAATGATTATTTGACAGACTAAACAGCCATAGTTGTCCCCTGTCCTGTCATCAAAGTGTAGCAGGATGATGTATCTGATCAAATTCAAAATAAGTAGGATAGTGATGTATTTGTAACAGGTCTAGCATGATAGTCAAATAAAAATTATTTTGAAACATCAGCTTCAACTTAATTGTGTACCTATTACAAATGTAAATCAATGTGTAACATATGAATGTGTCATCACTTTCTATCTCCACCCAACCCTATAATTCCATATAACAATACCCACTAAATAATGGTATGTGAACATTTCATTAATCATAGACATTTGTCCGTTCCAAAAATATATGCATGTCTGTTCATGCATGTGCCCTGTTCATACCTGCAAATTTGATGGCCTGTTGCCATTAATCAACCCTGCATGTTGTTTGACTGTGTATTTCTGTTCAAATAATGCATGTGATATTGATATGCCCCTTGTTCAATGGTGTTAATATCTGGGTGTTTGTTTGATGGGAATACCAATGCATGCTGTTACAACTAATCTGAATGGAATAAAATGCCACTAACCCAAACTAACATAACAACTCACAAACCTAGAACACTTGGGAAGGCAGGTCCCAGCGGACCCACCTCTCCCACCTCAGCAGGCGCCTGCACCTGGCACTAGTGCCCAGGCTGGACCCCCCTCCGGTGGCCCTGTGCCACCTTCGGGTGGAAGCGCTGCAGGGGATGGGGCCGGTCCCCCCTCTACAAGTGTGGCCGGAGGGGTTCGTCCACTCACCCTCCAAGGTGTCCGGTCTGTGGTGCGAAGGGAGATCCAAGACTCCGTTCTTGGGCCCCTATGCCAGCTTGAGGCTCGTGTGGCACAGCTAACGGCCCCGGCCGTTGCCCTGCCTACACAGCCCCCAGCACAGCCCCGTCCTGGGCTGTGAAGGAACAGTGGCAACTGCCTATGGGTGGGGATATCAGTTCCACTGTTGCCATCTGTGGGCTCATGCATCTCGGATATCCCAACCTCCGTCCCCGTCAATTGTGTAACCCCCCCACGTGTGTCATACACCGCCCCTGTATGCGTCTTGTCTGTTAACCTACCCAACCTACCTCCCCAGCTATACCGACTTCCTTCACTTGACATACCACTCTCACCTGAAAAAAAAAGGGCACTCTGTACCCACAAAAAATTACGCCCCATACATAGCTGTCCATGTCGCACACATGTCTGCTTGACATTGAAACAGTTAATTACAATTGGCTCTACAACAAATATTAATGTTGTCCTGACACCTCTTTCAGGGGTGAAAGGTTTCCAATGTCTCACCAAAATACATAGAAATGCACAGCTGTTGCTGCCAAAGACATGGGCATCTATGGGCCTTACCTACATCCCTCCTGCAAATCCCACGCTTGTTTCCCTGTCTTACCCTCTTTGTGACCCCTTTTCACCACTTTCCTGTCACCCCTTTTTCTTTTCTTTCAAAGAAATTAGTGCGGGTGTGCGCTTGTGTTAGCGGAGCTCACCGCCAGTGCATCCGTGAGCTCACAAACGAAAGTGCAGACCTGGTTTAGTGCTTAAAAGTGCCTTTATGGCACTTTGATTGACAGGTCCTGTACTCAGTTTGAAAGTTTGCAAAGAAAAATAAATTCCCACTGTCAGTCTCGAACCCAGGACCTTGGTAACATTAGTCTGTATGACCTACCACTAAGCCATGCTTGCCTTACAAGAACACAGTGCTAAAATAAATATAACATGTAATAGTAGGAATCAGTATAAAGGCAATATAGGAGGTGTACTACCCAAAGCATGTCAGGTAGAGTTTCAATGGCCAAATTACTGGATTCCCATACTAGTTCAGTGTTAACAGAAACAGCCCTGCTACTTGTTAGCTTGTACATAATAAAGTAAGGTAATGTACATATATGAAGGTATGTATATCTACACATACAGATATATAAATATATATTAATACATATGAAATATACTTGTAGGTGTCAGTAGCCATACACACTCACTACAGGAAACAGTGAAGATAAATGCAGCAACCAGAATCTGCAACACAGCCTGGCTCCTGTGAGACCTACTAACCCCTTTAACTGCTTAAAGGTGCCTCCAGCACTTTGATTGATAGGCCCTATACTCAAGTCACAAGCAGAATATAAGCATACTAGTAGGCCCTACACCAAGACCATTGTAACACTAGTCTGTATGACCTACCACTAAGCCATGACTCTCATACAGGAATATAGTGCTAAATAAGTGGAACATGTAATAGTAGGAATGAAGATAAAGGCAATATAGTATGACTACTAACTAAAGCATGTCAGGCAGACTTTTATAGTCCCAATTACTGGATTTTCCCATACTAGTGTAGTGTTAACAGAAACAGCCCTGCTAATTGTTAGCTTGTACCCAATAATGTCAGCTAATGTACATATATGAAAGTATGTATATGTACACAGATATATATATATTTATATAGCAATACATATGACATATAGTTGTAGGTGTCAGTATGCATACACACTCACTACAGGGAACAGGCAAGAGAAATGCAGCAACCTGAATCTACAACACAGCATGAAGCATGGGAAATGTACTAACTTTCACACTCACAGAACACTGTCAACAGCATACCAGCATAGTCCACGCCCTACAATCTGAAAGGGCAACGCCTATCTCACATACCCTTTTATAGCAGTGTCCTGAAATCACAGTGAGACATGCAATCAGTACACACCTGGCTGCATGCAATTAGCAAATGCTGTCTTACAATTGGTGCAGAGGCCATCACATGGACCTATGCAGATACCTACAAAAGCAATGAGTACCCACAGTACACTCATGCAATACATTCATTGCACAAAACCGACAGAGAAAGAGAGAGAGAGAGAGACAGAGAGAGAACAAAACAGAAATAAAGACAGCCAGCAGCAAAACCAGCAGCAGCAGCAGCAGCAGCAGCAAACTTCAAGCAGCACCAGTGACACACCAACAGCTGCCACAAACACAGGTAATTCAAAGTAGCAGGTTAATACTGCATTTACTGTGACACCTCCAAATGTATCATAGTTCACTATCTATAGGTATGTGCATGAGATAGGTTGTGTGTACATAGTCCTGAAATATAAAGATATGTAATATTGCTGTACATGTTACCCATACTTAACACTTCCATAGCTTAGAACACAAGGCCAGTTGTGCATATGATGCAGTAGTTCCCAGGGTCAGTAGAGGTTCCTCCTCAATGGTGTGGGACCACTGTGTATGTATGACACTGTTCAGGTACATATCCTGTAGTATGGCCAGGGATTAATATCAGTCTGTCATGTGGTGCTATGTCCTCCAGGGGTGAATGTAGCACACATCCAGGGATACCATTTCGTAACAGTGATGCTATGTGTTCTGCAATGATGAAGGTGGCTCTCACCTGGACATGTGAGAGGATAGGGAGGTGACAGTCATTTGGGATAACTAATACCACATGTGTAGGAGAATGGGGGGGGGCTGCACCTAAACTGTCTGCAACAATGTTGCCAATATCTGTGCATGTGGTGAATGTGAAGCATCTTAACACTGCTGACCACAGATGCCTTGCTGTCATGTGAATCTGCCCTGTGCTGCAGTAGCCTCCTACTATTTTTATACAATATGCCTGTATCTGTACTCCACTGGACATGATTAATAAGTGGTGTGCAGTTGTTCTGGGTTAGATATGTGTGTGCACAGTACATGCAGTATGTGGGATGTCTGTGGTAAGCATATGCAAAGGTGCTGGCGGTGTGTGTTGTGGCTACCACTGGCCCAATGGGCTGCATGGATAGCATCACTGTCATAACTACTGAATAACTGTGTAATTAAATGCATACATAGCAAGGTAGTGTACTGTGCTTGTGGTGTTGTTCGGATATGTAAATCCAGGCTGAGTAATGTGTGCACATCACAAGGTTGGGTTGGATGGCAACACACATCCAGTATGTAGGGATGAACACCCAGAATGTGTCAGACGTGTCGCCTGTGCAGAAGTATCCGGCCATTACCTGTGCATCCCCCACAACACACACACATGCAACATATGGCAGAAGTACTATAGCAGTACACACATGTTCATAGGTTCATACTAGGCTATTTGCCCTAGGGCATTGGTGAGCCTAGTAGAATGTGTTTGTCTTTCACCACCCAATTACAAGTTATGCTGCTATGCCCTTGTCCGATGTTAGTATACTGTGCCTCTGTCCAACAGTGACATAGAAGTGATACCTGGGGTACAACTATGATCTACATCCAGTCATCCAGATTCCTATGGAAGAGAGTCAATGAGGGACTCTGCCTAACCTGTAGTGTCAGCTCATTACAGAGTGAAGGGAGCCTCTCAGTCAGGAATATGCCCCTCCAGCATGTCCATGGATGTCAGTGCTGAGGTCCAGCTCTCCTGAGCATGTGGCTGTATGGGACTCTGATTGCCTGAGGTGCAGCATGTTCATTACTGCTGGGTAGGACATGGCTGTATATGGCATGCACAGATTGCCTCTGAACCGCAATAAGCCACTGAGTCCAGGCGGATTTACTTTACCTGGGAAGCATATGACATCTGTGTGAGCCATTGCATCCCCTTGATGAGGTACTGTTGTCCTGTACCAGTTGCTGTGGGTGTCTGGTTAGGTACATCCCAAAAGGTGCATTGTACGCAATTATAGGCTTGATGATGGATGAGTAAAGAGGCACAATGACCTCCCCTGCCATACATGTGAATCCCTCATGATTAGCTGGGCTATATAACATGTCTTTCAATCCACATTGGCCATGTGGTTGACAAATGACAGACCGCTACCATGTTTCTACCCCAGGTCCCCAACTACGTCTTCTGTACTCAATGGCCTAACACCTATGTTGTACTGTGCCACCAATGTGGAGGCGTGGGAATCTGCATTGAATACTGATACTCCCCCTCCTTTGTTCAAGTGTTGTGGCCGACAAGAATGGTAACAGCTATAACCTGGTAGTACTGGTGTGCTCCTGTGAAACCTGAAACAGGTTCATGTTACTGCACAGATATCGATGTCCAGCATGTCAAGTAAGGTTTTAGTGTGTGCATCCTTAGGTCTAGACTTCTGGTTTTGAGTAGCATCACTCTCACTTCCTCATCCTTTGTGATACAAATGGATGCGGGTTTGCCTTATGAGCCTTGCCTAATACAGGCACTATGGGTGTAGCAAGAGTCTCCGCCAAATTCCAATGGGACAGGGGTGACAGGTGCAAGCTGTCCCTAGCAAAGCATACCACCCCAAGATGGCAGGCATTGGCACACCTGTGAATGACACCAGTATGTCAGTCAATTGTTGGAAGGGATCATGGTGCCTTGATATTGTGGCATGGTTCTAGGTGAGGGTAGGATGCTACTCAAGGTCAGGGTCAAACTGTCTTGGGCTACGTGCTCAGAGAGCTCTGTACTGTCTCATGTCATGTAGTCCAGGGAGGAATGTGTCAGGCCATTCACACCAGCATGGACAGTGACTGAGTCATACCTGTACTTGCCTTGGGGTTACCTGAGTGTTTGTGTTATGTGGCAGGTCATAGTGGCCGACAGGCTGCACACCGTGACCCTCACCTCATTAAGCCTGGTGAATGTGATGTTAGTGTGCCTGATGATAGAGGCACCTAGTACAGGTGTATGAGGTGTGTTGTTTACTGTTAATGGCTGTGAGTGTTCAGCACATTGGCTTTGTGTGATATGTGTTGCACATGTTCGGTTCCGTGGTAGTGGTTGCATGGATGTCTGCTTAGGAGGTCTCTGCTGCATAGGCATAGCTGTGGTCCGAGCCTACAAGTATGTTTATGTGTGATCATGTGTTAGGTCCGCTGTTGTGGTAGGTCTATGTGAGACTGGAAGTGTAGTGTGTGGTCTCCTTGGCCACCTGACTGGTTATGGCGGTATTGAGTAGACAGAGCCTAGCCTCCAGTTTGGTATATGGTTGCATCACTCACATGAGTTTGAATTTGTTGTTAGGAGGAGGGGGTTGTCTGTGTACATGCATCTGTTCCAACATGGTCTCTGGAGTACCACACTCACCAGCTGGACTGGGAGGAACTGACAACTGACCTCTGGACATGCTAGAATACTATTCTGAATTCTGTAATAATTAATGATTGAAAACAAGGTACAGTGGGGAGTGAGGGTGTACTGACATTACCTACAACTGCTGACTGATATAAAAGCGCCAGTGAGCAAGTGCCAGGTAACCTAAGTGCAATGTGTCACAATTAAGTAAATGCAACAATGAGAAGCAGTCACTTGCTGTCATGTGTAACATGGAAATACGTACAGTAAGCAATGCAGATATCAGTAGTGAGTCACAGACGTGTTGACAAGCTGTGTACTATGTGGAAGTAGCATACCAGTGAAATAACAAGCTAACAAATAACAAGCATATAAACAAAGGTAGATCCAGGAGGCCTGGATGTAGTGGTTGCTACAGCAAACAAGGTGTAGCAATGTCAGTAAGATACAGCTCAGATATGCAGGCACTATAAACCTGAAACCAGATGTCCCCAGCCATACAGCCTATTGTCACACACGAGTGCAGACCACAAACCTTGTTAATGTTAAATAACTGGCCTGAAGGCCAACTGCCCATACCAGAACTAATACACTTGTACACTGGGCCCTCAATCAGCAGTGCCCAACTTCAATGGATGAAAGATATGTGTCCTGCCACCACAGTGCTTGCCACCAACCTCCCTAATGTAAAACAACTGGTCTGAAGGCCAAGTGCTTAGTACAAATGACATAGAATGATAGCTACACTGTAATCAAGTTTTAACCAAGCAGTAATAAGTAGAAGTTAATACTCCCTGTATAGAATGTGTACCATGTATTGTTGAGATACTATGCTGATAACCTGTTTGTGTACCTTTCCAGCTTGACATGGCTCCAAAAAGGAACCCATCATATTCTGCTGCAGAGGATGACGTGATTCACCAGAGCCTGGTGCGTGACTATGCCATCCTGTTCTCACGCACCACCCAGAATCAGCAGGAGAGGTCTGCACTGTGGCAAAACCTCGTTAGCAGGATAAATGATGTTGGCATGCATGATAGGACATATGAGCAGGTGAGACATCACTGCAGTGATTTGATAAGAAATGTCCGCCAGCGTGCTGCAGATATCCACAGGCAACAGGTTGCCACAGGTGGGGGGGTGGCCACACATCCCCCCCCTCACCAGACAGGAGGGGCTACTGCTAAGTGTTGTGGATCCAGCCCCAGAACAACAACAGCAACACCCATGCATCATGATGGTGGTTGGATCCACACAGCAGCAACACACTGAGCGTGCAGGTAAGATGCCATATTCATTTATTGTTATTACTTTTACATTTGTTGACCCAGATAGTCTAGCTGGATATATGTCCATTTTCAGTAGAGGCCTGTGGAGAAAAGCTCCACACATAACGTAATAAAGGCAGACAGACAAGTTTTTAATACAGACAGCCAACATGATAGGATTGTACACCAGCCTGTTAACTAAATCAACATACATGTAAGGAACTCAAACAGTTTAGAGTCATACACAATATACCGTTGGTTTAAAAGCAATCCTACCTAAAGCATAATGGTTATGCAATAAGGCAAAAGCCAGATACATAATAGTTAGGGCTCAGAAGGGTAGAGAAGTAGAAGGAGTATGAAAGATACAATGATATGGAAGAGGCAGGAGTCAAGAAGGGAAGTGAGGAAAGGAAGGAAGACAGTCAAGAGGATGTGGGAGGGATGGGAGAATTAGGTCAGAGCATAGAAGGACATCAAGGTGAAAGAAACAGGGTAGAAGCTAGTTTCTATGCACAATGAGGGGTTAAAGGTAAAGAGAGGGTAGGGAGAGGGACGTTAGCCTGTACTCCAAGAAGAACAAAGCCAGTGGTTTGGGAAGTACAGTTTGAGGTGTCGTTTGAAGAGAGGTAAGGGTGAGATTAGAGTTAACCCCTGGTATGTACATATGACTGTTCTGTACACTGTTACTTCATGCACGCATAAGGTGTGCATGTGGTATGTATCTGTCATCATGATATATATACAGACATTATGTGCAGCTGATGTGTATAAAGGAACTAGTGTACTACTGTACTGTATCATGTGCAAAACAAATGGCACACATGTGCCCACTGACATTACTCTCTTCACACTTCCAGGTCCCTCCCATCTAGCAACGAGGCAGGCCATACATGCTGGTGAGTCTTTTAACATTATCTGTAAAGCAATTTAGAAAACTAGGAAGAGTAGTGTAACTCTGTAGTAGACTTGCTGGTGACTGTGTTCACAATACCCGTAATACAGTTGTAGTAGATTGAGTAGTGTAACACGGTACTGATGTTTGTGTTTACTGTGGGGTGTGCATGTGTGCAAGCGTGCCTGTGCCCAAGTGTGCATGTGTGTTAGTGTCCATGAGTGCATGTGTCCATTTCTGAATGTGTGCATTAGTATTGAAATGCATCTCTGTCAAATATGTATGGAGACTGTAATCTGTGTTCCATGTTTTCCTCCTGTAGGTTCTGGTGCTGCTCTGGTGACCTGCAGCAGGGAACCTGAATCTTGTGCCCCAGGTACTGATGATGATGAAATGTCTGTAATGGTGCAGGAAGGTGTGTCTGGGTCCACCATTGGTTAGCCAATTGACAGTACACAGCTTTCAACCCCGTAAATGCGCACAGTCATCCTGCCGTTACATCCTTTGTCACCATTGTCCCTAGGTGATGGACAGTCTGCAGTGGGCATAGATCAGGGTAATGTGGTACCTGTGGTACATGCATCCCCACAAGGCAGCCATGAGCAGGGGCCTCCAATGGTACCACGCAGACAGTCGCCCATGGGTTCTCGTGGGGGCATCTGTGGCCGTACTGCCTCTGGCCGACATGCCCAAGGAGGTATGTCAACCTCCACAATGTTTTGAACTGTCATGCAGGCACAGGCACGTATGGAAAGGTACACCAGACAGGGTCTGAGGGAGCTGAGAGAATGTCGCACAGCCATGAAAGATGGCATGCGTGACGCGTAATGCTATCCGTAACTTCACAGATGTCGCTGACAGACGCTGTGGGGCATAGAACAGCTGCTCCACAACCAGATGTCCATGGGCCAGGGCCATGGTGTGCATTTGCGACGTCGACGTGGCCGTATGCCAGCAACAGCACCAGCTGGCAGTGGCCACGGACGACAACAGGCCCACTCGCACCTCAAGTGCCAGCACCAGCCCCAGCAATGCTGGGTCTGTGCCGTCATCAAGACGCCCCAGGAGACCACGTGCACGTGGCTCTGGACAGTCCCAACAGGGAACTGTGTCCAGTCAACACACCCCTTCTTCCGATGACAGTACCCAGTCTGGGTTAGTACCGGATACGGCCCGTAGCACCCCTGCCAGGCACAGGTACCGTGTCCGTGCCCACAGACACTGATCTGGATGACCTGACAGGTGCAGTCTGTGGCTGTCCACAAAACCCGGTACATGGCAGCCATTATGTGGGACTGTGTGCGTGCTTACACACATGCAGAAACCTAACACCTAGGGCAAACACATACACACACACACTGCACCAACACTGGTCCACCCTGTACTGCTGCCCCTCACAAACACACATACACACACATGTCAATTGGTGTTACCAGTGGCTGGCTTGGGCATACCTAACCCACACCCTGTGCATATGATGACACTGTGCCACCTCCTGCATACTACAACATCGGTGCAGGTAAAGGTAAACACGTTGCTGATGCACAGGGTGACTACATAGATGTGTATAAGTAGTAACATGTTGGTAACTGTTCACTGTTCCAGTATAATTGTGTGTATATCCCAGCAGTCCTGCTGCAGTAACTGTATGACTGTCCTCAATTGTTATATGCACCCATACTACTTACCAAAGTGTACCAGCTGCACACCATCACATGCTAACATTGACTATGGCAATGCGCATCTTGTGCTGTTACGTAGATTCAGCTATATGTAACTGTTCTGTCACACATGCATTTATACACACCCTGCTACCCACACACATGCACACGCCACCTGCCATTCCCATTATTTATCACCCTACATGAGTAGCTGTTGATACATGACAGGTACACATTTGAGAAGTGCACTATGTTGTTTACTACTGGCGTCCCCTTCTCTACCTGTACTCACAGGGTGCAGGCAACCTCATTGGTTGAAAGATGTAATGTGCATCAGGTACTGTAGTACCCTGATTGCCACATCAAACATGTTTCCCATATGGAAATGCACACACAGACACATCCCACATCCACACACTTGCCACATTCAGGCTTCAGAGCACTATCTAGGCATATTTGGGTACATGTGCGTGTTACAGTAGCATGTAACACTATACTGAGTACTGGCAGTTGTCTGTTGTCATGTTGTCTGTATAGAATAAAAGAATTGTTTGATTATCCTACTCCGTTTTGTGGACATTACTTGAAGATGTGTTACCTTAGATGTGTTATTGGTACCACCACCTTCTCTTTTGTAGTTTTGTTTGTATAGGGTGCTATCAACATCACTGCTTGTGAAGGGTAATGACCACCCTGCAGTGCATAGCCCCATGTGGCAAAAGCCACATCCCACCCCATCATTGTGCACACACACTAACCCCACCAACAGTAAAACACATACTTTCCATTTGCAAGATTCAAACCCATACCTAACTGTGTTATGACAGTAGAAACAGACACATTAGCAGAGTGTGCTATTTGCAGTAGTTGGAGAAATCCCTACTAATGCTGTACTTAGAGGGTGCTGACATCATCTGTGTGTAGGAGGAGGGATGTGCACCCTGTAGTGTGTTCTCCCAGTTGTCAAAAGGCAGTTAACCCTCCCAGCATAGTGCACACACATAAACCCCACTCATACTAACACACATATATGCAGGATTCAAACCCCTACTTAACTACGTTATGACACTGGAGAAAGACGCATTAGCAGAGTGCGCTATGCGAATTACTGGAGGACTTTACTACAGGTAATATAGTTATACAGTCCTGACATCATCAGTGTTTCAAAAGGGGAATCTGCATCCTGTACTGTACTGTCACAGTTGCTAATATGGACATTTCCAACACACACATCGATGTGTTTGAGGTTTGCATATGTGGGGGATCCAGTACTCCAGTGTGATGAGTATATGGTTTGATTGCAACAATGAGGGACATACTCCCAGTGGTGAGCTGTTTGTACTCATGGTTGTGATGATCAGGTCTAGTATATCTTCCCCTCTTGTGGGAAGGTTGGTTACCTGTTCCATAGCCAAAGAATGTATGATCTATGTGAACCCTAGAGCTTGGGTATTGTGACTTGTGTAATGTTCACAGTCTATGTTTGGGTAGCTAACGTCACCCAGTATGATGGTGTTTGCAGAGTAATCTAAACTGTCCTGTGTCAGCATGAAGGCTGTGTGGGAGTCCTGAGTTTGAGAGGGTGCTGTAAGAGCTCCTCTGTGTCTCTTTCCATGTGGTCCAGGGAGGTACGTCTCAAGTTGTTTGCACTAGCATGGACAATGTCTGCCTCATAGCTGTACTTGCTGTGGAGTGACCTGTGTGCCTGTGTTATGTGGCACATGCTATCACCCGACAAGTAGCTAACTGTGACCCTCACCGTGCTCTGTCTGGAGGGCGGCACGTCTGTCAACAGCTCATGTCAAGCAAGTTCACACCCCTCATAAATGATGTGGAAACCTTCAAAGGCCCAAGGCCTGTTGACAATATGGACCAGACTGCAGATACCTCTATAAAGGCATTCTATGGACACATTCAGGAATGCATGGATCATGAAGCCATATATGAAAGCATGACCCAAGTCTCCAAAGGCAGATGTCCTGGGTGCCGGACACCAGCCATAAACACACTATACAATAGAAGGATGACGCCACTACATGATACAACAACCTCCCAAAATGTGAAGGCACCACTGATGAGTATTGGAAGACAACTACAGGCACCCATATGATTGTCTAAGGCCATCTTTAAGAGAGGGTTCCACAAGCCACTGAGGATAATCACAAGGCTGCCTGTAGTTATGTTAGTAACCTGGGTGGTACTACCCAGATATGCTCAGAGGTAATCCAAGATGTCACACAAAATACAAAACATGCAGACATTGCCATCATCCTAGTGGGCAGGTTCAATGCTGCCTTCTCCCCCCACCACACCAAAAGGGCACATATGTCTTGTGGCACAGTGCTGCCCCCCTGACATCACAGATGCTCAGGTAAGAGATGCCCTTCCCAAAGCAATAAACACTGCATCAATGGGACCAGACAGTGTCCCTGGCTGTGTCCTACATGAACCATGAGAAGAGCTACACCCAGACATAACACCACTGTTCAATCCCAGCCTTAATACACGGTATGTGGCCAGAGAGTGGCATACAGCAACAGTCGTCCCTCAACATTCAGGTGGTGCCTTCATGGATCCTGGACACTACTCGACCCATATGTCTGACTAGCTTTGTCTGCAAAGCTATGGCAAGGATCATCATGAACCTCACATATCTAGATATTGTGGACCTACAGACATGTCACCATACACAGTTTGGCTTTGTCAATGGCAAATCCTGCCTCTCCAACCAGTTTGATTTCTTTGAAACAGTCACCAAGGCCACTGTCAAGGGAAGGAGGTGTACACAGCCTACCTGAACCTTGCATAAGCCTTGGATACAATACCCCAGTTGTGCATTCTAGGAAGCTCACCAGTGTACATATTAACCCCTATGTCACTATGGGTATTGCACAGTGGCTCAAGGGCAGAACACACACGGTAGAATTGCTGGAGCCATGTCAGCCTACAACCTGGTACAAGTGGTGTCCCACAAGGCACAGCCCTGGGAGCTGTCATCTTCATTATATATTTATCATAGGTACAGGCCAACATGGAAGTACTGTGGCACAGCAAGTCGCAGGTGACTGCAAACCGGACACCATAATCAACTCACCAGCTAACACACGCACCTCCAAAGGGACTCTTGGAAACACATGACTTGTGCCACAGCCATGGCCTCAACGTGAATGACAGAAAGCGTATAGTCATCCCCTTTGTCAAACACAAAGTGACCACAACGTACCACATATGTGTTAATCCATTAAGTGCAGACGAAGGAATTATGGACCTTGGGGTACACAGGTTGATAGCATTCTACCATTTGACAACAACATGGACAAAGTGGTTAGGTAAGCATGTTATATGGGCCACATCATAATGGGATCCACATGTAGATCAGGGGTGGACATTGTGCCCCTTTACTCATCCCTCATCATGCCCATAATTGACTATGATGAACCTCTTGGCATGCACCTTGCCAGACACCTGCAGCAACTGCAGATACCACATATGTACCTCGACAAGGGGATCAAAGGGCTCAAACAGATGCCACATAGTGACTGGTTAAAGTAACAGCAGCTCTACTCAGTGACATACTGCCTCTTCATAGGCAATCTGTGCCTGACATAGAAGGCCAGGTCATACCCTCAGTTAATGGCCATGCTGCATCTCAGAATATCCAGATCCCACCAGGATACACACTGGAAATACTTGATCCTCAGGAGTGATATACACAGGACATGCTGGAGGGGCACATTCACAACTCAGAGGCTCCCTTCATTCCGGAATATTATCCCAATAGAGGTTAGGCAGACTGACTCAGTGACTATCTTCAAGAGCGATATTAATGACAGGATGTGACACTGTAGGGTTACCCTGGGTATCACTTATGTGTCACTGTGAGACAGAGGCACAGTATACTAACCTTGGAAAAGGGCATAGCAAGACAGATTCACAATGCATGTTGAAAGGCACACACATTCTGGCTAGGTGGATACATGCCCTGGGCAGACATCCCTGTATGAACCTATGGACCTATGTATCTTTATCACCATTGTCCCTATGTGCTGTTAATCACCAATGTAATCTCAATACTATGGTAGCATGTGCAAAGGTCAGTTGTCAGTTACCTCTATGGTACAGTTACATACAAGTCAGTCAGATGCATGGACACATATGACTCAGTCATTGTCCATGCCACCACAGCTGATGTGGGATGTCCCTCACTGGGATACATGATAGGGAACATGGAAGGGATCACTGAGCAAGTGACACAGGCTGGTAGACCCCTGACCTTGGTTGGCATCAGACCCTCACCAGGGATTCTGACAAATTACCGAATGCTAATGACTTCGTGTAGCTACAAAACCCTAGCTGAATGGTTCATAGCATGCAGTCACTGCATTGCTATGGAATACTGTCTTACCACTCCCACAACAGGTGAAAACATGCAGCTCCTGTACATCAACAACATGTAGACTATATGCCCCAGACCAGGTGTGCATCCCTCACTACTAGGCTGATAGCATCTACATCTCACACTGTATGTACACATCCCACATGCTGCACCTGCACAGAAGACCACGGTCATAATGTTACTCTGTGCAAATACCATGTATTCACATGTGGCAGGCATCACACATGGTAACTATTGAAGGTCACAGGTACATATGTGTATTTGGTACACACATACATCATGTGTGCATTGCCATAACTGGTTTAATCAATGTCTTGCATTATTGTGAGTGACAACCCACACACATGGGCATTCTGTGTGTGCAAAACACACATGGCATGTCTGTAATCAAAAGCCATACATAATTGTGATATCATTTAGAAAGGGGTATGTGCATCCTGTGGTGTGTTTTCCCAGTTGCCAAAAGGGATGTTTCTTTCATACACACACACTTACCCCCCTTCACACACACTTGCCACCTGCTGGATTCAAACCCCTACTTAACTAGGTTATGACAGCAGAGACGGACGCATTAGCACAGCGCGCTATTCGCATTACTGGGAGTTTTCCCTTCCCCTGATATACTTATAGGGTGCTGACATCATCAGAGTTTAGAAAGTGGAATGATCATCCTGTGGTGTGCTTTCCCAGTTGCCAAAAGGGATGTTTCTTTCATACATACTTACCCCCCTTCACACACACTTGCCACCTGCTGGATTCAAACCCCTACCTAACTAGGTTATGACCTAAGAGACGGACGCATTAGCACAGCACGCTATTCGCATTACTGGGAGTTTTCCCTTCCCCTGATATACTTATAGGGTGCTGACATCATCAGAGTTTAGAAAGTGGAATGATCATCCTGTGGTGTGTTTTCCCAGTTGCCAAAAGGGATGTTTCTTTCATACACACATACTTACCCCCCTTCACACGCACTTGCCACCTGCTGGATTCAAACCCCTACCTAACTAGGTTATGACACTAGAGATGGACGCATTAGCACAGCGCACTATTCGCATTCCTGGGAGTTTTCCCATCCCCTGATATACTTATAGGGTGCTGACATCATCAGAGTTTAGAAAGTGGAATGATCATCCTGTGGTGTGCTTTCCCAGTTGCCAAAAGGGATGTTTCTTTCATACACACACACACTTACCCCCTTTCACATACACTTGCCACCTGCTGGATTCAAACCCCTACCTAACTATGTTATGATACTAGAGACGGACGCATTAGCACAGCGCGCTATTCGGATTACTGGGAGGTTTCCTTTCCCCTGATATACTTATAGGGTGCTGACATCATCAGGGTTTAGAAAGTGGAATGATCATCCTGTGGTGTATTTTCCCAGTTGCCAAAAGGGATGTTTCTTTCATACACACACACTTACCCCCCTTCACACACACTTGCCACCTGCTGGATTCAAACCCCTACCTACCTATGCTATGTTACTAGAGATGGACGCATTAGCAGAGCGTGCTATTCGGATTACTGGGAGGTTTTCTTTCCCCTGATATACTTATAGGGTGCTGACATCATCAGGGTTTAGAAAGTGGAATGATCATCCTGTGGTGTATTTTCCCAGTTGCCAAAAGGGATGTTTCTTTCATACACACACACTTACCCCCCTTCACACACACTTGCTACCTGCTGGATTCAAACCCCTACCTAACTATGTTATGACACTAGAGACAGATGCATTAGCAGAGCACGCTATTCGGATTACTGGGAGGTTTCCTTTCCCCTGATATACTTATAGGGTGCTGACATCATCAGAGTTTAGAAAGTGGAATGATCATCCTGTGGTGTATTTTCCCAGTTGCCAAAAGGGATGTTTCTTTCATACACACACACTTACCCCCCTTCACACACACTTGCCACCTGCTGGATTCAAACCCCTACCTACCTATGCTATGTTACTAGAGATGGACGCATTAGCAGAGCGTGCTATTCGGATTACTGGGAGGTTTCCTTTCCCCTGATATACTTATAGGGTGCTGACATCATCAGGGTTTAGAAAGTGGAATGATCATCCTGTGGTGTATTTTCCCAGTTGCCAAAAGGGATGTTTCTTTCATACACACACACTTACCCCCCTTCACACACACTTGCTACCTGCTGGATTCAAACCCCTACCTAACTATGTTATGACACTAGAGACAGATGCATTAGCAGAGCACGCTATTCGGATTACTGGGAGGTTTCCTTTCCCCTGATATACTTATAGGGTGCTGACATCATCAGAGTTTAGAAAGTGGAATGATCATCCTGTGGTGTATTTTCCCAGTTGCCAAAAGGGATGTTTTTTTCATACACACTTACACCCCTTCACACACACTTGCCACCTGCTGGATTCAAACCCCTACCTAACTATGTTATGACACTACAGACAGACGCATTAGCAGAGCACGCTATTCGGATTACTGAGAGACTTCTTTTCTCCGATATACTTATAGGGTGCTTACATGATCAGTGTCTAGAAAGGGGAATGAGCATCCTCTGGTGTGTTTTCACAGTTGCTAGGAGTAACATTTGGACCAAGTGTGTGAGCATGCCCAGTTCAGCCTTCCCATGGCATGTTGTGTGAAAGATGTCTCATTTATCTAAGTGTGTGAGCATGCCCAGTGTGGGCTTTACATATGTTGAACTCTGCAGCCCATCACATTTGTGGATGAGTGTGACCTTCAACAAATACCTCCAGTTTATGGTTGTGTGTTGTCTGCCAGGTTGTGTAGTTACTGTCCGAATGTTTTTTGTGTGAACAAAACAGGGAGTATACTGTGTCTGCAGGTTTTGCATGGGATACTTTGCACACAATTGTCAACATCCGTTCATACTGACCTAACACTGTAGCACTGTATAGTGTAGTGTTTCAGTACTTTCACTGTGGTGGTCAGTATCCTGGGCTTTAGTCCTATCACCACTTTACATTTCCATAGTGTGCACAACAGCCTGGTTAGGGTCCAGTTGTGCACATCTGCACAAAGGCAGTGCCTCTACAGACCCTGGTAATTACTGCCCCATAAGCTTAACAAGTGTATTCTGCAAATCTATGGAGAGGATCATAATTGAGCTCATAAACAAAGATATAGGGGACATGCAGACATTGTACCCATCCCATTTTGGCTTGGTCAGGGGCAGATCATGCCTTTTGTACTGGGTTGACATCTTCAAATTGGTCACTTAGGCCATTGTTGGGGAAAGGCAGTCCATACAGCCTACCTTGGCCTTGCAAACACTTTCAACACAATACCCCACTCAGGTATTGTGAAAAACCCTAACAACTGAAATGTAAACCCATATGTCACAAGATGGGTTGCAAACTGGCTTAAGGACGGGACCCACAGGGTTAGAGCTGCTGGCACTATGTTAGACTACAGGCTGGTCACAGGTGGTGTCACACAGGGCTCAGTCCTTGGCCCCCATTGTTTGTCATGTACTTCCCAGAAGTACAGGCCAACATGGGAGGACTTTGGCTGACAATGTTTGCAGATGACTGCACACTGGGCACCATGGTGGACAGTGCATCACACACGGATATCCTTCAGAAGGGACTCACAGTAACTGATAGCTGGTGCCAGGGCCATGGCCTGAAGTCAAAGTACACAACATGTGTAGACATACCCTTCAGGAAAAGCAAGGTGACTCCAAGCTACCATATAGGTGGCAATCCTCTAAGCACAGAGAAGGTTATCATGGACCTGGGGACCCAGGTTGACAGTCGCCGTTCTTCTGAGACTCACATTGCTAAAGTGGCTAGAAAGACCTTCTACATTGCCCACCTGCTCAGGATGGGATTCACATCCAGATCTAGTGGGTCATTGTTCCCCTGTACTCTTCACTTATCAGACCGGTGATCGAGTCAAATGCCCTATTCTGGCTGTATGTCACCCAACATCTGCAGCAATTGCAGACACCCTGAATGTCCCCACCTAAAGGATCAAGGAACCCCAACAGCTGTCATATGCTGCCAGATTGAAGACACTCCCACTCTATTCACTCACATACTGTCTGCTTAGAGGTGACATGTGCCTGACATGCGAGGCCATGTCCAAACAGGGATTAATGGACATGCTCCACCTCAGAATCAGCAGATCCACCTGAACCACTAGTGCAGGTGACTTACACCTTAGCAGGGTTGTATGTTGGACATGTTGGAGGGATGAAGTTATCACCCAGAGACTCCCTATGCTGTGTAATACAATCCCGGTCCATGTGAGGCAGAGCACCTTGCTGGCTGTGTTCAAGAGGTATCTTGACCTGTGGATGGAAGGTCATACGCTTAACCCGGGATTGTCACGGTGTCACTGCTGGAGAGAGGCATGACACACTAATGGGCACAGTACTGTTTCCATATAAGGGGTGGTGTATGCCAATGAACTCTGTGCTAGGCTTATACCTGCCTTAAGGAAGATAGCCTAGTATAAACCTATGTACCTATGAACCTATCTGACCATGTTGCATTATGTTCAGATGTGAACTACTTACAACAGCCTCATCCAACATCGGTAGTGTATTCCACAACATGGGTGTACATTGGCGAACACTACCGATGTGCCCTAGGCCATTTCTAATGCTAGTCGGAGAGTGTGTTTGTCCATCAACACATTGTAAGTGATGTTTGCCATGACATATGTCTTGTTTAGTATACTGTGCCTCTGTCTACCTGTGACATAACATTGATACCCAGGGTAAACCTCCCATCTCCCATGCACTCATTAGGATTCCTGTTGAGGGGACTCAACGAGTGTCTCTACGGACAACCTGTACTGGTAGTTTACTCATGTGTGGGGTGGCTTCTGTGTTTTGGATAATGCAGTACAGCCTGTCCTATATATGTCAGTGCTGGGGTTCAGGTCCCTCATGTGCATAGCTCCCTGCCATTCAGATTGTACAAGGTGCAGCATGTGCATTGATTCCAGCTTGGACATGGCTTTCTACATCAGGCACAGCTTGCATCTGGGTGGACAGCATGGCAGTGTGTGGAGCTGCACTCTGTGTAATCAGACTACACATTACATGTGTTCCAGCTCTGTCATACTCCTGGTGAGGTACTGTTGTGGACTTTACAGGTGCTGGATGTGTCTGCATGAGGTACACCCCACAGGGGTTGTTGTGGTAATTTCTAATGCTGATGAAAGATAACTGCAGAACCACAATGACCTCCCCTTAGCTAGATGTCAGAGAGCATGGACCATGCAATCACAAATAAAAACAGGACCGTCTCCGCAAAGGGAAAGTGTCCTGTCTGTTGGACCCCAGCCATAAACAGACTGTATGACAGATGATGGTTACTAAAGCAAGACAGAGCTACATCTCCAAAAGGGAAGACAGCTGTGATCAGCACTAGTAGAAAGCTACATTATCTCATAAAGACATGCAAGGTCAACTTGGGGACATAAATCACCAAAGACAATGAAGGTAACCACACTGATTTCTTCAGTTATGTCAGACACCTGGTTGTGAACCCTCGGATATGCTCAGAGTTGGTACACAACAACATATATTCCAGTGACCTGACAGATATTGGCAACATTCCGGTGGACAGCTTCAGTGCGATTTACCCCCTCCCTCACCCCCAAAAGAAGATAGTTATCACTGCTGTATGTAACCTCACTGTCATCTTGGATGGCCATGTGAGAGCCACACTCAGCAAAGACAAGTACACAGCATCCATGGGACCTGCTGGTATCTCCAGTTGCAAGTTATGTGAACTCCAGAAGGGGCTGGACCCATTGATACAACTGCTATTTAACCTTAGTCTTGCTACAGGATATGTACCTGAACAGTGGCGTACGGCAACAGTGGTCCCACTCCACAGAGGAGATGCCTCCACAGACCATGGCAACTACCACCACACAAGCTTAACCAGCCTTGTCTGCAAAGATATGGGGAGAGTCATTATGGAGCTCTTACACAGACACATTACTGACCTACGGACCCTTGTTCCCACCTAGTTCAGCTTTGTACAGGGCAGATCCTGCCTTTTGCACCTAGTTGACTACTGTGAAACTGTCAGTAGGGCCATCGATGAGGGCTACAGTCTACACAGCCTACCTGCACTTGGCTAAGGCCTGTGACACAATACCACACTCAGGCATCATAGCTAAGCTCAACAGCTGACATATAACGGCATATGTCGCAGGATAGGTTGCAAAATGGCTAAGAAACAGAACCCATAAAGTCAACATTGCAGGTGCCTTGTCAGATTCGAAGCCAGTCACAGGTGGTGTCCCACAAGGATGTGTCCTGGGACCCTCTTAATTGGTATTTACTTTTCAGATGTGAAAGCAAACATAGGGGTTGTGCTGACAAAGTTTGCAGATGACTGCAACCTAGGCACCATAGTGAATACATCAGCCGGCACACAAATACTACAGAATGCCGTCACAAAGGCGGATAGCTGGTGCCAGACACATGGCCTGAAACTGAATGCAACTGATGTGTATTCATCCCCTTTGGGAGGAACAAAGTACCCACAGATCAATACATAGACAGCAACCCACTGAGCACAGACAACAAATCAGACACCTGGGGACACATGTAGATAGTGACATCTCTTTTGACACCCCTGTTGCCAAAGTGGTTAGGAAGACTTTCTATCTTGCCCACCTTATCATGGAGGGTTTTCCATCAAGATCATAGGAGGTCATTGTTCCACTATCCTTCTCCCTTATCAGGCCCATGATTGAATACGAAGCCCCATATGGTATGTACCTCACCCAGCAATTGCAACAGCTGGAGACACACCAAAGGTACCTACCATGAAGATCAGGGTTCTTCAACACGTCAGATGCTTCAAGAATAGAGGAAATCCAGCTTTGTTCAGTGTCATACCGCATACGTACAGGTGTCCTATGCCTGACATACAAGACCATGTCCAATCAGGATTTGGTGGACATGCTCCACTGCAAGCAATCCAAATCCACCAGAGCCATGAGAGCTGAGGATTTGAACCTCAGCACATACATGTATAGGACATGCTGGAGGGACAGAGTCATAACTCAGAGGCATCTCACACTCTAGCAGAGTATCCCAGTCCATGTTTGACAGAGTCCCTCACTGACTCTCTTCAGGAGACATCTGGACAACTGCATTTGAGACGGAGGCACAGACTAGACAGAGGCACAGTCATGTTATTCAATTACGTAAGGGGGTCATACTGTGTCACTACTAAGTCAGAGGCACAATCATCAGAATCTATTCTGTACACTTATTACCAGTATAAGGGGTGGCAATAGCCACATCACTATGGCTAGGCTTATACATGCACTAGGGCAGATAGGCTAGTAGTAGACTATGACACTATGAAACACCGGTGTATGTGTAGCTATTGTCAATCAAACAGTATGATGTGGTTTGGGGGGCTTGATATCTCCCTGTATTCCAGCATTGTTTTGTCTATTCCTTCTAGCATGTCTAGAGATCAGTTGCTAGTGTCCTCTCCTGCTCAGCTGGTGAACCTGGGAATATTGATTCAATGTTACACTTGCCTCATGTACACTGACAACCCTCTCCTTCTGCCATAAAACACACATACATGTGAGAGATGCAACTATATAGCCAAAGTGGAGGCTGAGCTCTCAACATAGGACTAGCAAGACCAGAGAGAAGGTGAAGGTGACCACACACACATCAGAAATCCAGTCTCACATGGCACTATCACAACTTAAGATCATACACATAGACACACAGAGACACTCTCGGAGGCTCTGATCAGGATTCTACCGGAATGGCAGTGGCCACCACAGCAGACACTCACACAACTGCCTCCACAGGGCACAGCACATGCAACACATTGACCACAGAGTCGGTGTGCCAAACAGTCACAGCCCTTAAGGCCAAAAACAATGCCAGACACACTTGTCTATGGTTACTCCATAGTCAGACACACTGACGTCCCGCTCACCAGATCGGGTACGGAGGAGATCACAGTAAGCTGCCTATCGGGCACTGGAATCCACCACATAATGCAAGCACTCAGGTTACTCAACTGCAAGTACAGGTCTGACCCAGTCATTATCCATGCTGGTGTGAACGACCTGAGATGTACCTCCCTGGACTACATGGAAAGAGACATAGAGGATCCCTCTGATTATGTAGGCCAGGCAGGTATGACCCTGACCTTCAGCAGTATCCTACCTTCACCAAGTATGATGCCACATAAACAGAGACAAGATGATCAGCTGTATTATTTTGCTTAGACTATGGTGTCATTCAAAGGGGGTCCAATGTCTGTCTGCCTGGGACGACATGCTGGACAGGCCACGGTGATTTGCAAGGGACGGCTTGCACCTGTCACCCTGGGCTTCCGGATTTCAGATGATGCTCTTGCCACCCCATTGTGCCTTTTTTATGCAAGATTCAGATACTACACCTACCAACCTAGAACACAGTAAAGGAAGGACACTAAGGGTACTGCTGCTCAATGCCAGAGGTCTCAACCTCAAGCTGCACACACTCTATGCCCTTCTCAGTATGTAGCACATTGATGTCTGTGCTGTGCCTGAAACCTGGTTCACAGCTTCTGACAGCACCTCGGCACTATCGGGTGTTACCTCATATCATGCATTCCGGCACCAGCATCCGGACAACACCAAGAAGGATGGTGGGTGTCCATATTCATCAAGGACACCCTCACCTCATTGTTGGTGGCAACACACGATGCATCGGAGACCATTCAGGTGCCAGTGACCGTAGGCAAGACTGCTCTGCAGTTTGTAGCATGTTACATGCCACCCTCTCAAACTCAGGTACCTCACACAGCTATCCTGCAAACACTGAAGGGGATAAATGTATCTCCAAACAGCATCCTACTGGGTGATTCCAACTATCCACATATAGACTGGGATCACTAATCATGCCACATCACTCTAACACAAAGGTTCCATGAGTTCATACACTGAAATGCCATGGAACAACTGGTCCCAATCCCCTCAAGTGGAGGCAACATACTAGAACTCATCATCACAAACATGGGGTCACACTGTTCAACACCAGCAGTATACCCATCATTGGTGAGATCAGATCATGGACTACTCTCAGTGGGAGTCCACATCCCACCCACACCCCAGATGGAAAAACAAACAGTGAAGACCTTCTCAAATGCCGACTTCACATTTCTAAGGACTGGTGTGGTCTCTTTCAAGGCCCCCAAGCCAGCGGACACCATTACCCAAGCCACTGTATCACTTACAAATGCCTTCTACCAGCACCTCCAGGACTGCATGGATCAGGCAATCCCAAACAAAACAAAGACTCTTTGTACCACAGGCAAGCATCCAGTCTGGTGGACCCTAGCCATAAACAAGCTCTACAACACAAGGAAGGAGCTACTACAAGATAGAGCATAATCCGTAGGAGGGAAGACACCCCTGCTCATTGTGAGTAAAACACTGGGTTCCCCCATACAATCATCCGAGGCAAGTTTTGAGAGTAAACCCACTCAGGACTCAAGGGACAATCATGAGGCCTTTTTTGCCTGTGTTTGAAACCTGGGAGGGAACTCCCAGATATGATCAGAATTAGTTCGGAATGATGTAGATATCACTGCACCTACAGACATTGCCAACATACTGGCTGACAGGTTCATTGCAGATTCCTCCCCCCCCTCCCCCAAACTGGAGGGGTATCTGCACCAGAGGATTGTAGCCCCCCAAACATCTCCAATGCTGGGGTGGGAACTGCTCTATCCAAGGCAGAAAACACTTTATCCATGGGACCAGATGGTGTCCCCAGTTGTGTGCTCCATGAACTCAATGAGTAATTACACCCGCAGTTAGGGCAGCTGTTTAATCTTAGCCTCACCTCAGGATATGTGCTCAAGGAGTGGCATATGGCAATGGTGGACCCACTTCACAAAGGAGGTGCCTCCACCAACCCCGGAAACTACCATCCCATCAGCTTGACAAGCCTGTTCTGCTAAGCTATGGAGAGGATCATAATGGGAATTATAAATGAAGACATAGGGGACTTGCAGACATTGGATACAATCCAGTTTGGCTTTGTCAAGGGCAGATCATGCCTTTTAAACTTGGTTGACTTTTTCAAAACAGTCACCCAGGCCATTGATGTGGGCAGGGCAGTCCACACAGCCTACCTTGACCTGGCAAAGGCTTTCACACAATACCCCACTCAGGTATCATTGAAAACATCACCAGCTTAATTGTGAACCCATACATCACAGCATGGGTTGCAAACTAGCTAAGTGACGGAACACACAGGGTCAAAGTTGCTGGTGCCATGTCACACTCCAGAGCTGTCACAGGTGGTGTCCCACAGGGCTCAGTCCTGGGCCCACATTTGTTCAGCATCTACTTTTCAGAAGTATGAGCAAACACAGGAGGATTATGGCTGACAAAGTTTGACGATGACTGCAAACTGGGAAGCATAGTTGGAAACCCATCTGACACAGACATCCTTCAGAAGGGTCTCATAGACACGGATAACTGGTGCCACAGCCATGACCGTACATTAAACACTAAACAATGCATAGCCATACCCTTCAGGAAGAACAAGGTTACCACTACTTCCCATCTAGGTGGCAATCCTCTAAGCACAGAGGAGGTTATCAGGGACCTGGGCACCCAGGTTGACAGTAACCTTTGTTTGACACTCACATTGCCAGGGTAGTTTGGAAGGCCTTCTACATTGGCCACCTCATCATGCAGTGATTCACATCTAGATCAAGGGAGGTCATTGTTCCCTGTACTCATCACTCATCAGACCAATGATTGCATACAATGCCCCATTCAGAATGTATCTGACCCAACACCCGCGGCAATTGGATGGGCCCACAAATTCCTCAACAGGAGGTGAAAGGGTCTCAAACATATTTCTTATGCTGCCCGACTGAAGGGATTCCAGCTGTATTCAGTCACTTACCCTGCTCAGAGGTGACCTGTGCCTGACATACAAGGCTATGTCCAACCCAGAATTATTGAACATGCTTCACCTCAAGACCTCTACATCCATCAGAACTACAAGGGCAGGAGACCTAAACCTCAACACAGATATTAATAGGATGTGCTGGAGGGACAGATTCAACACCCAGAGAGTCCCTATGCTGTGGAACAACATCCTGGTACATGTGAGGCTGAGCACCTCACTGGCTTCGTTCAAGTGAGATCTTGACCAATGGATGGGAGATTGCAGGTATACCCCAGGGATAACCTCAGTATCACTGCTTGACAGAGGCACAGCAAAATAATGGGCATATTATCCATCAACTTGAAGGGGTGGCAGAAGCCACAAAACTCTGGGCTAGGCTTATTAATGCCCTAGGGCAGATAGCCTAGTATGAACCTATGAACCTATGCACATAGGCCTGGGGCAGTTCCTGCTATTAGGACAGTGGTCTGCAGCAAGCTATATAGTAGTAGTGAGTTTTAGCCAATGGTTTTTGACCATGGCTATTCCATGTTGCTTCTTGTTGTGGTACAAACATGGGTGTGTGGTTATCCATGCTATTTATTGCTAGTCACCCTCATTTTGTATCTTGTTCCATGTTTTTGCACATGTACATCACTGTATGACGTGTGACCTGGTAGTGTCAGGGTGCTGATGTGGGCTTTGACCCTGTTTTCTATTACAGCACTGATATCTACATTCTCTATACTGTGTGTGTTTACACACCACACATCTTGATGTTTATACTTCTGGCATTGGGTAGCATTACATCTAGGTTCCTATCCCATGTGGTACCCATGAGGTGGGTTTGTGTTTTTGTGGTTTATGATTCTTGAGGGTGGATGTTAGTTGGGGTCCTCAGGTGTGCATGTGGTACATGATATTACATTACTTAACACATGGCATTCATGCCTCAGGTGGTGCTGCAAGGCCACCTCTGTTGGATACACATACTACACTCCCTGTACATGTTTGGCAGCAGGTTGTGTCATGTTAGGCATCCCTGTTACTGTATGAGTGAGTCAGAGTGGGTATCAGTCCCAGTGTTCCTACTGACCAAGCATATGTGCTATGCATTGCCTCTTTGCCAAGGCCAGGGCATACTGGGCACGCCTCCTTCTGCCTACTGGGACAAGGTCAGGTTGTTCCTCTTCCGAGTCACCCCCTGCCTGTGGTGGCCTTGGCAATGGTGGGGGGATGTTTGGCCCAGCCCTGTGCTGGTCCTGCTGCAGCTGTTTCCGCAGGATCATATTATGTAGCATAGCACATATCATGATCATTTGGGTACATGTAGTTGGTGTGTACTGCAAGGCTCCACCAGATGTGTCCAGACACCGGAACCGTGACTTGAGCAGCCCAAACACACGCTCTATGATATTACGTGTTTGTGCGTGTGCCTCATTATGGCGTTCCTGTTCAGGTGTGTGTGCATTTCTGATGGGTGTCATCAGCCACGGCTCAAGTGCATAACCTGCATCCCCCACTAGGTGTCCATGTGGGAAGTCCCCATTGGCAAATGATTGGTACAGCTGCGTCAGATGCCAGATATGGAAATCGTGGTAGCTCCCAGGGCAGCCAGCACACACATTCATTATTATGCCCTGGGCATCACACACGACCTGGCAGTTGATGGAGGGGTATCCCTTGCTGTTAATGTAGGCTCTACCCAGCTCTCCTGCTGGTGCTTTGATGCGTATGTGCGTGCAGTCTATAGCACCCAGTACCTCAGGGTATTCTGCTATTTGCTGGAAGAGATGCATACTGCTGGCCAATACCTCACGGGCATTGGGGAAATATACATGATCACCGACATGTGCTGACATGGCATCCAGGAACTGGTGTAGTACCCTGGAGGCTGATGCCTGTGATATCCCCATCATATCGCCAGTTGGTCTCTGGAAGGTACCTGTTGCTAGTATTCTTAGGCCAACACATACCTTGGTTTCCACTGGGATGGGTTCCCCTCTGTTGGTTCTGTGTGTGAGGCGTGGCCTGCACAGCTCAACAATCTGCTGCAGGAGCTCTTTGTCCACTCTATAGCGCTCTACTATCTCCAGCTCATGTAACCCATGGTAGGTGACCCTGGGCCTGTATAATCTTCTCCTTCTCCTCACTCTGGCTTGTCTGTCAGCATCTGCATTGTCACCACCCTCAGCAATTCGCCTATGCCTGACTATAATAGCTATGGCAGCCCCTAGCATTTCTGCTCTGAGTTCAGCTTTTTTCAGTTTTCAATTCTGATAGCTTAGTTTCTGGCAGTATCTGTTGTGAGAAACAGCCTGCACTGCTCCTTGCAGTGTTTTAAGTGCTGGGTTGGGCTTCTAGTCTGCCTGTGTAATTGCCTGCTTCTAATTGTTTCCAACAATTAACTCCAGTAGTATCTTCTGGCAGTTTCGCTGGATTTTAGTTGTTTCCTGTTTCCTTTCTGTTTCCTGAGGGGGAGCAATGTGCACACCAGCTTAAACACGCTCACAGTCACTTAAACACGCGCACACATCCTTACACGGTGTTACACGCGCGCACACATCCTTACACGTTGTTAGCTAGGCTGATTCATGCTAAAACGCGCGCACACTGCCTTACACACGCAGACGCCACAAAACCGTTGTAAACGGTTTGCAACACGCCCCACATGATGAACCTGCCTTACACGCGCACGCCAAGATGCACGTATATCAAGAAACTTTGAGTGTAGGGATAGCGTATACCCTCAATTTCTTGACTTTCCTAGTGTTCTGTTGGGACACACCTCTCTCTCTGATGTCTGTCTGTCATCTGTTACCTTACATTGCCCTCCAATCTGGTACATTTATTGCTATCATCCCCCCCATGATGTCACCTACCTCTTACTCTGTTCCTCCCCCGTCTCTAACTCTTACACTACTCAGACAGTGCTCATTACCTATGTGACAGTGTGATTCAGTATTGTAACCTTCATTTACATAGGATTGCCTAGTAATGACTACTTACATGTCTTACACGGAGCTTCCCCCCCTTGACAACCACTAAACGGAGGCCATATTGTTTTTGGTCTGCAAGTCCCTCCATTGACATTCAATGTAATACATAAATCCCACAATTGTGGGTTTATAAGCTTCAGTTTTCAGTTTTAGGTAGCGCACCCCGTTTGTGCGGGTGTGCGCTGCAGTTAAACACAAAATCCGTGGAAAAAAAAAAGTTATATAACTTATTTTTGAACATTTTTCATGCCAATGGCCACATATTTGGCCATTGGCATGCTTAATGAAACATATGCACCCTTTATTTGGAGCTGACATAGCTCCATTTTTAATTTTGCAGAAATGTACTCAGTTGTCAGCTGAGTACATTTCTGCAGCTAACACGTCCGTTACACGGACTGGTTTCTGCTTCGTGGATCACTCAAATACCTCATTTGCATATCTTTGAGCTGCAAATGAGGTATTGAGCATTTCCACGCCCAGTCCGTGTAAGAGACGTGTTAGCTGTTTCTTACACGGAGATTTGGGCTGTTCCTGAATCAGGAGGCTTACACTACTCTTGAACTCCGTGTAAGCCTTCCTGAATCTGGCCCTGTAGCCAAAGATGAAATGTCTATGAGAAACCAGACTTAGTAGCTTTGTAGGAGGGGTAGAAGTTTGAAATTGTTTTATGACTTCCTGGAGCTGCAGCAGATCTGAGCAAAGCTCCATCTGTGTATGGTAACACATAGGTGCTAAATTCCTGCAAGATTCTAGTGTTGGTGATAGTGTGGGAAACAGTCGGATAAACAGATATGATGTCATTCTGTAAGCTATCCCAGAAATAATATTTAGATATGATATTGAGAAGTCTCTCAGTCAGACTGGGCAGTCTGTTTTTTGGAGCCTGACAAAGAAGGAAGACCTCGCCTGCTTCATCTTGTCTAGATCTAAGTAAGGTAAGTGACCAAGGATAGTAATTCTCTAAATCAATTAGGAAAATATGATGAGATTAGTTAAATATTGTTTTTCTGTAACTGTGTGAATTTTTCCATTTGTAACATACAATTTCAGAAAAAGAAAAGGAAACTTAATAGGGATGTTCAACAATATAAATCCAATGCAGTATACCCCGCAGATAGGCTTTTTATTGATAGTTCTGGTCAAAAAAATGTGCCAGGGAGTTTCAATTTTCAAAGAGGTGGATGTTTTTCAGATGGTTATTCAGAGGTTACTGGGAATACCACTCCCTTTGAGCAACCATTTAATGAAGGTTTTCATGTAGAAGAGGATTTTCCCACCCTAAGACGCTCATAAACAATAGCGAACAGACAACTAGGAGTCCAACAATATTACAATTACGATTACCCTGCCCGCAGGGGTTCATACCACAAGGGAAGAGGCAGGGGCAGGTATTAGACGGGAATTCCTTCCATTCTGATATTATCTGTACCTCTAAAGGATTTAATATTTACAGCTATACAGACAGAGTTATTTCTGAAGAATATTTCTCACTTTTTTCTAAAGGGTTTAAATTTGTTCCTGCTAAGACACCAGATATAGTGGAAGTATTACTTGATATTCACCTGTTTACTAGGAAAATTAATTTTCGACTGCTGTTTCCTAAAAACAATATTGGTAATACTGAGTATAAATATATGGCCTTGGGAAAAATAGTGTGTTCAACCCTCCCTTGCACCCTTTGGTAGCTAGTTTTGAGAATGTGGTTAAACAAGAATTGTACCAACTTTAGGCTAATAACAAGAAGTTCTATTTCAATTTGAGTTATAAAGAGAAATAACTACTTTTTTCTTTAAAACATGACAGAAGTATCCGCATAATGACCCCAGACAAGGGAGGGGGGGGTCGTAATTTTCAACAGTGAAGACTAAAAAATCTTATTCAAGATATTTTGTTTCAGGAGGAAAGCTATTTGCAGGTATCCAGCAATCAGATTAATATTTCCTACCGGCTTATTGATGGGTTTTTGGAAGAATATATACTAGAACAAAGGATGTCAGGAAGTTTACTCTTTTCTATTAAATAATTTTCCGAAGGTACCAAGTATATTTGGCATCCCTAAGATCCACAAAGATGTTTTGTCACCCCTATTTAGGCCTATTGTGGCAGCAGGCGGGTCTAAAACACACAATTTGTTAGTCTTTGTGGATTAGATGGTTAAGCATGTAGTTGAGAGTATGCCACATCTTGTGAAAGATTCTTGGGACTTTTTGGGACAGATTAAGCAAGATTTGTGGAATCCTGATCTGATTTTTTTGGCAATAGATGTACAAGATTTATTCTCCTGTATTCCTAGAGAGGAAGGTTTGGATTATTTTGAAAAAATGCTGTTTGATCATTCTAGTTTATCTCCAGAGCGTGTACAGCTTGTTTGTGAAATTATGGCCCTGATTTTAGATAACAACTATATATTGTTTGAAGGGCAATATTTCCAACAAACCAAAGGAGTTGCTATGGGGGCAGCTTGTGCCCCCATTTATGCAAACCTTGTTTTATTAGGGTGGGAGAAAGAGTTTATTTTTGAAAGTAGGTTTCATTTGGATATCTTGTTTTACAGCAGGTACCTGGACAATATTTTTATTTTATGGAAGGGTACCAAGGAAAGCATTGCTGATTTTGTTGAATACCTAAATGGCACTACCCATTATTTGAAATTTACCTATGAGTGTAATGAGAAAGAAATTCACTATCTTGATACCACCATCATCAAAGATGTGTGTTGTTTTAGATCCAAGGTGTATAGAAAGAAAACTTTTTGTAATTCCTACCTCCATTTCCAAAGTCACAACCCACTATACCAGAAATAAAGTATTGCCAAGGGACAGGCAATCAGAATTTTTAGAATGACTTCCCATCTTGAGGACGTCATTAAGGAATTCAGTGACCTGAGGAACATGTTTCTGGAGAGAGATTATCCACTAGAATTTGTAGAGAGTATTTTACAAGAGATTTTGAGAGAGTGGGGTTCTAAATATGAACCTCTACTAGGTAGAGGTCTTTCTAAAACCAAAAATTGCGAAACAACAGAGAGTTCTACTCATAACCTCTCCCAGGCATGTGTGGTGCAGTATAGTACACATTATAATGACATCAGAAATATACTTGGTAAGAATTGGAACATTTTTAGGGGTGATCCTAATATTTTACAAGCAGTGGGTGAACAGCCTATTTTTTGTACTAAAGTGGGCCGCAACTTGAAACTTACCTCGGGGGGTAACATGAATAATAGTAATGAAAAAATGAATGAATTCACCAAAGCCTGTGGTTGTTGTACACGGTGTAGATATATATTTTCGGCTGCTAGTTTGCAACTTGATAATATCAACCAGGACACAGTGTTTTTCAAAAAAAGGTAACTGTCAGACTAGCAAAATACTTTATCTGGCAAAGTGTAATTCCTGCCCGGGGTTTTATGTTGGGAAAACTGAGAGGGCTCTCAGGTCCAGGATATATGAACACTTATATGACATTAAGAATTCCAAAGAAACCAATGCCTTATTTAGGCACAGTAAAATATGTGTTAATTTCTCTGGATTTAAGTTTGGGATATTAGATACCATTGAAATAAACCCCAGGTGTGGCAACTAGAAAAACACTTTAAACCAGAGGGAACTGATGTGGCAGCTTCATTTGGCAGCTAATCTGTGACCAGGATTAAATGATTTTATATCTATTTTGCCCGCTGTAAAAGAAAGAGCGGAAAGGGTTTAATTTTATACAATTTCTTCACAGAGATGTATTTTATTGTATTTTTAGTGTTTATAGTGTATGCCTTTAAGGTATTAATTTATTCAAGAGATTTTTTGTTTGACTGGTGGGATTTCTCACCTATCCTGTGACAGTGTAATATATTTAAATCCACATGACTGTTTGTATATTGTTCTGAGGAAGTCAATTTTACTTTGATGAAAGCGCTTAACCTGGAAAATAAACTTGTGTCTATTAGTCCTACTGGTGAATTTATGGTTTTTAGTATTTATTTTCACCAGTTTGCTACAATTATTTGGTTTTAATTTTTCCAGTTGTGTTATTTTTAATTCCTGTGATTGAAACTCTGGTGTTTACTGTAAACAGATATTTCATATTTCATGTTATTATTTATCATTAAATATTAAATATATTAAAACTTTTTATTGTGGCTGGTCATTTTAGAGAAAATTTCAATCTCCGAGAGTACTTACATTTATTTGGTGGTAACTGTGGCACTCCTGAAAGCCTTACTGTTTGATCAACATTACCATTTGTATAAATATTAATTTCACTCAGTATAATTGGATACCCTTTAAAGAGCCTTATAGTAACTGACTGGTGGAAGTGAATCTACGTTGTAGTCTGGACAGAGTTGGTAGAGTGGGTAATCTGTGCCAGACTTTACGAGGTGTGTGTGTGTGTGTGTGTGTGTGTGTGTGTGTGTGTGTGTGTGTGTGTGTGTGTGTGTGTGTGTGTGTGTGTGTGTGAAAATTAAATCTCTGAGTTTGTGTGTCAACTACTTGCAGCAGGGACATGAAGCACTGGTTATACAGAGAAGGTGTTGGACACAGCTGTGCCAGTGGGGAGCCTTACTGGGGACCTGGGGAGAAACAGAAAAAAAAAACAGAACCCCAGGATGAATGTGCTCCCTGTGTGCTCTTAAGGGAAATTATCCTTGAAGAAGAGAAACCTGCATCTGAAAATACTGAGTGTATCCATTTGTATTCTAAGTGAATGTCCTTCTACAGTGTCAGTGGTGAGGATTCTGGCTCCTTGATTATTGTCTTAGATTAGGGATGTCACATATTGGTGAGTAGTGCTGTGGATATTAATTGAACATCTGTAGCCTGTAGGCAGTTGTCACTAAAGGTGTGTCCTCTCAGCAGCAACAAGATAAACATTCAGAATTTCATTTCACAAGAGTTTTATTTATTTATGTAGTTAGTTGCTAGTTTAGTTTAGTCATGGAAAGCAGGCAAAGATGTCAGCAGGGGATTATGGCAAACTAACAAAGAACCTGTTGGCCAAGGTGTGTGAAATCAAAGCACTGATGTATGCCAACCTGACTAAAGAGGAAATGATTTAATGCTTAGTCACAGCTCAGTCCAGCAACTTTTACTCAGAGGACTTTAAAACCTTCCTGGAGTTAAAGAGACTTGAACTGGAGGCCAAACATTTGGAATTAGAATCAACAGAGAGGGTGTGGCATTTGAAGCCAAAGAAAATGAGAAGCAACGCCAACATGAGAGGGAGATGCTGACTCTTCTCCAGGAACATGGAGGTAATGAGGAAGGGAATAACTGAACCCCAGAAGCAATAAAGGTCAGTAAATTTCTTCCACAATTTACAGAGGGTGATCATTTTGATAGTTTTATTCATATATTTGAAAGGGTATGTAAACAGTATAATGTTGACCCAAGGGCTCTGGATACAATTCCATGGTAAAGCTGTAACTGCTGTTTCTAAACTTTTTGATAGTGATTGTTTAAATTATGATAAAGTCAAATGTTGTTTACTTCAATGCTTTAAGTTAACACCTGAAGCTTACAGAAAAAAAGTTTTGTGAGTATAGACGCAAAGCAGACAAAAGTGTGTGTGTGTGATTATATTGCTGAGTTGAGCACTTATTTTCATATGTGAGTGAGTGTATGTCAGGTCACCATTTGTGAAGGGCTGGCAGACCTTTTGGTGAGGGAACAAGCCCTTAACACTTTGCCTGACGTCATAAGAATCTGGTTGGCAGACTGAGAATGTAACTCTGCAGATGAGCTGGAGAAAAAGGAGGATATCTACTTAGCAAGCAGGGCATCATTGCACATGAAAGGGCTAATCAGTGCTACACATGGATATAAGGAAACCCATGATGGGTAGCCTAAACCACCCCAGCAGAGTCCACCAGTAACAGGGGTAGCCACTAGCCAAGGTACACAGCCAGGATGAAGGGTTAAATGTTTTAAATGTAACCAGTGGGGCCATGTATCATATAGGTGTCCACAGAGGCAAGCTGGGCAACAAAATTGGGGGAACCAAAAAGTTGGAATAACAGTATGCCAGTGGTAAGCTGACTGGAGGCATCAGGGTTACCGACCAATCACAAGAGGTATATCCTTTCTTAGTGGATGGAAAACAGGTCACTGGTAAGAGAGATACAGTCTCTGACATAACCACTGTGAAGCCTGAGTGGTTAAAGAGGAGCAGTACTTGCTTGGTCAGTCCACTCCAGTCAGAGCTTTAGGAGAGACTCCATTCCAAATGACTTTGGCCAGGGTTCATCTTAACTGGGATTGTGGAAAAGGAATCAAGCAAGTAGGTGATTTTGAGAATATCCCTGCAGAGTCCTGATAGGTAGTAATTCTAATAATGCAGTATCTTGTGTGCATGCAGTTACATGCACTCAGGCTTGGAGACAGGCATGTGGATCTGGTAGCCTGGGGGAGACACAGACAGACTCAACACCTGAAGCCAGGGCTGGTGGTATGGCTATTTCAGGGAAGTAGCTACCCTGTAACAGTGAGCCTGAAGATGCACCACAGCTGCTGGTAGGTACTGATCTTCCCTTGAAAAGAGTGACTGCAAAGGCAGAGGTGAGTGGTAGCACCCAGGGTGACAATGCGACACCACTATCAGAGTATACCAGACTTCCTGAGGAAGGGGAGCTGGGAAGAGTCACAAAAGTAAAGCTGAGACAGACTCAGCTCTCAGATACTACATTACAAGGCTTGAGGGAGGTAGCTAAGGAGGCACCTGATTCTCGAGGAAAGGGGGAATCTGCATACTGGAACAAAGGGTTTCTTTATAGAGAGTGGAGCCCTGAGGGCGGGCTAGAGGGTGAGGTAATACAGCAGTCAGTAGTGCCTACAGCCTACCAGCTGGCATTTCTAGACATAGCATGTGACATTCCTTTTGCAGGTCATATGGGCATAAAGCATTCCAAGAGACATATTATGCAGAACTTTTACTGCCCTGGGATTGCAAAGGATGTAACAGTTGCAAGGGATGTAACAGTGTACTGCAGGACTTGTGAGCAGTGCCAAAAATTAGACAAGGCAGGGGACAAGGTCAAAGCTCATTTGATGCCTTTGCCTGTGATTGGGGAGCCATTTCCGGGAATAGCTATGAATATTGTGGGGCCTCTGAGTGCATCAAGTTCCACAGGGAAGAAAAATATCCTAGTGGTAGTAGACTATGTTACCAGATACCCCGAGCCAGTGGTTCTATCTTCCATCAAGTAAGAGAAGGAGGCAAATGCATTGTTAGAGATTTTCAGTAGGGTAGGGTTCCTGAAAGAAATTCTGACTGAAAGAGGTGCCAATTTCATGTCGGACCTGCTGGCCTGTGTGTGGAAGTGCTGTGGGGTGAAGCACCTAAAGGCTATCCCTTACCATCTCCAGACTAATGACCTTGTAGAGAGGTTAAACTGTACACTAAAGACCATGATAAGGGCATCTGCAGACCAGTTTAAAAGAGAGTGGTACAAATATTTGCCCCATCTGTTGTTTGCTTACAGAGACATACCCCGGGAATCCACAGGTTTTTCACCCTATGAGTTACTGTATGGACATAGGGTGAGGGGGCCTTTATATTTGATTCCTGATGAGTGGGAGTGTGAGTGTGAATCCCACAAAAAGTCTGTTGTGGCATATGCCTTAAACCTCAAGACAAGGCTTAGGGAGCTCATGGGCTTGGCCCAGGAGAACCTGGCAGGTGCCCAACAGCAGAAAATGGTCTGGTATGACAGGAATGCTTGAACCAGAGAGTATGGTGTTGGGCAGCCAGTTATATTTCTCATTCCTGTCAGATACAGTAAGCTGCAGGCAGCTTGGGAGAGACAATTCAAAGTAGTAAGGAAGGTCAGTGATGTTAAATACATGACAGAACTGCTAGGCAGAAGGCAGGGACACAAATTGTACCATGTTAACATGATGAAACCTTACCATGATAGGGAGGCCCTGGTGATATGTATTTGCAGTAGAAGGCAGGAGGAGTCTGAGGGGGATTTATGGCTACAGCGAGCCAGCCGGCAAAATGCCAAGATCTGAAGTAGTTAACTTCATTTGATCAGCAACCTGTGGGTATCAGATCCATCCTCGGATCCGAGCCGGCAGCTTTCCAAGCTAAAAGATCCGAGCTCTCAGCTCCTCCCCTTACCTATAATGCCCTGCCACCTCCCTCCAGTCCCCAGATCTCATTTGTCGTGGCTTCTGATAGCTTCTAGCGATGAGCTCTTGGCGTTGGGTGTAAGTTAAAGAAACTTTAAAACTTTTAAAACTCTTTCTAGGTTCCTTTTTGCGTGTTGAGTGAGTGTTGTAGGCCCTTAGTTTTTGTTTATATAACTCTTTCCCCCTTTTCTTGTGGTAATTAGTGTTTAAATTTAACTTTTTCCCTCCCTTTTACTGTGTGTGTGTGTGTGTGTGTGTGTGTGTGTGTGTGTGTGTGTGTGTGTGGTGTGTGCGATGGCTGAAGGGCTAAGGCCATTTTTTCAAAATGCACTGAGTGTGGCCATAAGCTGTCCCCAGTGGATGGTCACACTCAGTGCGTTCTCTGCCTAGGGGTAGGCCACCTGTCTTCTGGCTGCCAAGTATGTGCGGCCTTCAACCCCCGGGCTTTGAGGGATAGGAGGAATAAGTTAATCCTGGCAGGGCTTTTGCCCACGGATTCTTCTTCCTCCTCTCCCTCTAAGGCACCAGCCATGGCTGTGGCTGCCCTGCCTTCAGTTCCCCCTCCCCTGACTGGGACTCTTCCTCCTTCTGTGTCTCAGGGAGAGGGGGAATCTTTTTCTAGAGAGAAGAGGCACAAGGATAGGGAGCGGCATAAAAGCCATAAGAGGTGGGCAGAGTCTCATTCCTCTGCTCCGCCAGCTAAGGTAGCTAGCCCTCCCAGGAGGGTCTCCCGGTCTCCACCCTCTCGGCTCCGTTCCCCCTGCTTTTCCCTGGAGCTGGAGGAGGAGGAGTACCGGTCTCCCTCTAGGTCTTCAAGGCGGCCTTCTAGGCCTGCTTCGGCGACCTCTTCGAGATCCACCAGAAGCATGTCTGATGCTGATTTGGACCGGATGATGCATCGATTCTTGCAGGACCAGATGCAGATGGGGTGCTCCTGCCTCCCCCCCCTCCGGGGGGGAGCTCGGTCCCTTTCTTTGCCCCAATTGCTTCTTCTCCGATTTGCTATTGGGTTTTGAAGTCTTTGGATCCAAGCCGTCTTGGACCCGGGGAGTCGTCGGCGCTGACAGTAGTGGCTACTTCGACGCCGACAGTACCCTCGAGCATGTTGGGTCTGAGCTCTCGGGGCCGAGAGCTGAGCTTCGGAGTCACAGGGGTGAGTGTGTCTTCGGCGCCATTTTGGTCAGAGCTCACTCCCCTTTCGGGTCCGATCGCATCGGCTCCGACGCCGATCCTTGCGTCGGAGCTGAGGGGGCTGCTCTCGGAGCCAGGGGAGAGTGGTTCTCCCTCGGCTTTTGACGTAGTGGAGAGGGTTCTGTCGAGTAGTTCCAGGTCTCTGGTCTAGGCTACGGATCCACCCGTCAGCCCCGCGCATTTGGGCCTATCTTCCATCGTCCGGCCCCAGGGACAGCCTGTGTCGGTGCTCCAGTTGGTTCCCGTAGGGGAACAAGACCCCGTTGGTGAGCCCTCCTCGGACAGTCCCTCCAAGGAGGTGCCTCACAAATGAAAGTGCAAAAGGAGGCACATGGACTCCCCTGAGTCCCTCAAAGAGGACACAGACTTAGAGGAATGTGAAGGTTCCCCAAGGTCATCCCCGGAAGACGTCTCCTTCGGAGACATTATGGAAATGCTAAGTATCAGAGGGGGATGGTCTGCTCAAAAACCTTCCTCCGATGAGTCGGTGTTTCTGGAGGCATTTGACGCAGGCCCGACTACCTCTTGAGTGTCCCCCCCGGCTGATCCCCTGGTAGACTTGATTACTACCAGGGCTTGGAAGGAGCCGGACACCATGGAGCCAATCCCTAAAAGACCAGACAAAATACTCAGCCCCCTTCTGACAGACAGGTGTGGAATAAAGGGTCCCCAGTAGATGCCATGGTGGTGGCAGCTGCCACTAAGAAGGAACTAGGACAGGAAAGTTCCTCGGTCCATCCTCCTGATAAGGAATCTCGGACGATGGACCGTATTGGAAAGCGGATGTTTGCTTCAGCTACCTTTTCTATAAGGGCGCTGAATTACCTGACACACGTCATCAGACTCCAGAGAGACTTGATAAAGGAATACGCTGGAGCTCCCCCAGAGTCCATGGCGGCTGAGGACAAACGAACCTTCTCGGCTCGCATGACCACTCTAAAGTCAATTTCTAACACTTCCATGTGGCTCCTCTCCCATGCCACGGAGGGAGCGGCTAGAGCTAGCGGAGCAGGGGTCGCCTTATGGCACCATGCCTGGCTTCGCCTTTGTGACTTTTTGGAACCCTTCAAGGCGTCCTTCGCATTGACGGTTCTACGCTATTTGGCAAAACCGTCCACGACACGTTGCTCCAGAGTGAGAAAGACTGGAAGACACTGTCTGCCATTGGGATCCGCTTCTCTAATCCTCAAAGGTCCTTCTCAAGGAACCAGAGAGGACAGAAGAAGATGTGGTTCCGGAAGTCCCAGCAGTCCCGTCCCGCTCCGGACCCGTCATCCTTCAGAGGCAGAGGAGGACAAGGTGGACAGCGGCCCAGAGGCAGATGGGGGCCAAAGAATTTTGAGTCCAGAGAGCCTTTCTTAGACCCACCCGCGCAACATCCCTGAGGGCTTGCCCGGCTGTCCCTCTCTGGAGGCAGTCAGGGGACGTTTTTTGGAGCACCTACAAAGTTGGGAGTCCATTACTACAGATCGTTGGGTGCTCCAAATAATATCCAGAGGTTACACTATTCCCTTTCTGCATCTTCCCCCTTTAACAAAGCACCTTCCCGATGTCTCACCAGATCAAAGGGAGGCGGCGGCTTCATAAATTTCGAAGTTGCTAGAAAAACGGGCCATCCAGCATGTCCACCCAGAGCTGTCCGGATTAGGCAATTACTCCAGGTTCTTTTTGGTGCAGAAAAAGATGGGGGACTTAAGGTCAATTCTGGACCTGTCATCTCTAAACCTGTTCATTGCCAAAGAGAAATTCCGTATGGTCACTCTGCAATCTATTCTCCCTCTCTTACAGGAGAATGACTGGATGTGCTCCATAGACCTCAAGGATGCGTACTACCGTATTCTCATGGACAGATGGTCCAGGAGGTTTCTCTGCTTTCGGCTAGGAGCCAGTCACTTTCAGTTTAGGGTTCTTCTGTTCATCCTCACCACAGCCCCCAGGGTGTTCACCAAGGTCATGGCAGTTGTAGCAGCCCACCTGAGACTTCAGAGAATTCAGGTATTTCCATACCTGGACGATTGGCTCCTCACCACCCCCACCATGCCTCACTGCCCCCACCATGCATCTGCTTTGCTCTGCCAGGGATTACTTCCTAGCCACGGCCCAGCATCTAGGCATTACTATAAATCTTCAGAAGTTGTCTCTGAATCCTGTGCAGGTTCTGGATTTTATAGGGGCCAGGATAAATATGTGCCAAGCCAAAGCTTTCCTAACCATGGACAGGTTGCCCAGCTTGTCACTACACATAATGGTGCTCCTGCAGTCTCCAGCCCCACCTGCAGAGTTGGTCCTGAGAGCCCTGGGCTCCATGGTGGCAGCCATAAGCCTGTTGCCTTTAACAAGATTACATATGAGAATTCTCCAGTGGACTCTTTAGGTTCAATGGTCACTCCTACTCCATCCATTGGAGTCGCCAATTCCCTTCTTTGGTGGCTCCATTCCTGAGAGCTGCGGGAGGGAAGACTGTTTGTGATGCCTCAGCCCCAAGCCATGTTGACCATGGACGCTTCTCGCCTCGGGTGGGGAGGCATTCTATGGGCAGAACTGTCCAAGGCATGTGGACTACTTTAGAGACCATTCTGCATATCAATGTCCTGGAGATGAGGGCGGTGCTTCTAGCATTGCAAGCCCTTCAAAACCTTCTTCCTCTGGGGACTATTGCAATTCAGACAGACAACATGGTGGTAGTCTGGTATATCAACAAACAGGGAGGCACCAGATCTTACCCTCTTTGTTGAGAGACTATGAGAGTTTGCGAATGGGCGATTTCCACCAACCACTTTCTGATAGCAATGCACATTCCAGGTCGGTCCAACATTTTAGCGGACAAGCTGAGTCACTCGATCCTCACACCTTATGAGTGGTCTCTAAACCCATCAGTAGCGAATCAGATCTTCCTCAGATGGGGTCAACCTTGCTGCGATCTTTCTGCTTCTCCTTCAAACACAAAATGCAGCAAGTTTTTCGCTCTTATTCCCCCTATAAGGGAGAGCCCCAGAGATGCTCTGGTGCATGCTTGACCCCCCCCCGGTCTCCTGTATGCTTATCCTCCTCTTCCGCTGATGACAAAATTTCTGCAGAAAGCTCATCGGTTGGGGAGCAAAATAATCCTCATAGCCCCATTCTGGCCTCGCCAGATCTGGTTCCCCCACCTGCGGTCTCACAGTGTGGTTCCTCCTTGGATCTTAGATCCCATTCTGGATCTGATCTCTTATCCTGCGGGATTACAGCCCCCAAACCTGGGCGACCTCAAGCTCACAGCTTGATTGATCCAGTTCCACTAATCGCAAGGACTCCCGGTATCTCGTCTCCAGTGAAATCTATTCTGGTAACGGCGCATAAACCTCCTACTAGAAAGATATACAGAGGTAAATGGAAGCGTTTTTCCATATGGGCAAAAAATAGAGACTTAGATCCTTTTACTGCTCCCATCCCAATGGTTCTTGACATCTTGTCCCATATCTTTGACCAAAGAGCTAGTGCTTCTACAGTCAAGGTTCAAATGGTGGCTATTTCCCATTTCCACATTGGGGATAGACTTGGCCCCTTAGCTTCCGCTAAAATATGCAAAACCTTTTTGAAGGGCACCTTTCTGTTGAAACCTCCTGTCAAGAATGCGGTTCAACCTTGGGACTTAACCTTGGTTCTCCAGGCCTTGACTGGCCCACCCTTTGAACCGGCGGCTTCGGTTGAGTTAAAATTTTTATCTTGGAAAATGGCCTTCCTGATTGCAATTACTTCAGCCAGGAGAGTGTCTGAGCTTCAAGCCCTTTGCATGAAACCCCCGTATCTGGTCTTCCATAAGGACAGAGTGTCTCTCAGGACTAACCCTTCTTTCTTGCCCAAGGTAGCCTCTGAATCCAATATCAACCAATCCATTAATTTGCCTGTGTTTTTCCCCAATTTTCAGAACAAAGGGGAATACAGATTACACTCATTGGATGTACACAGACAATTGTGTTTCTACTTGCACAGGACGGCTACTACTATGAAATCAGATCAACTGTTTGTTTCTTTCGCTAAACCATCTTTGGGTAAGCCTATTACGAAAGTTACCTTGGCCAGATGGATATCCCAATGCATCAGGCATGCTTATTTAGTCTCCGGCCAGCCTGAACCCTTGGGGGTTCATGCCCATTCTACCAGGTCTATGGCTACTTCTGCAGCATTCTGGTTGAGAATTACTCTAGACGACATCTGCTCATCAGCTACTTAGTCGTCTTCTCATACTCTCATTTCTCATTATAAATTAAATCTGATATCCAGGAGTAGGGCATAATTTGGCTCTGCAGTGCTCCGGAATATCCTTCCTTGAGGTCCACCCAAGGATTTAGGTAGCTGGGGACTCTGTCCCACAGGTTGCTGATCAAATGAAGTTAACTACTTCAGATAAAGAAGTTATTTACTCACCATAACATTCCATCTGAGTAGGTAACTTCATTTGTCTGCAACCGACCCCCCCTCCTTCCCCCTAACCTGTTTTATGGTTATTCCATCACGCGGGGTTTCACCTGGTCTTGCATTTGGTTAGGGTTCCTCTGTCGAGGGTTGTAGTCTGCTTCTTATTTGGCAAACTCAATCTGAGGACTGGAGGGAGGTGGCAGGGCATTATGGGTAAGGGGGAAGAGCTGAGAGCTTGGATCTTTTAGCTTGGAAAGCTGCCGGCTCGGATCGGAGGACGGATCCGATACCCACAGGTTGCAGACAAATGAAGTTACCTACTCAGATGGAACGTTATGGTGAGTACATAACTTCTTTTTACTATGGTGGAGCCTAAGGTTGCAGACAAATGATATGACAGTGCAGCACTGTAGTGGCATTAGCAATACCGATGCAGATAAGATCTCAAGACAGGATATGGGATAATGTATTCCCAGGTAGGCTCATTCATGTCAAGCACCATTTCTCAAGGGGCACTTGACAAACTAGCTTGAGCCTTCAAAGGGGGGATAGATGTGATGATAGGAAATACTGCCAGCTGTTCCAGGGAAGTAGGGCAGTAGTGTAACTTATGCTAGTACAGCTAGCTGGAACTTTATGAAAAAATTACATGTCATTTGTATATCAAACTGATTTGTACAGAAGATTGTATTGAAAATGTATTTGCAAAGTTGCTTGGTTAAAAATGTACCAACAGTGGGTCCTGACTGTATTGTAACTGAATTAAATAAAAATAACAGTGACAATAACAGTAGCAATAACATTAACAATGTTTACATTACAAGCATGTGCATTTGTATACTTAACTACAAGCAGTTTATGACATAAATGCCATAAAGGTACACAGCAAATGTACATTCATGTGGTAGTGGAAAAATTAGCAAACCATAACATTCAGCAAAAAAAAAAAATAGCTAAAAAGTAGAAGAGGATGAAACCTGTAGTAAAAGTGAAAAATTATAGATAAGGCATTAGAAAAAAAATCTCTGAATTAACATTAATGACTAAAACCAAATTAGTAGAGTGGAATAAAAGGACTAATAAACTGAAGGGTTGAAAATAGATGGGTGGGGACGGAAAGTTTAGAGGAGTTAAGTGAGTTAAAGAAAGGAGGATATGAGAAGATTGGGGGGGGGGGTGAGATGAAAAGTAGATCAGGAAGAGAAAGATGAGATCTGAGTATAGTTTTTCTCAGTGGCAACTCAGTATAATTGGATACCATTTTAAGAGCCTTAATAGTAACTGACTGGTGGCAGTGAATCTGCCTTATAGTCTGGGCAGAGTTGGTAGAGTGAGTAATATGTGCCAGCCTTTCCCAGGTGTGTGTGCGTGAAAATTAAATCTCAAAGAGAGTGTGTGTCAGCTACTTGGAGCAGGGACACAAAACACTGGTTTCACAGAAAGGGTGCTGAACACAGCTGGGCAGTGGGGACCCTTACTGGGGACCTAGGGAGAAACAGAGAGAGAAACCTAGTCTTCAGGCTGAGTGTGTTCCCTGTTTGCTCTTAAGGAAAACTGGCCTTGGTGCAGAGAGGTCTGCATCTGGAAATACTGAATGTATCCATTTGTATTTTAAGAGAACATCCTTCTCCAGTGTCAGTGGTGTGGATTCGGGCTCCTTGATTACTGCCCCAGAATGAGCATGTTACATATGGTTGCTTACAAAAGCTATTTAATGAACAATTGAAAGAATAATTATGTAATATTTTTTATCTGAATCTGTTTACCAGAATGGAGCTCTGATCACAGTGTACCAATTTCAGTGTCAACCTGGAATTACTGAAAGTATCAAACCAAAAGTAATGATGTTAAAGTTCACTAACACACTAGAAGGGTTGCATAAAACAGATTACTGCACAACTCCATATAGTTTGATATATTTACTAATATACATTATATACAAAAAATGCAATTGTGTTAATAGTGGGTGAGGGGAAAAGAACTGAGGAGGATGGGTGGTAGGAATGAGTAGTGGAGTAACCAAGGTGAAATTGAAAGGACAGCTGTCCCAGGTGCAAGGTGATAACAGTCACAGGAAGGCATTTTTTTCTCCTTAGGTGAATGTAAGGGCATTACAGAGCAGATGAAAGAGAAGTTCATAGGTAGATACTAGGCTATTGGCCCTAGGGCCTGTACAAACCTAGCCAAAAAGGTACCCTGGCTTTCGCCACCGAAGAAAATTATTTTCCTGTGCCCCTGTCAAGCAGAACCAAAGAAGTGATCCTCGGGGTGAATTTCCTATTACCCATCCAATCATCAAGATTTTTCTTGAAGAGTGCTAATGAGGAGCTCTGTTTGACATAGATAGGTAGTCTGTTCCAGAGTATGGGAAGTCTCTGGGACAGGAATCTATCCCTCCAGCATGTTCTGTTTATTGTGGTGACAAGGTTTAGGTCCCTAGAGCATGTAGCCTGGAGGGATTGGGATTTCTTTAAGTGGAGCATGTCCAACAGCTCTGGGTTTGACATAGCTTTGTATGTTAGGCAGAGATCGCCTCTGAGTAAGCGATATGCGACGGAGTAAAGCTGGAGTTTTTTGAGACGGTCTGCATAAGGCATCTGTTTAAGGCCAGTAATCCTCTTTCTGAGGTATTTTTGTGGCCTTTCCAGTTGTTGTAGATGTCTTGTGAGGTACATACCAAAAGGGGTGTTGTACTCTATAATGGGTCTAATGAGTGATGAGTAGAGGGGAACAATGACCTCTTTTTTTCTGGATGAGAAACCTTTTGTGATGAGGTGTGCCACGTAGAAGGATTTCCTGACCACTGTGGTGATGTGATTATCAAAGGAGAGACTACTGTCCACCTGTGTCCCAAGGTCTCTTATCACACTTTCGGTGTTAAGTAGACTACCGCCTATGTGGTAGTTCATAGGTACAGAGTTTTTACCAAAGGGGATGCCAATGCACTTTTTGGCATTGAGCTTGAGACCATGTCTTTGACATCAGGTATCTGTCTCAGTGAGGCCCTTTTGTAGGATGTCCACATTGTTAGGAGTTTAGATTATGGCTCCTAGTTTGCAGTCATCTGCGAATTTAGTTAGCCAAAGACCTTCTGTGTTAGCCTGTACTTCAGAGAAGTAGATACCAAACAGGAGAGGACCCAGGACTGAACCCTGTGGTACTCCACTTGTCACTGGTCTGAAGTCTGATTTGGAGTCTGCTACTTTCACAGTGTGGGTTCTGTCAGTAAGCCAATTGGCAACTCATCTTGTGACATAGGGATTTATACCTAATTTAGTGCATTTATCTATCATTCCAGTGTGGGGGATGGTGTTGAATGTCTTGGCGAGATCTAGATAGGCAGTGTGAACCACCTTACCCTCATCTATGGCTTTGGTGACTACTTCAAAGACGTCTGTCAGGTTTAGAAGACATGATCTGCCTTTTACAAACCCAAACTGTGTGGGGTTCAGAGTTTGGAGATCTCCATTGTCTTTGTTTATGAGTTCCATGATGATACGTTCCATGGCCTTGCATACTAGGCTCATCAGGCTAATGGGCAGTAGTTCTCAGGGTCTGTTGTAGCCCCCCTTTGTGGAGTGGGATAACTGTTGCGGTGCGCCATTCAATGGGCACAAAGCCTGAGGTGAGGCTATGATTGAACATGCTACTTAGGTGGGGTGCCAGTTCATTCTGTAGTTCATGTAGAAGGCAGCCTGGGATGCTGTTAGGTCCCATGGATGCTGTGTTCTTGGCTTTGGAAAGTGAGGTTTGTACCTGTGCAGCTGTGATTACAGGAACTTTGCATTCTTCCAGTATAAAGATGTGCCCTTTAGGGGGTGAGAGGGGGGTAAAGTTAGCACTGAAACTATCTGCCAGGATGTTGGCAATATCAGTTGATTCTGTATATTTAGTATCATTGTGCTGTAACTCAGAGCAGATCTGAGTGTTGCCATTGAGATCCTTGACATAGCTATAGAATGCTTTGTGGTTGTCTTTAGAATCAGTGGCAATTTTGTTTTCATAACTAGCGTTGGAGGATTTTATGAAGGATCTCAGCTTCTTACTGAGGCTGACCAGGAAGTTCCTCCAATCGTAGGATTTTACTCTTTTTCCAACAGTTTCTTTCTTCTGTTGTAGAGTTTGTTTATGGCAGAAGACCACCAGATTTGGCTTCCTTTTTTTGGAGGATAGCATCTTGGTTCTGTTAGGGATAGCATGATCCATGCACTCGTGTAAGTGCTTATAAAGTGCATTTGTGTAAGATTCAGCAGTTGTACCTCTATTGTCCATCTGCATGGGTGTCATGAAGTTTGCCACTTCTGTCTTAAGAAGCGTGAAGTTGGCTTTGTAGAAATTTTTTATGGTTGTTTCCCTAATGGGGGGTGGGAGCGGGATGTGAATGTCTAGGGTGATTAGATTGTGGTCGGATCTGACCAAGGAGGAGCTGATCTCTGGTGTGGAACACCAGCCACCCATGTTGGTGATGACCAGGTCTAGGATATTGCTGCCCCTGGTGGGGTGTGGATAAGTTGATCCAAGGAGTTGGAATTGATGATTTCCAGAAAACGTTGAGCAAAAGAGTTGGTACATGAGTAGTTTTCCCAGTTAATTGCAGGGTAGTTGAAATCACCCATTATTAGAGTGTTGGGCTGTACCTTAATATTTTCCAGTGTATCAAGAAAAGAGGAGTGGGAATCCTGGGGCATGGTGGGGGGTCTGTAGCAAGCTACAATCTGGATTGCAGTTTTGCCCAGAGTTAGTTGAACTTGGATAATCTCAGATGCATTATGCTGAGCAACTAGCTTGGAGATGTGGATATCCTTAATGAATTTGGACACGCCTCCACCTTTAGTGTTTCAGTCCGTGTTTGGTGGCCGAAAGGTGTGGTATGAATTATAGCCTAGTAATGCAACTGTGCTCTCTGGAGCTTTGAACCAGGTCTCTGTCACAGCACAGATGTCAATGTTCTCCATTTTAAGGAGTGCCTCGAGTGAGTGCCTTTTGAGGTTTAGACTTCCAACATTGAGTAGCATTACCCTTAGATTTTGTTTGCTTGTACCTGTTACAGTGGTGAATTTGTCATTTGAACCTTGCCTAAAAAAGGCACTATAGGGGTGGAAAGATCCTTTGCCAGTATCCGGAACCCCAAGGGCGACAGGTGCAGGCCATCTCTGGCAAAGCAGCGTGTTCTGTTGATCATGTCATACCAGTCAGACAGATACTGGATTCCCTTAGAATGACACCAGAAGCTTAGCCAATTGTTAAAGTCAATCATTTTGTCCTTGTACTGTAGTATCATTCTGGGTGATGGCAGGATGCTACTCAGGGATAGGATCATACCTGCCTGGGCTACAAGATCGGAGAGGTCCTCCATGTCTCTCTTCATGTAGTCCAGGGAGGTACGTCTCAGGTCATTCACACCAACATGGACAATGACAGAGTTATATTTGTACTTGTTGTGGAGTGACCTGAGTGCATGCGTTATGTGGTGGATCCTGGCACCTGACAGGCAGCTGACAGTAACTTTTTCCTTGTTTAGCCTGGTGAGTGGAACATCAGTGTGCCTGACTATAGAGTCACCTATGACTAGAGTGTTGGGTACATTATGCCTTATGGGCTGTAGTTGAGTGGCACACTGAGTATGTGGGCTATGTGTCATTTGGGTTGTGTTGGGGGGATGGAGGTTGCTTGCATTTCTGCTTTGGATTTCTCTGTTGTTTGGGTAGATTTGTACTGAGAGCCTCCGTGAATGTAGGTGTGTGTTTTGTGCTTCTGTGTGTGTGTTTTGGTGATGTAGGTTTTGAGGGACTATGTGATGAGTGTCGTGCGGTGAAAGTGTTTACCTTCTCCTCTTGACTGTCTAGGCCAGTCTACTAAGTGGCACATAGTAGAAGAGAACTTTTTGATTTTTCTCCTCAAATTCATGAGAGGGCATTGCATAGATGATATGGCACTCTAAGAATGTGCTCCATGTAGGAGTATCGATCTTTTTTTTATTTTGAAGTGTTAGGGGATACTAGTGATGGGAGTGATACTGTTCACTAGCTGAGACAGCTGTGGCTCTGCGGGTAACATACCTCTCAACCTCTTAGAACAAGAAATCTGTACAAAGCCATCAATAATGGGGGTGAAAAGCCCAAAATAGGGACAATATTTAAATATTGCTCTTAGAAAGTTAATGGAATAACTAGCTTTACATTACCATGGATTTTCTGAAGGGTATGCCATGACCACTGCCTTTTTCATCCCATGTGCCTTTAATTTTGCATTCCAGTCCACTATTATTTGTTGTTGATCCTGTTCAGAGTCTGTTTGTAGTGCCACATCATCTGCATACAGCTGCTTTATTGATCTGTCCTTTATGACCTGTTTGATAATGTAGTCCATCATGAGTTTGACCAGGAATGTGCTCAGAACTCAACCCTGATACACTCACACAGATAGAAATAGGTCACATGACTTTAGTAGTTCACTTGTAAAACTGAAGTCAAGTCAGAGAATTTAATGGTGCAGCTTGTTTAAGTTAAAAATATCTGTTGTGAAATAATAGCAATTAGTATCAAAATTATTATAAAATGATTGGCATCCTTAAACAAGAAAGTTGAGAGGTTCATCTTTATTCACTCAACAGTAAGGTACATTGTATTTTTTTTAATTTCTTGACAGAAACTTGCCAGTATCCCTGACAATTCCTACTGCAAAAGTTAATACAGTGTCATTACCAAGGGAGTTGAGTTTTACTGTAGTTGCAAAAGAACAAAAGGAGAAATGCCTTATGTTAAAACTTATGTAAGGCAGGTCCCTAACACCAAACTCTTAGGAATCACAATTTATGACAATTTTAGCTTTGACCTACATTTCCAAAATGTAATTAAAAAAACAAGCAAAAAAAAAAAAAGCTTGGCATCTTATATACAACATAACTCTAACAGACAGAACTAGCGAGACCATAGGTTTGTTTGCGTCTTTTAGCTTTTCCCACTTAGGGGTCGCCACAGCGGAACTCCGGTCCGCTAATGATTGGCAGTAGAGTTTTACGTGCTGGCTTGCCGGGCCTAACGCACAACCTTCAACGGAGGAACGCCCGTTCACGCATGTCACCACACAGAAGACGCTCTAACTGAGAAACAAACAGGCACAACGTCTAACTGTGAGGCGACAACGCTACTGCAGCACCACCACCACAGTAACTAGAGAGACCATAGGTAAAATTTCTTATCTACTCTTCTGTATACCTCTCCACTCTTTACTAAACTACAAATGTCCACACAAACAAAGCTGAAACAATGCTACAATAAAACACCTCACTTTGCTGCAAATCACACTTTTAGAACACATTACTGTTCTGCCCTTAAACAACTAAATTGGATTGAACTCCCACATCACCTCCACTATAGTCAGCAAATAATAGCTCATACTCTAATCCAGCACTAAAAGGCATGCTGCAACACTACCACCCTACCAAAACTATTTACTCTAAAGACAAACTCCTCCTCTTAGTTACTAAAGCCCAAAATGGATCTGCAGCCTCCTTAAACTCAGTAACTACCCCCTGGAATGTCCTCTGGCATGCTTTCTGGCTCCTTGAACACTAACGGGCATTCAAACACACCTTGGAAAAAAACAACCTGGCTCTGTCGCTGTACATCTGCAAGATAAGTATAAATCTTTGCATCTTCCTCCTCTTCTACTTTACCTCTGCTCTCCTTTGCTCTCTTACCAACTATCACTCAGTCTTCCCCCATCTCACCTTTTACCTATGCCTCTCATCTCTTTTAAAATTAATTTCATTTATATCTAATAATTAAATCATCCTTGCTTTCCACCCTTTGTAAATAACTCAGTACTCTGCATTGTGACATCAGTCCTACTGCATTGTTATTTAACTATGGGCCAGATTCAGGAAGCCTCCGTGTAAGAGTTATAACTCTTACACGGAGGCTGCAGTTAAACTGTGTGATGTCAGCATGTCATGCATATGCATGAGGTGCATGAGGCATGCTGAATCACACCAGTAACTCTTACACGGTCCGTGTAAGAGAGTAGGGGGCGTGTCTGTAGGCTAAGCTCTGCAAGTGGACACGCCCCCGGAAAACTAGAATGGCTGAAAGTAAACAGCCACGAGAAAGGCCATGAAAATGTGAATAAACACACTATACAACACATGCCCCGACTGGCCATCAGTGTATAAAGTGAAGAGATGTCATAAAAGTAAATGAAAACCTTTTTTTTTTTTGTTAAACCCGTAAATGTTTCCTACTGTGTGCTTGGTGTGCTACTAGCAATCACAGTTAGCAGTCAGGGAAAAGGATATAAGAACTAAATATGCAAAGTAAGCCAAGAAATAATAGCTTAGTGGTAGAGTACCGCCCTATGAGTAGGCAGGCAGGGTTCGAGCCCCTACAACAACCTTTTTTATTTTTGTAAATAAGCACTAAAAAGCCCCCAGACAGTATTGTACAAATGTAAATGTATTCCCTTTTGTAAAATGGAATGAAACAGAGCATATATTTTGAAGTAACATAAGAATAAAAATAGTCAGAAATGTACTGATAGCTAAGCTGCCGTGAGACAGAGTGCCCGTAGCCGAGTAGTGTTTAAAAAGCTGCAAACTGCGTGCCCGTTGCCAAGCAGCGGATAAACAGGCTGAAACTGTGTGCAATTAGCTGAACATGTGTGTCACTAGCCAATTAAGATTTATCCCAGCGCACACCGTTTGCGCCGCTCCCACAAGCTAACTGCCAGTGCGCATGCGTAACCTCCGCGCAAACGAGCGCAGACCTGGTTTAAAGTGCTTAAAAGTGCCTTTATGGCACTTTGATTGACAGGTCCTGTACTCAGTTCCAAAGTTTGCTAAGAAAAATAAATTCCCACTGTCAGTCTCGAACCCAGGACCTTGGTAACATTAGTCCGTATGACCTACCACTAAGCCATGCCTGCTTTACAAGAACAAACTGCTAAAATAAATATAACATGTAATAGTAGGAATCAGTATAAAGGTAATATAGGAGATGTACTATCCAAAGCATGTGTGGTAGAGTTTTAATGGCCAAATTACTGGATTCCCATACTAGTTCAGTGTGAGCAGAAACAGCACTGCTACCTGTTAGCTTGTACATAATAATGTAAGGTAATGTACATATGTGAAGGTATGTATATCTACACATACATATATATAAATATATATTAATACATATGAAATATAATCGTAGGTCTCAGTAGCCATACACACTCACTACAGGAAAAAGTTAACATAATTGCTGCAACCTGAATCTGCAACACAGCCTGACCCCTGTGTGACCTACTTACCCTTCTAACTGCTTACAGGTGGCCTCAACACTTCCATTGACAGGTCCTGTACTCAGTTTGAAAGTTTGCAAAGTAAAAATTCCCACTGTCAGTCTTGAAACCAGGACCTAGGTAACATTAGTCTGTTTGACCTACCACTAAGCCATGCCTGCTGTGGAAGAGCACACTGCTAAAATAAATATAACATGTAATAGTAGGAATCAGTATAAAGGCAATATAGGAGATGTACTATCCAAAGCATGTTTGGTAGAGTTTTAATGGCCAAATTACTGGATTCCCATACTAGTTCAGTGTGAGCAGAAACAGCCCTGCTACCTGTTAGCTTGTACATAATAATGTAAGGTAATGTACATATGTGAAGGTATGTATATCAACACATACATATATATAAATATATATTAATACATATGAAATATAATCGTAGGTCTCACTAGCCATACACACTCACTACAGGAAACAGTGAAGATATATGCAGCAACCAGAATCTGCAACACAGCCTGGCTCCTGTGAGACCTACTAAGCCCTTTAACTGCTTAAAGGTGCCTCTAGCACTGTGATTGATAGGCCCTATACTCAACCCAAAAGCAGAATATGAGCATACTAGTAGGCCCTACCACAAGACCATTGTAACACTAGTCTGTATGACCTACCACTAAGCCATGACTCTCATACAGGAATATAGTGCTAAATAAGTGGAACATGTAATAGTAGGAATGAAGATAAAGGCAATATAGTATGTCTACTACCCAAAGCATGTCAGGCAGACATTTATAGTCCCAATTACTGGATTCCCATACTAGAGTAGTGTTAATGGAAACAGCCCTGCTAATTGTTAGCTTGTACCCAATAATGTCAGCTAATGTACATATATGAAAGTATGTATATGTACACAGATATATATATATATATTCATATAGCAATACATATGACATATAGTTGTAGGTGTCAGTATGCATACACACTCACTACAGGGAACAGGCAAGATAAATGCAGCAACCTGAATCTACAACACAGCATGAAGCATGGGAGATGTACTAACCTTCACACTCACAGAACACTGTCAACAGCATACCAGCATGGTCCACGCCCTACAATCTGAAAGGGCAACGCCTATCTCACATACCCTTTTATAGCAGTGTCCTGAAATCACAGTGAGACATGCAATTAGTACACACCCAGCTGCTTGCAATTAGCAAATGCTGCCTTACAATTGGTGCAGAGGCCATCACATGGATCCATGCAGATACCTACAAAAGTATTCAGTACCCACACTCCACTCATGCAATACAGTCATTGCACTAACCGAATGAGAAAGAGAGAGAGAGACAGACAGAGAGAGAAAACAAAATATACTGACAGCAAGCAGCAAAACAGCAGCAGCAGCAGCAGCAACAGCAGCAAAATACAAGCAGCACGACTGACTCACCAAAGCTGCCACAAACACAGGTAATGCAAAGTAGCAGGTTAATCCTGTGTATACTGTGACACCTCCAAATGTATCATAGTTCACTATCAATAGGTATGTCCATGAGATAGGTTGTGTGTAGATAGTCATGAAATATAAACATATGTAAAATTGTTGTACATGTGGGCCATAACTAACACTTCCATAGCTTAGAACACAAGGCCAGTTGTGCATATGATGCAGTAGTTCCCAGGGTCAGTAGAGGTTCCTCCTCATTGGTGTGGGACCACTGTGTATGTATGGCACTGTTCAGGTACATATCCTGTAGTATGGCCATGGATTAATATCAGTCTGTCCTGTGGTGCTATGTCCTCCAGGGGTGAATGTAGCACACATCCAGGGATACCATTCCGTAACAGTGATGATATGTGTTCTGCAATGATGAGGGTGGCTCTCACCTGGACATGTGAGAGGATAGGGAGGTTACAGTCATCTGGGATAACTAATAACACGTGTGTAGGACAATGGGGGGGGGTACCTGCACCTAAACTGTCTGCAAAATTGTTGGCAATATCTGTGCATTTGGTGAATGTGAAGCATCTTAACACTGCAGACAACAGATGCCTTCCGTCATGTGAATCTGCCCTGTGCTGCAGTAGCCTCCTACTATTGTTATACAATATGCAATGGTTATACAATATAACAATGGTGCAAGAGCACCAGCTGGCAGTGGCATGGCGACAACGGGCCCACTCGCCTCAAGTGCCAGCACCAGCCCCAGCAATGCTGGGTCTGTGCTGTCATCCAGACGCCCCAGGAGACCACGTGCACGTGGCTCTGGACAGTCCCAACAGGGAACTGTGTCCAGTCAACACACCCCTGCTTCCGATGACAGTACCCAGTCTGGGTTAGTACCGGATACGGCCCGTAGCACCCTGCCAGGCACAGGTACCGTGTCCGTGCCCACAGACACTGATTTGGATGACCTGACAGGTGCAGTCTGTGGCTGTCCACAAAACCCTGTACATGGCAGCCATTATGTGGGACTGTGTGCGTGCTTACACACATGCAGAAACCTAACACCTAGGGCAAACACATACACACACACACTGCACCAACAACGGTCCACCCTGTACTGCTGCCCCTCACAAACACACATACACACACATGTCAATTGGTGTTACCAGTGGCCGGCTTGGGCATATCTAACCCACACCCTGTGCATATGATGACACTGTGCCACCTCCTGCATACTACAACATCGGTGCAGGTAAAGGTAAACACGTTGCTGATGCACAGGGTGACTACATAGATGTGTATAAGTAGTAACATGTTGGTAACTGTTGTGTGTTGCAGTATAAATGTGTGTATATCCCATCAGTCCTGCTGCAGTAACTGTATGAATGTCCTCAATTGTTATCTGCACCCATACTACTTAACAAAGTGTACCTGCTGCACACCATCATATGCTAACATTGACTATGGCAATGTGCATCCTGTGCTGTTATGTAGATTCAGCTACATGTATCTGTTCTGTCACACATGCATTTATACACACCCTGCTACCCACACACATGCACACGCTCACCTGCCATTCCCATTATTTATCACCCTACATGAGTAGCTGTTGATACATGACAGGTACACATTTCAGAAGTGCACTATGTTGTTTACTACTGGCATCCCCTTCTCTACCTGTACTCACAGGGTGCAGGCAACCTCATCAGTTGGAAGATGTAATGTGCATCAGGTACTGTAGTACCCTGATTGCCACAGCAAACATGCTTCCCATACGGAAATGCACACACAGACACATCCCACATCCACACACTCGCCACATTCAGGCTTCAGAACACTATCTAGGTATATTCGGGTACATGTGCATGTTCAAGTAGCATGTAACACTATACTGAGTACTGGCACTTAGTTGTCTGTAGTCATGTTGTCTGTATAGAATAAAAGAAATGTTTTATTATCCTACTCCGTTTTGTGGACATTACTTGAACAAGTGTTACCTTACATGTGTTATCAGTACCAACACCTTCTGTTTTGTATTTTTGTTTGTATAGGGTGCTATCAACATCACTGCTTGTTAAGGGTAATGACCACCCTGCAGTGCATAGCCCCATGTGGCAAAAGCCACATCCCACCCCATCATTGTGCACACACACTAACCCTGCCAACAGTAAACCACATACTTTCCATTTGCAAGGTTCAAACCCACACCTAACTGTGCAATGACAGTAGAAACAGACACATTAGCAGAGTGTGCTATTTGCAGTAGTTGGAGAAACGTTTACTAATGCTGTACTTAGAGGGTGCTGACATCATCTGTGTGTAGGAGGAGGGATGTGCACCCTGTAGTGTGTTCTCCCAGTTGGCAAAAGGCAGTTAACCCTCCCAGCATAGTGCACACACATAAACCACACTCATACATTCCCTTTGCAGGATTCAAACCCCCACCTAAGTACGTTATGACACTGAAGAAAGACACATTAGCAGAGCATGCTATGCAAATTACTGGAGGACTTTACTACAGGTGATATAGTTATACAGTCCTGACATCATCACTATTTCAAAGGGGATCTGCATCCTGTACGATACTGTCACGGTTGCTAATAGGGACATTTCCACACACACACATCGATGTGTTGGAGGTTTGCATATGTGGGGATCCAGAACACCAGTGTGATTAGTATATGGTTTGATTGCAACAATGAGGGATATACTCCCAGTGGTGATTAGTTTTACTCATGTTTGTAAAGATCAGCTCTAGTATATCTGCCCCTCTTGTGGGAAGGTTGGTTACCTGTTCCATAGCCAAAGAATGTCTGATCAATGGGAATCTTAGAGCTTGGGTATTGTGGCCTGTGTAATGTACACAGTCTATGTTTGGGTAGCTGGCATCACCCAGTATGATGGTGTTTGCAGAGTAATCTAAACTCTCCTGTGTCAGCATGAAGGCTGTGTGGGAGACCTGAGTTTGAGAGGGTGCTGTAAGAGCTCCTCTGTGTCTCTTTCCATGTGGTCCAGGGAGGTACGTCCCAACAGGTAGCTGACTGTGACCCTACCCTTGCTCTGTGTGGAGTGCGGCACGACTGTCAACAGCTCATGTCAAGCAAGTGCACACCCCTCATAAATGATGTGGAAGCCTTCAAAGGCCCAAGGCCTGTTGAAACTATGGACCAGACTGCAGATACCTGTATAGAGGCATTCTGTGGACACATTCAGGAATGCATGGATCATGAAGCCACATATGAAAGCATGACCCAATTCTCCAAAGACAGATGTCCTGGGCACGGACACCAGCCATAAACACACTATACAATAGAAGGATGGCGCCACTACATGATACAACAACCTCCCAAAATGTGAAGGCACCACTGATGAGTATTGGAAGACAACTACAGGCACCCATATGATTGTCTAAGGCCATCTTTGAGAGAGGATTCCACAAGCCACTGAGGATAATCACAAGGCTGCCTGTAGTTATGTTAGTAACCTGGGTGGTACTACCCAGATATGCTCAGAGGTAATACAATATGTCACACAAAATATAAAACACACAGACATTGCCATCATCCTAGTGGACAGGTTCAATGCTGCCTTCTCTCCCCACCACACCAAAAGGGAACATATGTCTCGCATCACAGTGCTTCCCCCCCCTGACATCACAGATGCTCAGGTAAGAGATGCCCTTCCCAAAGCAGTAAACACTGCATCAATGGGACCAGACAGTGTCCCAGGCTGTGTCCTACATGAACCACAAGAAGAGCTACACCCAGACATAACACCACTGTTCAATCCCAGCCTTAATACATGATATGTGACCAGAGAGTGGCATACAGCAACAGTGGTCCCTCAACATGCAGGTGGTGCCGTCACGGATCCTGGACACTACTCGCCCCATATGTCTGACTAGCTTTGTCTGCAAAGCTATGGCAAGAATCATCAAGAACCTCACATATCTAGATATTGTGGACCTACAGACATGTCACCATACACAGTTTGGCTTTGTCAATGGCAAATCCTGCCTATCAAACCTGTTTGCTTTGTTTGAAACAGTCACCAAGGCCACTGTCAAGGGGTAGGAGGTCCACACAGCCTACCTGGACCTTGCATAAGCCTTGGATACAATACCCCACTTGTGCATTCTAGGAAGCCCACCAGTGTACATATTAACCCCTATGTCACTATGGGTATTGCACAGTGGCTCAAGGGCAGAACACACATGGTAGAATTGCTGGAGCCATGTCAGCCTCCAACCTGGTACAAGTGGTGTCCCACAAGGCAAAGCCCTAGGGGCTGTCATGTTCATTATATATTTGTCATAGGTACAGGCCAACATGGAAGTACTGTGGCTCAGCACGCCACAGGTGACTGCAGACCGAACACCATAATCAACTCAACAGCTAACACACGCATCCTCCAAAAGGGACTCTTGCAAACACACGACTTGTGCCACAGCCATGGCCTCAACATGAATGACAGAAAGAGTATAGTCATCCCCTTTGTCAAACAGTAAATGACCACAATGTACCACATATGTGTTAATCCAGTAAGTGCAGACCTAGGAATTATGGACCTTGGGGTACGAGGTTGATAGCATCCTACCATTTGACAACAACATGGACAAAGTGGTTAGGTAAGCATGTGATATGGGCCACATCATCATGGGATCCACATGTAGGCCAGGGAGGACATTGTGCCCTTTACTCATCCCTCATCATGCCCATAATTGACTATGATGAACCTGTCGGCATGCACCTTACCAGACACCTGCAGCAACTGGGGCTACCACATATGTACCTCGACAAGGTGATCAAAGTGCTCAAACAGATGCCACATACTGACTGGTTAAAGTAGCAGCAGCTCTACTCAGTGACATACTGCCTCTTCATAGGCAATCTGTGCCTTACATAGAAGGCCAGGTCATACCCTCACGTAATGGCCATGCTGCATCTCAGAATATCCAGATCCCACCAGGATACACGCTGGAAATACATGAACTTCAGGAGTGATATACATAGGACATGGTGGAGGGGCACATTCACAACTCAGAGGCACCCTTCATTCCTGATTATTATCCCAATAGAGGTTAGGCGGACTGACTCAGTGACTATCCTCAAGAGCGATATTAATGACTGGATGTGACATTGTAGGGTTACCCTGGGTATCACTTATGTGTCACTGTGAGAAAGAGGCACAGTATACTAACCTTGGAAAAGGGCATAGCAAGACAGATTCACAATGCATGTTGAAAGGCACGCACATTCTGGCTAGGTGGATACATGCCCTGGGCAGATATCCCTGTACGAACCTATGGACCTATGTCTCTTTTTCACCATTGGCCCTATGTGCTGTCAATCACCAATGTAATCTCAATACTCTGGTAGCATGTGCAAAGGTCAGTTGTCAGTCACCTCTATGGTACAGTTGTGGAATATGTGTGTCATGTAGTAATGTCACAGCTGCCACATGTACACAGTCAACCCTATCCCCTACCCATTGATGTACATCACATGTATGAGATGGAAACACATGGCCAAACTGTAACAACAACATACAAGTCAGTCAGATGCATGGACACATATGACTCAGTCATTGTCCATGCCACCACAGCTGATGTGGGATGTCGCCACTGGGATACGTGATAGGGAACATGGAAGGGATCACTGAGCAAGTGACACAGGCTGGTAGACCCCTGACCTTGGTTGGCATCAGACCCTCACCAGGGATTCCGACAAATTACTGAATGCTAATGAATAAGTGTATCTACAACACCCTAGCTGAATGGTTCTTAGCATGCAGTCACTGCATTGCTATGGAATACTGTCTTACCACTCCCACAACAGGTGAAAACATGCAGCTCCTGTACATTAACAACATGTAGACCTTATGCCCCAGACCAGGTGTGCATCCCTCACTACTAGGCTGATAGCATCTACATCTCACACTGTATATACACATCCCACATGCAGCATCTGCACAGAAGACCACGGTCATAATGTTACCCTGTGCAAATACCATGTATTCACATGTGGCAGGCATCACACATGGTAACTATTGAAAGTCACAGGTACATATGTGTATTTGGCACACACATACATCATGTGTTCATTGCCATAACCGGTGTAATCAATGTCATGCATTATTGTGAGGGACAACCCACATACATGGGCATTCTGTGTGTGCACAACACACATGGCATGTCTGTAATCAAAAGCCATACATAATTGTGATATCGTTTAGAAATGGGTATGTGCATCCTGTAGTGTGTTTTCCCAGTTGCCAAAAGGGATATATCAATCATACACACTTACCCCCCTACACACACACTTGTCATCTGCCGGATTCAAACCCCTACCTAACTATGTTAAGACACTAGAGACGGACGCATTAGCACAGCTCGCTATTCGCATTACTGGGGAAAGTCCTTTCCCCGATATACTTATAGGGTGCTGACATCATCAGAGTTTAGAAAGTGGAATGATCATCCTGTGGTGTGTTTTCCCAGTTGCCAAAAGGGATGTTTCTTTCATACCCACACACTTACCCCTTTACACACTTGTCATCTGCCGGATTCAAACCCCTACCTAACTATGTTAAGGCATTAGAGACGGACGCATTAGCACAGCGCGCTATTCGCATTACTGGGGAAAGTCCTTTCCCCTGATATACTTATAGGGTGCTGACATCATCAGAGTTTAGAAAGTGGAATGATCATCCTGTGGTGTGTTTTCCCAGTTGCCAAAAGGGATGTTTCTTTCATACCCACACACTTACCCCTCTACACACACTTGTCATCTGCCGGATTCAAACCCCTACCTAACTATGTTAAGACACTAGAGACGGACGCATTAGCACAGTGCGCTATTCGCATTACTGGGGAAAGTCCTTTCCCCTGATATACTTATAGGGTGCTGACATCATCAGAGTTTAGAAAGTGGAATGATCATCCTGTGGTGTGTTTTCCCAGTTGCCAAAAGGGATGTTTCTTTCATACCCACACACTTACCCCCCTTCTCACACACTTGCCACCTGCTGGATTCAAACCCCTACCTAACTATGTTATGACACTAGAGATGGACGCATTAGCACGGCGCTATTCGATTACTGGGGAAGTCCTTTCCCTGATATACTTATAGGGTGCTGACATCATCAGAGTTTAGAAAGTGGAATGATCATCCTGTGGTGTGTTTTCCCAGTTGCCAAAAGGGATGTTTCTTTCATACACACTTACCCCCCTTCACACACACTTGCCACCTGCTGGATTCAAACCCCTACCTAACTATGTTATGACACTAGAGATGGACGCATTAGCACGGCGCGCTATTCGGATTACTGGGGAAAGTCCTTTCCCCTGATATACTTATAGGGTGCTGACATCATCAGAGTTTAGAAAGTGGAATGATCATCCTGTGGTGTGTTTTCCCAGTTGCCAAAAGGGATGTTTCTTTCATACACACTTACCCCCTTCACACACACTTGCCACCTGCTGGATTCAAACCCCTACCTAACTATGTTATGACACTAGAGATGGACGCATTAGCACAGCATGCTATTCGGATTACTGGGAGAATCCTTTGCTCCAATATACTTATAGGGTGCTGACATCATCAGAGTCTAGAAAGTGGAATGATCATCCTGTGGTGTGTTTTCCCAGTTGCCAAAAGGGATGTTTCTTTCATACACACTTACACACACACTTACCCCCCTTCACACACACTTGCCACCTGCTGGATTCAAACCCCTACCTAACTATGTTATGACACTAGAGATGGACGTATTAGCACGGGCGCTATTCGGATTACTGGGAGAATCCTTTGCTCCAATATACTTATAGGGTGCTGACATCATCAGAGTCTAGAAAGTGGAATGATCATCCTGTGGTGTGTTTTCCCAGTTGCCAAAAGGGATGTTTCTTTCATACACACTTACACACACACTTACCCCCTTCACACACACTTGCCACCTGCTGGATTCAAACCCCTACCTAACTATGTTATGACACTAGAGATGGACGCATTAGCACGGCGCGCTATTCGGATTACTGGGAGAATCCTTTGCTCCAATATACTTATAGGGTGCTGACATCATCAGAGTCTAGAAAGTGGAATGATCATCCTGTGGTGTGTTTTCCCAGTTGCCAAAAGGGATGTTTCTTTCATACACACTTACACCCCTTCACACACACTTGCCACCTGCTGGATTCAAACCCCTACCTAACTATGTTATGACACTAGAGACGGACGCATTAGCATGGCGCTATTCGGATTACTGAGAGAATCCTTTTCTCCAATATACTTATAGGGTGCTTACATGATCAGTGTCTAGAAAGGGGGACGACCATCCTCTGGTGTGTTTTCACATTTGCTAGGGGTAACATTTGGACCAAGTGTGTGAGCATGCCCAGTTCAGCCTTCCTGTGGCATGTTGTGTGAAAGATGTCTCATTTATCTAAGTGTGTGAGCATGCCCAGTGTGGGCTTTACATATGTTGAACTCTGCAGCCCATCACATTTGTGGATGAGTGTGACCTTCAACAAATACCTCCAGTTTATGGTTGTGTGTTCTGTGCCATGTTGTGTAGTTACTGTCCGAATGCGTTTTGTGTGAACAAAACTGGGAGTATACTGTGCCTGCAGGTTTTGCATGGGATACTGTGCACACAATTGTCAACATCCGCTCATACTGACCTAACACTGTAGCACTGTCTAGTGTAGTGTTTCAGTACTTTCACTGTGGTGGTCAGTATCCTGGGCTTCAGTCCTATCACTGATTTACATTTCCATAGTGTGCACAACAGGCTGGTTAAGGTCCAGTTGTGCACATCTGCACAAAGGCAGTGCCTCTACAGACCCTGTTAATTGCTGCCCCATAAGCTTAACAAGTGTAGTCTGCAAATCTATGGAGAGGATCATAATTGAGCTCATAAACAATGATATAGGGACATGCAGACATTGTACCCATCCCATTTTGGCTTGGTCAGGGGCAGATCATGCCTTTTGTACTGGGTTGACATCTTCAAATTGGTCACTTAGGCCATTGTTGGGGAAAGGCAGTCCATACAACCTACCTTGTTCTTGCTAACACTTTCAACACAATACCCCACTCAGGTATTGTGGAAAGACCTCACAACTGAAATGTAAACCCATATGTCACAAGATGGGTTGCAAACTGGCTTAAGGACGGGACCCACAGGGTTAGAGTTGCTGGCACTATGTTAGACTCCAGGCTGGTCACAGGTGGTGTCACACAGGGCTCAGTCCTTGGCCACCATTGTTTGTCATGTACTTCCCATGAGAACAGGCCAACATGGGAGGACTTTGGATGACAATGTTAGCAGATGAGTGCACACTGGGCACCATAGTGGACAGTGCATCACACACAGATATCCTTCAGAAGGGACTCACAGTAACTGATAGCTGGTGCCAGGGCCATGGCCTGAAGTCAGAGTGCACAACATGTGTAGACATACCCTTCAGGAAAAGCAAGGTGACCCCAAGCTACCATATTGGTGGCAATCCTCTAAGCACAGAGGAGGTTATCACGGACCTGGGGACCCAGGTTGACAGTCGCCATTCTTCTCAGACTCACATTGCTAAAGTGGCTAGGAAGACCTTCTACATTGCCCACCTGATAAGGATGGGATTCACATCCAGATCTAGTGGGTCATTGTTCCCCTGTACTCTTCAGTTATCAGACCGGTGATCAAGTCAAATGCCCTATTCTGGCTGTATCTCACCCAACATCTGCAGCAATTGGAGACACCCTGACTGTCCCCCACCTAAAGGATCAAGGAACCACAACAGCTGTCACATGCTGCCAGATTGAAGACACTCACACTCTATTCACTCACATACCGTCTGCTTAGAGGTGACATGTGCCTGACATGCGAGGCCATGTCCAAACAGAGATTAATGGACATGCTCCACCTCAGACTCAGAAGATCCACCTGAACCACTAGTGCAGGTGACTGACACCTTAGCAGGGATGTATGTTGGACATGTTGTAGGGATGGAGTTATCATTCGGAGACTCCCTATGCTGTGGAATACAATCCTGGTCCATTTGAGGCAGAGCACCTTGCTGGCTGTGTTCAAGAGGTATCTTGACCTAATGCTAGTCGGAGAATGTGTTTGTCCATCAACACATTGTAAGCGTTGTTTGACATGTCATATGTCTTGTTTAGTATACTGTGCCTCTGTCTACCTGTGACATAACATTGATACCCAGGGTAAACCTCCCATCTCCCATCCACTCATTAGGATTCCTGTTGAGGGACTCAACCAGTGTCTTTATGGACAACCTGTAGTGTTAGTTTACTCATGTGTGGGGTGGCCTCTGTGTTTTGGATAATGCAGTACAGCCTGTCCTATATATGTCAGTGCTGGGGTTCAGGTCCCTCATGTGCATATCTCCTGCCATTCACATTGTACAAGGTACGGCATGTGCATTGCTGACAGCTTGGACATGGCTTTCTACATCAGGCACAGCTTGTGTCTGGGTGGCCAGCATGGCAGTGTGTGTAACTGCATTCTGTTTAATCAGGCGACACATTACATGTGTTCCAGCTCTTTGATACTCCTGGTGAGGTACTGTTGTGGACTTTACAGTTGCTGAATCTATCTGCTGAGGTACACCACACAGGCGCTGTTGTGGTCATTTGTAATGCTGCTGAAAGATAACTGCAAAACCACAATGACCCCCCTTAGCTAGATGTCATAACCCTCATGATTAGGTTGGTATATGGATTGTTGCTGTTAACCCTACAGCCACATTTTTGTCCAATGCAGGATATCTATCACCTTGTGTCCCCATTCTGGCATTACATGTTAGGAATGTCATGGGTCGACACCTATGTGGGAATTGGTGGTCACTTACTGGATTATCCACAGAGGCTGACTATACTGTTTTCACCATTTAACATGCTGACATGGCTATGGCACCAGCTGTCTGTTTCTATGTGGCCCTTTTATGGGATGCTTGTGTCAGCTGGTGTATCAGATATGTCAGGCGGCTTGTTGTCCTCTACAAACATGTTCCAGCACAGTCCTTACTTGTTGGCCTGTACCTATGGGGCATATATACCAGATGGTGAAGGTCCCAGGACCAAGCTTTGTGGGATGCCTGTTATATGTGGTTTGTAGTCTGACATGGCTGCTGCATGTCTGACCATGTCAGTTCTGTCGTTGGTCTGGTTTGCAAACCCTCCCATGACATTGGGGTGTATATATCAGCTGGTGAGCAAATCTATACGGAACACATAGGGTATTGTACAGAAGGCTTTGCAAGGTCCGGCTACACTGTGTGGACCACATTGCCCTCATCACTGACTTCAAGTACTGTTTCAACTGAGTCACACATGTTTAGGGGTGGGGTCTGCACTTTGTAAACCCACACTGGGTAGGGTCGGGTGTCAATAGATCCACAATATCATTATGTCTGTGGTACATGCTGGTCCTTTCCATAGCTGTGCAGACCAAAACTCTCATGATTCTGTGGTGGTTGTTTTTCCTATCCATTCAGGAGACACCTTTGTTGAGAACACCCACTGTTGTTGTACACTGCTCTTTGGGACGTACCCTGTGGTAAGGGTGACATAATGTCAGGGAGGCGGCAGTCTGCTGGGGAAGGTATGTGGCATTATGGGGGATTTGCACTGCACATGTCAGGATGTATGTTGGCCATACCTGTGTGTGTCTGGTATGTTGTTTGTAATATCGGTGTGATCCGGAGCATATCCAGGAATCAACAACATGCTTACTACCATCATTTGCAACAGCCTTGGGGTTATCTGTAGTGTCCTGTACAATCTGTATCATAATGGGTTCATACTAGGCTACTCCCCTAGGGCATCTGTAAGCCTGCATGTCCATTTTGTTTGATGGATTCTGGGGAATTGTTTACACCTGTGTCAGTGCTAGTATGATACCAGGGTTATAGTGACAAACAGCTCAGAAGCTGACTTCACACTTCTTCGGACTGAGATGGTATCCATTAAGCCCACTGGGCCAGTGGAAACCACAACACACAATGGTGACTCCTGCACAGACACTTTCTACGGACATCTCCGAGTAAGCATGGACCATGCAATCACAAATGAGAATGACACCTTCACCACCAAGGGAAAGTGGCCTGTCTGGTGGACCCCAGCCATAAACAAACTGTATAACAGATGAAGGATACTAATGCAAGACAGAGCTACATCTCCAGAATGTAAGGCAGCTGTGATCAGCAGTAGTAGAAAGCTACATTCTCACATAAAGACACCCAAGTTCAACTTGGGGACATAAATCACCACAGACGATGAAGGTAACCACACTGCTTTCTTCAGTTATGTCTGACGCCTGGGTGGGAACCCTCATATATGCTCAGATTTGGTACACAACAACTTATATCCCAGGGACCTGACAGATATTACTGACACCCTGGCAGACCAGTTCAGTGCAATGTACCCCTCCCTCACCCCCAAGACATGATAGTTATCACAGCTGTATGTAACCTCACTGTCATCCTGGATGTCCATGTGAGAGCCGCAGTCAGCAAAGACAGTACACAGCATCAATGGGACCTGATGGTATCCCCAGTTGCATGCTATGTGAACTACAGATGGAGATAAACCTGTATATGCAGATCCTATTTAACCTTAGCCTTGCTACAGGATCTGTACCTGAACACTGGCGCACGGCAACAGTGGTCCCACTCCACAAAGGAGATGCCTCCACAGACCCTGGCAGCTACCACCACAGAAGCTTAAACAGCCTTGTCTGCAAAGCTTTGTGAAGGGTCATTATGGAGCTTCCACACAGAGACATTGGTGTCCTACAGACCCTTGATCACACCCAATTCAGCTTTGTACAGTGCAGATCCTGCGTTTTGCACCAAGTTGACTACTTTGAAACTGTCAGTAGAGCCGTTGATGAGGGCTACACAGTCCACACAACCTACCTGCGCTTGGCTAAGGCCTTTGACACAATACCCCACTCAGGCATCATAGACAAGCTCAACAGCTGAGATATAACACCATATGTCACAGCATAGGTTGCAAAATGGCTCAGAAACAGAACCCATAATGTCAACATTGCAGGTGCCTTGTCAGGTTCGAAGCCAGTCACAAGTGGTGTCCCACAAGGTTGTGTCCTGGGACCTCTCTTATTTGGTATTTACTTTTCAGATGTGAAAGCAAACATAGGAGGGTTGTGGCCGACAAAGTTTACAGATGACTGCAACCTGGGCACCATAGTGAATACATCAGCCAGCACACACATCCTACAGACTGCCGTCACACTGACAGATAGCTGGTGCTGGACTCATGGCCTAAAACTGACTGCGACTGATGTGTAGCCATCCCCTTTGGGAGGAACACAGTACCCACAGATCTGTACATAGACAGCAACCCAATGAGTACAGGAAACAAATCAGACAGCTGGGGACACATGTAGATAGTGACATCTCATTTGACACCCATGTTGCCAAAGTTGTTTGACAGACTTTCTATCTTGGCCACCTTATCATGGAGGGTATTCCATCCAGACCATAGGAGGTCATTGTACCACTATACTTCTCCCTTATCAGGCCCATGCTTGAATACAACGCCCCATTTGGTATGTACCTCAACCAGCACTTGCAGCAGCTGGAGAGACCCCACAAGTACCTTACCATGACGATCAGGGATCTACAACACATGTCATATACTTCCAGAATAACTAAAAACAAGCTTTTTCAGTGTCATACCACATACGTACAGGTGACCTATGCCTGACATACAAGACCATGTCCGATCAGGATTTGGTAGACATGCTCCACTGCAAGCAATCCACATCCACCAGAAACATGGGAGCTAAAGATTTGAACCTCAGCACATACATGTATAGGACATGCTGAAGGGACAGAGTCATAACTCAGAGGCATCTCACACTCTAGCAGAGTATCCCAGTTCATGTTAGACAGAGTACCTCACTGACTCTCTTCAAGAGACATCTGGACAGCTGCATGTGGACAGGGGCACAGACTGGACAGAGGCATAGTCACATTATTCAATTATGTAAGGTGGTCATAATGTGTCACTACTAAGTCAGAGGCACAATATTTCGTATCTATGCAGTACACATATTACCACTATGAGGGGTGGCAATAGCAATATTCATCAGGGACACCCTCACCTCATGGTTGGTGGCAACACACGATGCATTGTACACCATCCGGGTGCAATTAACCATAGGCAAGACTGCTCTGAAGTTTGTAGCATGTTACAGGCCATCCTCTGAAACTCAGGTACCTCACAGAGCTTTCATGAAAACAGTGGCGGAGATACATGTACCTGCAAACACCATCACACTGGGTGATCCCAACTATCCAAATATAGACTGGGATCAGTACTACAGCCACAACACTCTAGCCCACAGGTTCCTAGAGTTCATACACTCACATGCCATGGAAGAACTAGTCACCATCCCCACAAGAGGAGACAACATAGTAGATCTCATCATCACAAACATGGGCTCACAATGTTCAACACCAGAGGTATACCCATCATTGGTGAGATCAGATCATGACCTACTCTCAGTGGAAGTCCACATCCCACCTCCACCCCAGATAGAAAAGACCACAGTGCAGAACCTCTCAGAAGCCGACTACACACTTCTAATGACTGTTGTGGTCTCTTTCAAAGCCCCAAGCCAGCAGACACCATTACCCAAGCCACTGTATCACTTACAACTGCCTTCTACCAGCACCTTCAAGACTGCATGGATGAGGCAATCCCAAACAAAACACAGACTCGTTGTACCAGAGGCAAGCGTCCAGTGTGGTGGACCTCAGCCATAAACAAGCACTACAACACAAGGAAGGAGGTACTACAAGATAGAGCGGTATCCGTGGAAGGGTAGACACCCCTGCTCAATATAGGTGAAACACTGAGTTCCCCATGAAATCATCCAAGGCGAATATTGGGAGTAAACCCACTAAGGGCTCACGGGACAACAATGAGGCCTTTTATAGATACGTTACACACCTGGGAGGAAACTCCCAGATATGCTCAGAATAGGCTCAGAATGCTGTAAATATCACTGAACCTACAGACATTGCCAACATACTGGCTGACAGGTTCAGTGCAGATTTCTCCACCCACCCCTCCACCACAACTGGAGAGATATGTATGAAAGAGGATTGTAGCCCCCCAAACATCTCAAATGCTCAGGTGGGAACTGCTCTATCCAAGGGAAAGGACGCAGCATCCATGGGACCAGATGGTGTCCCTGGTTTTGTGCTCCATGAACTCACTCAAGAATTAAACCCGCAGTCAGGGCAGCTGTATGATCTTAGCCTCAACTCAGGATATGTTCCCAAGGAGTGGCATATGTCAATGGTGGACCCACTTCACATCGGGGTGCCCCCACCGACCACGGAAACTACCATCCCATCAGCTTGACAAGCAGGGTCTGCTAAGCTATGGAGAAGATCATAATGGAAGTCATAGATGAGGACATAGGGACTTGCAGACATTAGATCCAACCCAGTTAGGCTTTGTTGAGGGCAGATCATGCCTTTTAAACTTGGTTGACTGTTTCATAACAGACACCAAGGCCATTGACAAGGGCAAGGCACTCCACACAGCCTACCTTGACCTGGCAAAGGCTTTCAACACAATACCCCACTCGGGTATCATTGAAAACATCACCAGCTTAAATGTGAACCCATACATCACAAGATGGGTTGCAAACCGCTACGTGACAGAACAGACAGGTTCAGACTTGCTGGTGCCATGTCACACTCCACAACTGTCACAAGTGGTGTCCCACAGGGCTCAGTCCTGGGCCCACTATTGCTCAGCATCTACTTTTCAGAAGTACAAGCAAACACAGCAGGATTATGGCTGACAAAGTTTGAAGATGACTGCAGACTGGGAACCATAGTTGGACACCCATCTGACACAGACATCCTTCAGAAGGGTGTCATAGACACGGATAACTGGTGCCAGAGCCATGGCCTTACATTACACACTAAACAATGCATAGCCATACCCTTTGGGAAGAACAAGGTTACCACTAGTTCCCATGTAGGTGGCAATCCTCTAAGCACACAGGAGGTTATCAGGGACCTGGGCACCCAGGTTGAGAGTAACCTTTGTTTGACACTCACGTTGCCAGGGTAGTTAGGTAGAACTTCTACATTGCCCACCTCATCATGCAGGGATTCACATCTAGATCCAGGGAGGTCATTGTTCCCCTGTACTCTTCACTCATCGGACCATTGATTGAGTGCAATGCCCCATTCAGCATGTATATGACCCGACACCTATGGCAATTGGATGGGCCCACAAATTCCTCGACAGGAGGAGAAAGGGTCTCAAACATATTTCTTATGCTGCCCGACTGGAGGAATTCCAGCTTGATTCCGTGACTTACCGCCTGCTCAGAGGTGACCTGTGCCTGACATCCAAGGCCATGTCCAAACCTGAGTTAATGTACACGCTTCACCTCAAGACCTCTACATCCATCAGAACTACAGTGGCAGGAGATTTAAACCTCAACACAGATATTAATAGGATGTGCTGGAGGGACAGATTCTTCAACCAGAGAGTCCCTATGCTGTGGAACAACATCCTGGTACATGTGAGGCTGAGTACCTCACTGGCTTTGTTCAAGTGAGATCTTAATCAATGGATGGGAGATTGCAGGTATGCCCCAGGGATAACCTCAGTATCACTGCTTGTCAGAGGCACAGCAATATAATGGGCAAATTATCCGTCAGAGTGAAGGTGCGGCAGACTCCACGGAACTCTGGTCTAGGCTTATAAATGCCCTAGGGCAGATAGCCTAGTATGAACCTGTGAACCTGTGAACATAGGCCTGGGGCAGTTGCTGCTATTAGGACAGTGGTCTGCAGCAAGCTATATAGTAGTAGTCAGTTTTAGCCATTGGTGTTTGACCATGGCTAATGCATGTTGCTTCTTGTTGTGGTAACAACAGGGTGTGTGGTTATCCATGCCATTTATTGGTAGTCACCCTCATTTTGTATCTTGTTCCATGTTTTTGCACATGTACATCACTGTATGAGGTGTGACCCTGGTAGTGTCAGGGTGCTGATGTGCGCTTTGACCCTGTTTTCTATTACAGCACTGATATGTGCATTCCCTATACTGTGTGCATTTACACTGCACACATCTTGCTGTTTATACCTTTGGCATTGGGTAGCATTACATCTAGGTTCCTATCCCTTGTGATAGCTATGAGGTGGGTTTGTGTTTTTGTGGTTTATGATTGGTGAGGGTGGATGTTAGTCATGGTCCTCAGGTGTGCATATGATACATGGTATTACATTACTTAACACATGGCATTCATGCCTCGGGTGGTGCTGCAGGCGTGCCTCTGTCGGATGCACATACTACACTCCCTGTACATTTGGGAGCAGGTTGTGTCATGTTAGGCATCCCTGTTACTGTATGAGTGAGTCAGAGTGGGTATCGGTCCCAGTGTTCCTACTGACCAAGCATATGTGCTATGTTGCCTCTTTGCCAAGGCCAGGGCATACTGGGCACGCCTCCTTCTGCCTACTGGGACAAGGTCAGGTTGTTCCTCCTCCAAGTCACCCCTGCCTGTGGTGGCCTTGGCAATGGTGGGGATGTTTGGCCCAGCCCTGTGCTGGTCCTGCTGCAGCTGTTTCCGCAGGATCATATTATGTAGCATAGCACATATCATGATCATTTGGGTACATGTAGTTGGTGTGTACTGCAAAGCTCCACCAGACGTGTCCAGACACCGGAACCGTGACTTGAGCAGCCCAAACACACGCCCTATGATATTACGTGTTTGTGCGTGTGCCTCATTATGGCGTTCCTGTTCGGTGTGTGTGCATTTCTGATGGGTGTCATCAGCCACGGCTCGAGTGCATAACCAGCATCCCCACTAGGTGTCCGTGTGGGAAGTCCCCATTGGCAAATGATTGGTACAGCTGCGTCAGATGCCAGATGTGGGAATCGTGGTAGCTCCCAGGGCAGCCAGCACACACATTCATTATTATGCCCTGGGCATCACACACGACCTGGCAGTTGATGGAGGGGGATCCCTTGCGGTTAATGTAGACTCTACCCGCTCACCGGCTGGTGCCTTGATGCGTATGCGTGCAGTCTATTGCACCCAGCACCTCAGGGTATCCCGCTATTTGCTGGAAGAGACGATATTGCTGGACACAACCTCACGGTCACTAGGGACATATATATGATCACTGACATGTGGTGACATGGCATCCAGGAACTGGTGCAGTACCCTGGAGGCTGATGCCTGTGATATCCCCATCATATCGCCAGTTGGTCTCTGAAAGGTACCTGTTGCTAGTATTCTTAGGCCAACACATACCTTGGTTTCCACTGGGATGGGTTCCCCTCTTGGTTCTGTGTGTGAGGCGTGGCCTGCACAGCTCAACAATCTGCTGCAGGAGCTCTCTGTCCACTCTATAGCGCTCTACTATCTCCAGCTCATGTAACCCATGGTAGGTGACCCTAGGCCTGTATACTCTTCTCCTTCTCCTCACTCTGGGTTGTCTGTCAGCATCTGCATTATCACCACCCTCGGCAATTCGCCTATGTCTGATTATAACAGCTATGGCAGCCCCTAGCATTTCTGCTCTGAGTTCAGCTTTCTTCAGGTTTCAACTCTGATAGCTTAGTTTCTGGCAGTATCTCTTGTGAGAAACAGCCTGCACTGCTCTTTGTTGTGTTTTAAGTGCTGGGTTGGGCTTCTAGTCTGCCTGTGTAATTGCCTGCTTCTAATTGTTTCCACCAATTAACTTTAGTAGTATCTTCTGGCAGTTTCCCTGTATTTTGGTTGTTTCCTATTTCCTCTCTGTTTCCTGAGGGGGAGCAATGTGCACACCGGCTTAAACACGCTCACAGTAACTTAAACGCGTGTACACATCCCTACACGGTGTTACACGCGCGCACACATCCTTACACGGTGTTAGCTAGGCTGATTCATGCTAAAACGCGCGCACACCGCCTTACACACATGCACGCCCGCGCAAACCGTTGTAAACAGTTTGCAACACGCTCCCACATGTTGAACCTGCCTTACACGCGCGCACACGCGCGCATGCACGTATTTCAAGAAACTTAGAGTGTAGGGATAGCGTATGCCCTCAATTTCTTGACATTCCCAGTGTTCTGTTGGGACACACCTCCCTCCCTGGTGTCTGTCTGTCATCTCTTACCTTACATTGCCCTCCAATCTGGTACATTTCTTTCTATCCTTCCCCCCCATGATGTCACCTACCTCTTACTCTGTTCCTCCCCCTTCTCTAACTCTTACACGACTCAGAAAGTGCTCATTACTTATGTGGCAGTGTGATTCAGTATTGTAAGCCTCATTTACATAGGATTGCCTAGTAATGCTTAGTTACATATCTTACACGGAGCTTCCCCTTGACAACCACTAAACGGAGGCCATATTGTTTTGCTCTGCAAGTCCCTCCATTGACATTTCATGTAATACATAAATCCCACAATTGTGGGCTTATAAGCTTCGGTTTTCAGTTTTAGGTAGCGCACCCCGTTTGCGCGGGTGTGCGCTACAGTTAAACACATAAATCCCGTGAAAAAAAAGTTATATAACTTTTTTTTGCAACACTTTTTCATGCCAATGGCCACATATTTGGCCATTGGCATGCTTAATATAACAAATGCACCCTTTATTTGGAGCTGACATAGCTCCGTTTTTAATTTTGCAGAAATGTACTCAGTTGTCAGCTGAGTACATTTCTGCAGCTAACATGTCCGTTACACGGACTGGTTTGGGCTTCGTGGATCGCTCACATACCTCATTTGCATATCTTGGAGCTGCAAATGAGGTATTGAGCATTTCCACGCCCACTCCGTGTAAGAGACGTGTTAGCTGTCTCTTACACGGAGATTTGGGCTGTTGCTGAATCAGGAGGCTTACACGGAGGCTTACACTACTCTTGAACTCCGTGTAAGCCTTCCTGAATCTGGCCCATTGTCTATATCTGCATAGAATATAATTTGTATAAAAAGCCTTAGTACTTTATATATAGTTATTACCTTATATATTTTGACATACATTTTAATTGCATTTTGTCTGACATTGATATTCATACCTTTCAACCTCTTAGATCAAGAAATCTTTACAAAGCCATAAATAAAAGTGGGACAATGGCCAAAAAATTGGGACAATTTCTAAATATTGCTCTTACAAACTTAGAAAGTTGATAGAATAACAGATTTTGCATTAACATGAATTTTCTGAAGGGTTTGAAGTTTGAAACTCAAATATTTGGTCATTATTTTCTAACTTCAATCTTTAATGATGTGCCACTAATTTGCCAGAAAAAATAAACACAATTTTATGAAGAACTGACTAAAAATATAAGACACAAATCTGGACATTTTATGAAAAGCTGTACAGTTGAGAGGTATTATTGTGTAACTTAAATGATTTTGTTTAAAATGCATGTACTGAACCTCTTGTCCCTGGGCCTCTGCTGAAAAGGGGCCTTTGTGCCCAGACAGATTTCCCCAGTCAACAATTCTAAAATAAATAAATAAATGAATTATGGTTAGTGTTCTAAATATGTTCATTTTTATGTTCTTTAAATTAATGTTTTGTTAACTATGGGAAAGTTGGACATGCATGACAACTGGCTGGATGTTTCAAATATAGAGTATTACAGTCAGCACAGTGCCTGTGTCCTTTATGAACAAGGGCAATCTATAAGATACTCAGTGTACAGGCACATGTCTACGCCATCCTCTTGCCCCTATTGACCATATATTGGGTAAAATTGTGTTACATTGACAAGGCTTGCAAGGGGCCTTAATCTGTTAGCCTAGAAATGTTCTATGAACCTATAAATGTGTGTGTGTGTGTGTGTGTGTGTGTGTGCACGTGTGCGCACGCGTGAAATAGGACAAATAAAAATGTCTACATTGATATATTTATAGCCAGAAAATATCCCTTTTTCACTGCTAATATATGCATATCTCTCTAAAATGAACCAATTCATAATGCTGATGTTTCAAATTCCCTTCATAAAAATGCAGAAAGGCAGTTACAATATTCTTTAAATTGTCCGAAGCATGCAGCATACTCCACTGTTTCATAATTTCACATAAAGTTCTGCTATAACATGTTCAAAAATGTATCTGACTACATAAACAGTGCCATATGGTAACATGATTGCCATTAAAATAAGGCAAAGCTGTGTTGTGCAAAACCTGCTGTCAACCATTATCTGTTTCTGCTAGTTTTGTAAACTCTGTCTGAAGGCCTCTGCCAGGGAATTCAAATCTTCCAGGAACACATTGCAATCAGTCTTTAGACCCTTAACATTTAGTTTTGAAAGTATTATTATAAACTCTCTGATATGCATTGTTCTTGTGTAAACTATTATTACATTTCACAGGTTTTCTGAGAATATTTGTGAAGCATGTTTGAAGGAATACACATTATATAATATGCCTCAAAAAAAGTTGTAATGTCAACAGAACAAGTTAAGTCTTAGAAATAGTCACTCTAATGAAGAATGTGGACAAATTGTTCTAAAAGCAAATCTTCAAGAGACTATTTAAAAAATTGCTTTCACAAACCATTTGTAAAAATTGTCATGCGTAAGTATCATAAGTTTCAGAAATATTTGCATCACTCTGAATTAAAGGAACACTGTTAGTATATAATGTGAGTGCTGAAGTACCTATATCAACTCTGATAGGGTACAGGGTATTTGAATATGAGTATGGGTAAATTTGATGTTTACTATCAAGTGCTACTTTACTGTGTCCCTGTCATGTCTTAGGTACAACAGTAAATAAAGATATTTTTTTACATTCAACTGTGTCAGTACCAGTTTTAAATTTTAACTTCATAATGCATTGTTAAATCGATGAAATACTTACTTGTCATTTCCAAAAATGTGAAACAGTGTTGACCTTGAAAATGTGAACCTTCAAAAAATGCTATGTTAAGAAATGAACTTGTCTCAGATTGTAATCATATTCCTAACCAAAATAATACCCTGACACCAAAGGTATCTCTTTAAAATGAACAAGGATAAAAGGTGATTGGAGTGATTATTACCACTGAGTGGAAAAGATTTTGCAGAGGCATTAGAATGAATTCCACATACAGAATGAGCAGAGAATACTGCAAAACATTGCCAGAGCATTTACTGATAGCTAGTTCTCTAATAAGCACATCATTTAGAAGTGGTTCATCCTAAATGAGAAGGAAAAATATAGAGCTATCACACTTGTTTTCTTTCTAATGCAGTATAACATATCAGGAATCTCTAGAATATTTAAGCATGCTTTTAGGTCTTTATGTTGTTAAGGCAGCTGCACTTTGCCACCAAAATTCTTTGGTATTCTTAAGGCTTCACTACGTTATGCTTATGACATTTTAGTTAAAGAAAGCTTGATTTCTAAAGCCATTTACTGATGAGCATTCAGCATTTAGTTTTATTTTAGAGGATTTATATTTAACCTGTTATGCCTGAATTCAGTTGCTTGAGACTATTTCTTGATGTGCATGTTAGCCTGCAGAAATGATTTTCATTTTATAAGACAGACTATTTAAATGCATACATTAAAAATAATGCAATGAGCAAACATTTAAAAGTCCATATATCATTAAATATGAGAAAACAAACAGATTAAAACTGAACTATTTGCTGCTATTAGAAAATAATCTGCTAAAGCATAAAGGTAGATCGTACAGAAGAAAAGTATTTTTTTTTGCTGTCAGCTATCCCGGAAATAATTGACAAGAGAACAATCAGAATGATTAAGCAATGATAAATGCCATGGAACATGTATTATGAGGAATGATAAATTATGCAACAAACAAATATATGTGTGGTGGTGGAAGGAAAAATCTAGGGGCAGCAACTCTGTTAGCTTAGCAGCACTGGTGCGTAATATCTAGAAAGAATCCTGAAAACCACATTGGTACTGTGGATGAGTGCTGGGTTTGGAGTTTAATGTTGGTGATCTGATTCCAGAGGGAGAATTTTGTCTGGCAGTCAGAACAAGGAATTGAGGTTATGAACTGTTATTGAATTTCTTCCTGTACTCTAGTTTGATGACATCAGCCTCCGATTGCCTAACATGTGATGCTGCACAAGTAATTTAACCAGACAGCACTGGGCAACTGGGGAAACTGGTCTAGTCTCTTCAATGGTCTACTTGACCATATGAATAGTAAGTACCTATGAACTCATAACATAAAGACTCGTGTTTCAAAGGCCAGCATTTACTAGGACAATAAACAGAAGGGTTATTTAAGTATAAGGAACTGTCATTTAAACCTGATGCAGTTTAGTGACTGTTTTACATATGAACTTGACAGGTAATATCCATTACTGATAGCCTATCTAGGCTTCAACAAGACCCTAGACTCAGTCCAACACAGGAGGCTCTTTGGAAAGTAGAAGGTTTGGAAAAAGGACACAGACTCAGGATCTGCACATCTGTATCCATATTTGGTTGGTAAGAAAGGCAGGGTTATAGTGAGAGGTACAATGTTTAGAATTAAAAAAAAATGAATAGTTGTGTAATGCAGGAGACTGCTCTGGATATACTTGTCTTCAGTGCATCTGATGGAGATGGATCTGCACAAATAAAAAACAGGATAGGTTGAATCTCCTTGAGGATTGCACACAAAGAGGCACAACAGTGTAGGATGGTAGGCGATTTCTAGGGTGGGATTTGGAAAGGCTGAACAAGGGGGCAGAAAGGTGGTAGCTGAGGGTCAGTACAAACACATGTTATGTGCTCTGCTTATGCCGTAATGGCTATCAGATAAAGTAGTAGGTATGGGGAGTGGCATCTGAGTAGTATACATCTGGTGAATACCCAGTACCTTATGTCTGTTAACCCTAAACCTAACATTGCTCTAGCCCCTTACCTAATCCTATGCATTTCCTTCTAAAATAGCCTTTCCCCTAACTGTATCACAATACAAGACACTCATACATACAACCTGCATTCTTATACAAGCAAACCCACGCGCACACACACACACACACACACACACACACACACACACACACATGCACCCTCCCCTAACATTTCCATATACCACAAAATATATCTCATCACCTAACCCTTATTTTAACCCTGACCTGTAAAAACTTATACTTACCTCCCATTTTCCTTATCGGTATATATATTGGATCTTCCACTTTTTACATAAACATTAATCAACAAATAGTGCTTCCAATACATATTTCCTTACCTAAACTCACTATTGATACACTGTCAAAGAAATTTCTGTTTGACACACTAACAGACACCTACCCATCCCCATACACATATATTATACACATATAAATTATATAACAAATATTACTGTGTAATAAAACATTTATTTGACACAGCATGTGCATGCATCATTTATGTACATATCCTGTGCTTATCATCAGCACATTAATCCACATTCAAAGTAATTCAAAACTTTCCAGCCAGACAGAAACACTTCTGTAGAACTGCATTGCACATAATATACACAGACACACACACACACACACACACACACACACACACACATATATATATATATATATATATATATATATATATATATATACATACATATCTATATATATATATATATATATATATATATATATATATATATTTATATAAAATCAATAGATGATCTTCTTTACATACCCAAAATGTTACATAACTGAAGACCATATAACTGAGCCAAAGATGACAAAACTTCACAAGAACGAATGTTCACAAAGCCAAACTGTTTCCCAGGGTAAGTAACCACTGGACCAGCAAGGGGAGATTTACCCTTTTCCCCACTGTAGTGCAATCCCGGAGTTGGTATATTTATTTGGGGGGAGTGGCCCCCACCTAAGTATGTTGTAGATGCTGCAGTGTGCTCTTCGTGAGTTTTTGGGCCAGTGGTTACTTGGTTACTTACCCGGGGAAACAGTTCAGCTTTGTGATTGCTCATTCATGTGAAGTCTTGTCACTTATGTTATACATATAGATATATTTATATATATATATATATATATATATATATATATATATATATATATATATATATATATTATACATTTATATATATATATATATATATGTATATCATTTATATATATATATATATATATATATATATATATATATATATATATATATATATATATATATATATATATATATATATATATATATCATACATTTATATATATATATATATATATATATATATATATATATATATATATATATCATACATTTATATATATTTATATATATATATATATATATATATATATATATATATATATATATATATGTAAACACACATATCATTTAGCTTAAAAAAATAAACAAACCAGTGGACAACACAATAGAAATGCAACAACGCAATGGTAAATGGCATTACCACCAAAAGCAGACCATTTCATTCATAAATAAGCTAAATAATATTAACTTCTGAAGTACAAGTGTAAATTGTTAAAGTAAAAAAAAAATCCTAGCATAACTCTATATTGTACGGTTAAACACTGGTGCAGATTCAATAAACCCTACATGATGCGTTAAAACTGTGTGTGCATTGTGGTGCGACATGCACAGTCATGGTAGCGCACTGTTTTCTATTCAGTAAGCCACCCTACACAGTGTGTAGAGCTACACAAACTTGGTAAACACTATGGTATGCTAACTACACCAAAAGCAGCTGAGTTGTAAGCTAATCAACCATTCCAAGGTGAAGGAGCTAATCAACAAGCTATAAAGCAAACATGTAGACTCAGGGCAGGTTTTCCCTGTGAATTCCAAAAGCTATTGGAATACAGACACAGGAAGGAGTCTACACAGAAAAGAATGTTAGGGGCTGTTGTTGCTTTAATTCATGAGCATGTGCAACAGGCTGAAGTCTGTGCTGCTGCTGCTGCTGGTAACAGACCATGGCCAAGAAGGAGAAGAGTGCTCAGACCCGATATAACTTATCAGAGTCTGCATGAGGTGGAAATTGATGACACACATTCCAGTTTCAGACTTCATATCCCTCAGAAAAATCTTAAAAATACTGATGCAAAATCTGTTTGATTCTATCAATTATCTCTAACTTATAAAACCAAAATATTTAAATAAGTCTACCTATTGTTCAGCCTTTGTCCCACTTTTTAATGGTTTGGTGCACCTTTTTTTGCTGTAAGTATGTGGGAGGCATGTATACATTATAAAAACCTGTAATAAAGAAGTACAATTCTCAAAACATCATAAACACAGATAATCTAATCACCAAGTCAGCAATGTTAAG